>NC_042520.1:4789169-5131669 GCF_900963305.1 Echeneis naucrates
AGTGTGCTGTGGTCCATAAATTATTCAATCTGCATAAAAGAAAACCCAGCTGTGGAACAGTTTATTTCACTCCGTTCTTAACAATGTAAAAAGCAGGACAAACAGGATGTGTATCAAAAATACACCGTCATGAGCAATTACAGGAGAGTTTAAGCAGTGAAGTTATTCTCTGTTAATGTCGATTGACCTACCGAGGTGAGATGTCACAGCCTTGTCGCATGAAGGCTCCAAGAGAGAACCACAGGCTGTTGAATATGCCGAATTCGTTGGTTGACTCATTGGTCTGAATTTGCCCGTCTTCGTATTCCTCGGTGTGCCACTCGTAGGGGCTGAAGCGGCTGACGAGGAACAGAACCACACTGACCCCGATGTAGGCGAAAACAATGCACATCCAGATCTCATAAGCGAGTGGATCCAGGAACGAGAAGACTCCTGGTTTGGATTTCTGAGGTTTCTTGATCATAATGGAAATTCCCAGAGACATGAAGGGCTTCGAGAAGTCGATCACCTCCTCTCGAACCAAAGTGATGGTCAGAGGAGCAACAGCAATGTCTGCTTTCTGTCAAAGCAAAGGTAACCAAACAGGACAATTTTTTGAGAATTTATGTCAGTAACTGAGCTAAAATGATCATTTTTTTTTATGAATTGAAATGAGGCAAAAGCTTTGAATTATTCTGAAATGAGGCCAAAAACTCACCCCATATACTAACTCTCCAACCATCCCGTTCCAGATTTTGGTCTCTGCATCTCTGGCTCCATATTTCCCATCCCCCACTATTTTGAGCTGATATTTGAAGCCACAGTGTTTTGCTATCTCGGCAGCCAGATCTACACAGTAACCCTCATAGCGTTCATTGTCTACAAAAAGGTCAGCGTTCTTTTTCAGCATTACATACGGGGCTTCCTGAAGGACACGGACAGAAAAACAGAAAACACTGTTCAGCACAAGAGCTTTGAATTACAGAGCAAAAAGCAGCTTTAAAGGCAACGGTTTCACAGAGAGCTGACAGGCCATTATGAAAACAAAAGGGCTCTGGTCTTAAACAAAGCATACCTTCAAGAAAAAAATTTGGACCCTAACCCAATATGATGCTGAAATTCATACAGAAGAGCTTAATTATGAAATCGTAAATTAATATATTTACCAAGATGGTGGTGACAATAACAGTTTTATTTTCCATTCCTGTTGATTCATTTGAAAAGACATCAGATTTGGTCACAGCCATTTTATCCACCTCGTTCCAGTATCCAATCTGTTGGGAAAAAAAAATCATCAGAAAAACAAGCACACTGTGGACGAGGAATGTATGCATATATTTAATTTATTAACTTACTTACCTTGACTGGACCATTACTCTTTAATTCCATTACATTTACAGAGTAGTTGACTCTCTTGCCATGTTGATCAAACTGGATGTTTCCCGTCAGGCCTTCAACACGCACCTTAAACACACAAAATCAAACCTTTAAAATGTGCCGTTTGGGCAAGTTGATTTCAGATGAATATGTTCCAGCTACATTGGGGACCCTGATCCCCAATGGATTTGCACAGATGGAATCAAAGGACAGCGTGATCGATGAAGAATCTCTGACAGTATTTTAACTTTGACGTTTAATCAATGCCAACTATTATGCTGTGAGGTTACCTCTAAAAAGTTAATCTTTTCCAGCAGCCTGTCATCTTAGATTTTCTTCTGAGCATTTATCTAAGCAAGAGAATGCACAGAGGTTTTTGTTTCTATAGGTTTTTACGTTTATCGGAAACTCTGCCTCTTTGATATGGTTCTCTGATCCTGGGACAAGTCTTTCTGTTGGCCATCCAGCATTGTGGATATGGATGACTGTAACCTTCTGTGTGTTTTCAATTAACATATTTGTCATGATTGAAGGATTTGTTGTTAATGTCTGAGATCTAACCCAGGATTGATGAAAGGTTTCTTGGCTATAATGTCATCGCCTGTTATGCAGGTGGGGTTGACATGCATACGAGCCACAACGAAGAGCTGCTTCTAGCCACGATATCGTGAGATGATTAGGAGCTTATGGGCTGGATTCAGTTATGGAAATGAAAAGTGAAAACATACTCAGGGGGCTGGTGTTCAGGATCTACTTTGTCCTCAAAAATCTCCTCACTGACAGTTTGTTTGTCTGAGATCATCCATGGTGTGGTTTTGGTGGCCCTCATCCTGCTTTTCTGCTTCCTGTTATTCTTCCCTCTTCTAAAAAGATAGTGTCACCTGAATAGCTTCAAATCACGCTGAGCTATGTGGCTCTGGAAAGATCACTAGGGAACTAGTGGTGTCCAGAGTGGAGAGGAGACAAAAAGTATCAGGTGCTGGGACAAAATATCTTTCATCTCTTCTCTTATTGGCAGCCGCTCTAAATAACAGAAGGGCCACAGCAGAAAGAGCTAGAAGGAATCTTACAGGTAAGTTTAAAAGCAGTGTTTTTATTGAAAACACTGGCTCTATTGTTAAGCGCTAAGAAAAAAGTGTTAACCGGATTTTATTTCATTCAAAAAATATGGAATATTTTGAAACATTCATTGTTCATACTCTGGTGTGTGGTTAAGTTGTCTTCTTCAAAAACTTTACTGGCAGTAAATTTTGATTTGCAGAACAACATAAAACCACCATATAGCCTGTCGTTCATTTTATAAACTTGGCAAAGCACTAAGCCTAATTGCAATTTAATAAGCAGTCATATTACTCAATGATGACAAAGATGTACATAAACCTGACATTTACAGAATCACTGTTTTTTATTGTCATCATACTGAACATGAATATTGCTCTAATGTAACTGATTTTCACCTGAGATCGAATAGTTTCCTCTGCGGATGCAAGTATCCAGAGCTCACTCCTTTGTGGTCCTATGTAGACCTTTATTGTCATATATAGAGCCAAATTATTCAGTCAGCATGGATTAGAGCCTAATTTACCTGCCTGTCACAAGACGGCTTGGGAAATACTTTCCCTAAATCTTACAACACTCTTCCGTCCATGCTGTGATCTCCTGTCCAATCTGGATGCCAATCGTTTCCTCAGGACTTTTTTCTGCCTTGTAGCTCGGTGACCAACTTCCTTTGAAATAATTTTAAGCATGGCATTAACTTCATAGGAAAGGAGGCAAATGACTGGAGGCCTTTGATAAGTTTACTACGCCCTCCAGGAATAGCTACCAAAATATAAAACCTGCGTTTTACCCATATTTTCCTCGCTCTGACGGAACCTTGGAAAAGGGAAGGCTATCAGAAATGCATTGCATGATCTTAGGGGCCAAAGGTCAGCGAAGAGGTTTTGAGAGTGATATAATTGATTTGGGAAGTTTCATCCCAAAGCAGTCTTGACCTTGTTTGACTTCAGACAACAAATTTTTCATCCTATATATGCATATCCTGATTTCAAGGGCGTCAAAACCAATTAATGATTATTCATGGAAGAGCCCTTTGAGACATTACCTGTATTTAAATCAATTAAGAAAAACTTGCAGAAGTGTCAGTAATATAGAAAAAGTGATGCAGTATCTTTGAGTAACTGAGTATCTCAGTTGCTTTATTGCACCAATAAAATTTGAGATGATGACCCAGACCCTCTGGTTTTCTTTGCAAAGTGAGGATCATATATTTAATAGGTACATATTCTTTGGTTTTACTGAAAGTGGTACCGGTTATCCCAATTTCAGATACAGTAAATGAATACTGAATAAAATCTTCCTGAGGGTGAGAGATTCTATTGATCATTCTAGATGGTTTCGGTCTCTTTTGCGTTAGAAGGTTTTAGTTTTCTTCACTTAAATTTCAATTTCAAAATCCATGGCTATGACCTGAAACACCTCAGAGAAAAAAAAACAACAACAAAAAAAAACAACTTTGGCTTCACTTTTGCTGTCAGGCTACATTCTCAGCAGGAGTGAAGCAAATCTTTTCTTGCATCAAAGAAGAAAGGACAGTTTGTGAGCAGGCCGTTGTTTCTCTTCAGAGGAACAGCTGTCAGTATAGCCATGTCTATGCACGTACATGGGAAAAACGTTGGCCTGGAAGTCAGTCTCTGTTTTTGAAGTTTTTGCCTTTGGGGGGCTTTTGTGTATTTCTTAAGAGACCAAAATCAAATAAAATCAAATCAGATTCATTTGTATAGCGCCAAATCATAACAAAGTTAAATCAAGGCACTTTACATATAGAGCAGGTCTAGACCAAATTCTTTATAAAATAAAGAGACCCAACAGATCCCAGAAGAGAGGTTGTGGGTCAACCTCTGTTTTACAAACAAAAGCATCTGTGTGTGTTGCTTGTGCTACCTGTTTCAGCGCTCGCTCGATCTCCACTCCCTGGGCCCAGGGCACAGCGGGGTTGGCCAGGCAGTCCCCATTGTTGGCCCTCCTGGTGAAGTCAATGCGTTGTTTATGCAGGTATCGGAAAGCCTCCGTCATTACCTGCACAGCGTCGTAAGTCAACGCAGATGTGTACTAGAACAGGACAATAGGAAGAGATTATGGTGGTGAGCTTGTCATATAGGTAGGAATCTTTTTCCTCTCAGACTCTCAACCTTAACCCCTGATAACATTAACTCTCACTCAAGGGCTATAAAGCTGGTTTACATTCTGAAGGCCAAATCTGGTCACTTTCTATATTTTCCACTCATCAACAAATACCATAATAAGAATCCTCCTATTACAATATACACTTTCATTGTTGTCCAAAAACTGCTCAATGAGGCACAGCGATGCACTGGGTCAGGTTTGGCTTCACTAGAGGTGCTGAACTAAAACTGAAGTTGGATTCATGTACAGTCTCTGTAAATCCCCAGCTATAAATCACCATTAACTCCTGTGAAGCCATATACGACAACCATCAAAGTGAAAGGAGCGGGTTGTGAAAACTGCCCAGCGCATCAACGAGATTTCACTTCCAACCATCGAGGACATCCAGAAGAAATACTGCCTGTGTCAAGCTTGCAGCATTCTCAAGGACTTGTCCCACCCTGCCCAAGGACTATTTGAACTCTTGCCCTCCGGCAGGCGTTTCAGAAGCCTCCAGTCCAAAACCAGCAGACTGAGAAATAGCTTCTTCCCCATGGCTGTCTCCATACTGAGACCTGCCCCCCTGGTTATATGGTTGTATTTCGTTGCCCTGTACTTGTACATGTGCAATGACAATAAATTGAATCTAGTGTAATTTAATCTAATGTGCTCATTAGAGTATATTATATGTCTGGTGCTGGAGCCATGTTAATTTTTCAATGTTGTGTTAATAGTTTTCACTTCCCTAAAGTTTGTTCAGTGCTATAAATGTCAGAGTCATTTTTCCCCAGACTCCACCGCTTGAAGCAGCTTGGCTGTGTGGCAAGAAAAGGATCTGGCCAAAAGCATATGGAAGAGATATGCAAGTAGCTTTGATGTCTCAGCAAAGAAGAGTAAGAAGCAAGCTCACTTCTTAAAGTTGATTTGAGATTAAAAAATGTAAAGAAAATATAATATATAATATAATATTTAAAGAAAATGCAATGAGGGGTGGACAGTAACGAAGTACGTTTACTTGAGTACTGTACTTAAGTACAGTTTTTAAGTATCTGTACTTTACTTGAGTATTAATTTTGGGGGATACTTTTACTCTCACTCCACTACAATTGAAGGACCAAAACGTTGTTTCGTAACGTTTGTTTCAGTTCAAATGCATGTTGCATTTGCCTACAAAAACTCATCTTCCAGAGACTAGACCAGACCCCCCCCAGAGACTACAGAATAGACCGGGCCCTCCACAGCGACAGTAATACTTGACAAGGAGCATCTGTACTTTTACTTAAGTAGTGAAGTTGTGTACTCTGTCCACTTCTGAATGTAATCATATCAATTCACACCCTATTTTAAACCTTGGAAGTACATGCACTGCAAGCATATGAAATAATGTAACTTACATATAAACAGGGAGCACTTAGCTGAAGGGAAAATGTACGTAGGCTTAAATCTTTACTGAGAAATCTTTTTAATAATGTACACAGAGCCTTCGTGTGAATGTGAAGTGCAGATGGAGAAAACACAAGCACAATTTACTGAAGTTACTCAGGCACATGCTTACAATAACAATATAAAAGATGTTTCTTTCTATTTACACTGTTTGTAGAAAGAATAAAACAATAATAAACAGAATATAAACAGACAGAGAAAAACTTGTATGTGAATGAGAATCTGTACAAGCTGAGACTAACCCTTATTTTACTGTCGGCACCAGGATACTCTTTTTCTTCTAGGGCTTCCCATCTCTGGTCAAACTTGGACACCAAAGGATCGTCAAAGTCAACGATCTGAAAACCTGACACGTTGGCACCACCATACTGGATTTTGGATAGATCACCATCAACGAACCCCTGGAAACAAAAGCCCAATTATTGTCTCTATGGTCAGTGAATAACAGCAAATGGAAGTAACTTGGAAAATGAAAAGAAAATCCCTTAATAAGTGTTAAAATTAGTTTAAACTTACCAGATTGGCTATAATGTAGTGGTAGCCTTTCACATGTCTGCCAATTGTGATGACCTGTGGAATCACGAGGTAGACAAATGTAAAAATAAATAAATAAATAAAAATAAAAAACCACCCACTGGAAGGAAATTTGACTTCTATATGATGTTGACTTTCACTGTCATGCCTATGTAGACCAAGGATAGGACAGTTAGAGATCATAAATACAACAGTGCTAATATTTCAACTAAAAAAATCTATAATTATATTCAGATATAATAATTTGTCACTCTCATGCCCAATGTGTGTGACAGTCATGGCTATCATCACCAAATAATTCACCTAGTCACTAAAACTAGACATGATATCTTATTCCAAAACCGCTTCCCTTATCAGTAGAGCAAAAGAATACCAGAAAATCTCAGCCATATACTGTTTCACTACCTCACAGCAATGATACACCTGAAACGAATCCCCCTGCTTGAGTGGCACCTCTATTTGTCAGGGTTTCTACTTGAAAGAGAGTTGAATAATAATGTCTTGTATCTTCTATGTAAATGTCTTTGACATGAGGCAAAAAAAAAAAAAGTTCCAGCTGAACGGATTCTGTTTTTTCCTGATAAACAGGCAGTGAGGCTGCAGACATTGATTTCATTCAGCATTCAGTTAAACAGACGTCAGCATGCTTTAAATGCTAATCGATGAAGCCTCTCTCGTGGGTAAAAGGTGAAGTAAATATAACCTGTTTATGTGCATCTGTTCTGCCTTTAATTGCACATTTGTTTACAGCCAAAAATGAACAATTGTGGTAATTGTAATGACTTTCTAGATCTGCTGGACTGCTGGATGTATAGTATCTGACTTTGTGGTGAATCCTAATTTAACAACAACATTAAGAATCAGTAAACACAATCATGAGGGCAGCAAGCCCATTGAATTGATTTATTATTGTGTGTTTGTGTGCGTTGCCTGATTTTGGGGTTTTGGTTTACAATTGGAAAAATATAAAATATAAAGACAGGCAAAAAAAATAAAAAAATAAAAATGTGCATTCACAACAAAACTGTTCAGTCTGTAGGCACAACATTTTGAAAAGAACTAATAAAAATCCCAAGTGGCAGTACGCTGACATGACAAAGCAAATAAACGCATCAAAAATATGTGATGAGCATTCATATAGTCTCCAATATGAGCAAATATTATTTAGGTACTGCTTAGCAGATGGAGGCAAATCTATTGATGTGGGGAACCAAAGAACAAAAAAGTATGTTACAGCCAAAAGGTACAAGCTGGAGCGATTGTGGGAAAATGGACACAGAAAACAGGAAGTAAACCATTGTTTCCTCTCTTGTTTATATTTACCATTTTGTTGAGAAAGAAAAGATCATAAACAAGAAAATCAATTTCAAACCAGAGACCATATCAATCGGAATCTCTTTTAACACCACGTCTAAAAACAGAGACAGAGTGGGCCTAAACAAACCATAACAATCTGACCCCTGACAGCACAGGAGTCAGAAGCACAGTCACTATAAAGTGAACTAAATGTTCGGACACCTTAAAACACGGCAACAGCATCCACAATTCCTTTACCCAAGTCCCAGTTCGGTTAAGCCCTTTGTGAGTAGAGTGTGAAGCACAGAGCCCTTTCACTTACTGAGACATCAAAGAAAGACAACAAAACACCAAAACCTCTGTGTAGACTTGTTATAAACCCAAAGAAAGCATGTCAGCACAAGTACTGTAGGTTCTGTCGACTTAGTGAATTCACTTAAATTCAATTTGTGGTTCAGGCCTTATACTATTAATACCTCATGGATGGTTAAAATAAACCCCACAATATCATGTTGTGCTATTTTAAAGGCTCAAAATGATCAGACTAATTAAAAATAAATACATAAATAAATATGAAATGTACCTGCTCCATGATGTCTTTAACTTTGTCCTGCTCACAGTCCAGGATCACTCTCCTCTCCTTCTTGTTCTCCAGATCCTGGAAGAGTGAACGATAGGCTTCATCCTTCCTTTCGTCTTTCAGGTTCCCCACGTTGATGGCAGTCACTTGCCACTTCTTCTCTGCGGCTGTGTCCAGGACAACCTGCAGCGTTGTGAGTCCTGAGGATTGATGAAAATAAAAACCCTTCATTCATACTTCAGGCCGACTGATGTATCCACGGTATTCTCTAAGCACAAAAGGCTTAGAGAGTGTCTGAGGTTTTAGAGGTATCCTGCTAACAAATGGGTAAGATAACGACCTTGGCTGAGGGTAGTGATGGCAAAAGAACAAAAATTTTATTGGCAGAGACAGCAAATAAACAGAAGAATAAAACACACATTGAACACTGTTATTTTAATTGCAGTTTCTCTGGCTGCTTATTCAAACGAAGGTTAAAAAAAACAACAAAACAGGGCCTTATGTAAAGAACTCATCCAGATGAGTCACAGGTATTCTGGATGAAGCTGACCAACATGTGGGAGGAAAGAGGGTCCAACAATACACTTATCTACATCAACAATAGAAGTTTCATTTTACTTGCTTTGTGACTTCATTGTTGAGGATTTTTGAGTGTAACTTTGTGTCCGCCCCACCCCAGTTTTCTGACCAAATTAGTTACACAATAGCCTCAAGTGAAAGTCCACTTATTTGCTTCGTGTGAAGATTTAATCAGCCGATAAAATTTCCCTATTTGTCATGGACAAGGGATGATCAAAATTCAGAGCCAACACACACTTAAAGTCTTACAAGTGAAAGAATAGAAAAAGTGACATTTATGATAATTAACCAAGCCTTATTTGCTGACGGGAATTGTGCTATACACTCAAAAGGTCCAGAACAAGCAATTACTGTAAGTGGACCTTGAATAAAGACAGTTTTTGTAGATGCCACAGAGCTCATCCCCTTCCTCCCTCTGCCATCCCTCACTGGCTTCCCATCAGTGACAACTACTAAATGTCTAGACAGTCTCTGACTGAACCCTGCTCTTTGTCAAAGGGGATTAGGGCTAATAAAAATTATCTTCATCCTCCCAAAACCATTGAAATAAGATGAAGAAGTGTTGAAGAGATGCAGCTGTAACAATGGTGTAATTCAATTACATGGAGAAGCTGTCCATCAATCTGAATTGCAGTCCGTTACAGGCAAAGATGGCAGTCTTTGGTTGAACTTATATTCCTATCACCTTCTCGATCTAGTTTCACAGCTGAACCTCTGCCGATATTGATCCCTGGTCTGCAGAGGGGCTGTTAGGGAGTGGTTTGATAAAAGGGTCGAGTGTTTCATTGTGCCTTGCTACAGCAAAGTGAATTACAGATGTAATCAATTTCATGCGACACTGCAGTGGTTTTATGATGGTGAGGAGGAAAATGGAGTCTTGCAGTTTTATCTGTATGAACTATACATCATAATTACACAAAGGTCATTATGGTCTTGGTTAAATTTGACTTTTTCATCAATTCTTATTAAATGAGATAATTGGAATTCGGAGTGATCTACGATGACGGTAATGCCAGAACAAGAGCAAAATGTTCGTGTGAGTGTTGATCCTGCAAGGTTAAATGATCATTTTAGAAGATTAGCCTCTTAGCTATATATGAAATGCAGCCATCATTGTGCCATGCATGTCACTGTTATATAGCTCATTGTATCACAAATATGTTCTGTGCATCTCTTTGCTAAATGGCTCACTTGTATCATGATCACAGAAAATGTAGTAAATAGACATCTGAAGCACAGTTTGTGTCAACAACTTGACCTGTCTTCAAATTGGGAAATAACAATAACAATAACAATAACTGTGCTTTTCAGGTAAATCTCACTGCTGCAGCAGAACTAACGAGGGGGGGGGGGTTAATTTCTGGTTTGGTGGATAGATCCCAGTGTTACATCACAGAGGGCATTACTGTAAAACATGCCAAATGCAGATGGATATTGGCTGTGTTGACACCTCATGAGGGCCGTAGACAGAAACAGAAGTATTACTCAGTGATGCATCACAGTCTAAGACTAAGCCGCTTCTAATGATAATGGCATTGTTTTTCCAATCTGCTGCGCATCAGTCAAGACATTATCTGGGTGTCTTTATTGTGAACCTAAAGATAGACTGCACAATGGAAACAATTTTTGCTGCTCTACATCCAGAACTCACGTGGCGACTTGGCTCTACCGGCTTCCTCTGCAGTTCACAGATTGCTTTATGATGCATATGATGCAGATTCCCCTCGGATAAGAATGGCTGATTATTGCTCTTGTTCAGAATTAAACATATGCTATGTCTTGGAAAAAAGCCAACATTATGCCAGACAGTCAAACAGGAACGGATCTGCAGCTATGCTGGAGAGCAAAGAGGTTGTGAAACTTCAAGTTTATCCCAAAATGGCCCTCGATTTAAAAGGTCTGGGGAGAATAAAGAGAAATTAACAGCCATTTGATGCAGTTAAGGAATATTCACATCTGTAATATGGGAATAAAAGTTTTGCAAGTGATAAAAACTATTTCCTCCCTTTCACTGATAGCACACTCAACCTTGACCGTCAAGAATTAACTTCATGTTCATTGATCAGAAACACCTCAATCAGATGATATATGTGAATGTATAAGGATTTGCATAATACAATGCAAAAATATTAAAATGAGCCCAGTAAAAACTTATAAATAATACATAGTCCTCACTTCAATACCTTTAAATGTGGCTTCATATTTGCTATAATCTCTCTGCTTCAAGCTCTTATTTCCTAACTCTTCCACAGTGGCAAAGGTCCAGCATTTTATCCCCAAGGTTTACCTGTCCACTTTCTGCATAAAACCAGTTGGCACACCTCTTAAATCAGATGGTAAGTGGTTGTAGGCTCAGTTTAAGTGAAAATAATGCAGAACGGAGTTACCATTTAAGAAATAACTCACAAAATTTGCTGATTTCAAGGAGAATTTTGCACAAAGCCAATGGTGTTGTTGCCAACTTTTGCTTAAAAAGGATCTTGCTACAAATAATTTTACTTTTTGGACAGACCTTAGCTCCTGCGGGGAAGAGCTGCCAGTGCTGGCCTGTGAAGCCACACATCTTTCAGGCAAAGGCAGATAGGTCATTTATTAGTGAGACACAAGAAATTCTGTCACTTCTGATTTTCTCTCAGATTGATGATACAGCTGATATAATAGAACAATCTTACCTTTAATTAATGCAGTTGGTTATAATGTAAAAATTTGGATTTTAGTAGCATAGCAGCACAATGTCAGTTGTTAAGTATTTCTAAAACACTCCTCGTCGTAAAATATACAGGTCAGCCATATGTAAGGGTTTGACTAAGTCGTGTTTTTTTCCACACTTAGGTGCAGCTGAAACATACTGCAGAAAAAACGGATATCCTTTGAATTAAAAGCATGACAAGTGTGTCTCACTGATGAATTTCAGTCCAATATTAACTTATTCCCTTTAGATTCTCAAGGAAATGTGCAGTTTCAAATGTGGATGTAGGGGATAAGGGCAGATTATGTGCTGAAACTCAGGCTGATTCCAACAGATCTAAGGCTAAGAGCTGGCTGAGAAGTGAAATTAGGTGTAACATCGGGGACTTCGGCGAGCTAAGTGTAAAAGAAAATGTTGATAATTGCCTGCCACTGACACCAAGAGAACATGCATCGAGCCAAATTAATGCAAATAAGCAACAGCTCTACTTTTCCACCCACATATAAACATTAGCTAAACTGACTAACTGACAACAGCTGAAAATGGTGGTGTTGGTTCATCCATTAGTATCTAAGTGCCAATAAAATTCATCATAACCAGTGGCAACTCTATTGCCTCCTCTCCCTGAGACACCCACACACATCCTTTCATCACAATCTGCCAGTTGCCATGGGAATGAGAGGATCACACTGACCTAATTAGACAGCTATGCAATGATGAAATATGCACAACCGGCTCCTTAGTGCCACCGCTGATGTACAGTAAGGACAGCAGGTCAGTATGAGGACAATATAAACCAGCTGGTCCAAACCTGCCCTGTTACTTTGGAGAGGAAGTGTATTTGATATTGCCATCAGTAAAAGCAAAGCTTCCTTAAGGGACGAAGGAGAGCATGTGGAAAGAGATGTGAGAGAGGGAGCAGCACAAGAGAAAAGGAGGTGCTGTGTGTGTTAAGGGGAAAGATGCAGCTGGAGAGTTTAAGTGACGAAACAACTGAGAGTTCCAGGTAAACTGAGAGAAAAAGGAGCAGCACACCCCTTTTTAGCCATAGGCGCTGCATTCTCTTTAGCCTAATTGGCACTGTATTGACAGTAGCAATCCCACCTCTGAGTAGATTCAGAAGCGTTAAACCATGTTAAACCAGAGCATTATTTAAACATTGTAAGACAAATATAAGCATTCTTCAGCTATCATTCAACAGCCTCAAAGTGACATTTAAAGTCTTGCTAGTGTGGTGAAAAAAAAAAAGTAGTTCCTTCTATAATAAAATACACAAAATGGGGCTTAAGAAGTGCAACCCAAAAGCAGTTGTGTCTTCTTAATAGTAAAATAACTAGCAATTTTAGCAAGATAAATTGTGTGATTTTCAGAGTATTCAACATGTTGCCAGCTCATTAAAAAAATCACCAGGCTTATTAAACACATCTTAAAACCAATTATACAATGAAGGAAAATGACTGCTTTGATATCGTCACTGTTGGACAGAAAAGGATCATGGATCAAAGGGATCAAAGAGTAGATACAGAATCGATCTGAATATAAAGTAACTCTGGAAGTTACAGTTTGAGGGCGGATATTTTTTCCTCTTTTCCTGCCTTGCATTAAAATCCCTCCAAACATGATTGCAAATACAAGTGCACAGAGACTGCAACAATTCAAATAAGAGAGGACATTATTGCTTTGTTAATGATTTGCAAACTGATAAGTGGCTATCACCATTCAACATGCACTCTTTTCATTTTCAAACACCTGTGAAGCATCTCTGAGTCATCTTGGGAAAGGGGAGGGGGATTTCATGTAAATAGATGATTAGTCCAGAAGGTTTGTAGTGCTTATCTCTTATTTTTGTTCAAAGAATCACCAGATCACTAGAATCAACTTCTCTGGTGAGTGCATTTGTGTCTGCGAGGACCACCATTCAGCAGCACTGACCATCAACACAAACCTTGATAAACTCCCTGGTGCAAAATTTCATTTGTTGCTTGATTGTAAAGCATTGCAAAGCTGAATTCATAAACAAACGTGCTTATGGATACTACCATGAATTCACCAAAGGGAGAAATGTTTAACCTAGGTTTTCTTTATTTTAAGTTACGTACATTGCACTTGCAGTCCAAAGCTCACTTAACCTCTATGATTAATATACTTCTTCTCCATGCAAGCCTTTCTGTTATGTATGCATGTGGCATAACTTGCTATGGTTTGGAGAACTTAAGTACATAAGGATTGTTACCTGTTTAAATTGTAAAATCTTCAAGAACCAACTACTGAACTGCAAACTAAAGGGTAGATTACTTATTGGTCTACATAATCATTGCAACAAGCAGAGTTTATGCTGTGAAGCAAGATACAACTCTTCCAGTGGCGCAGCAAAACAATATCATGAAAGAAAAAAAAGGAGCAAAAAACACTGCTGCGGTGTGAGTAAACAAGTCCACAGCTGCAGGGCAGCTCACATTTAGCATGTCAAAAAATGGCTCTGACTACCTCCCTTACACATGATATTTCAACTGATTGTCTAACGCAGGAAGTGCTACAGCTGATTGTATGTGACAAGCTGTTTGCCCTTTACCTCTCTTTACCTGCACTGTGAAACATGCATACAGTGTGTTTTTCAGATTAACACTGTTTGTGAGGGAGTTAAATGACATGGTTGAATATAAATTCAACCGTCTGAACAAATGGCTGTAGCCAATGTCATCTTAAAATAACGAGGGTGTAAGTCATTGCTCTGTCTTGTTCACACATCAGCACATTCCAAAAGGCTCAGCTTTTTAAAATGAATAACTTGTGGTCAATAAAAGCTGAAAATATGGGTTTCAACACGAATGTAACTGTGTATATGTCCTACCTCGATCACTGTCATACAGGTAGGCAAACTTGTCCCACTTGTAGTACTCGATAAGGCTGAGCAGGGGCCCCTTGATATCAGGTCTCATCTGGATGATAAACTGCTGATTCCCATCCAGAGGGAAGCTGGGTGTGATGAAGGAGACATGGAGTGTCCCACAAAACGATGTGATGGTGTTGACGGACTTCTTGTCATAGAATCCAAAAATGGCGTACACTCCTCTGGAGAACTGTGAACAGACTGAAACAAAGGACAGAGGTTTGTTACTTGATCGTTTTTTTAGTCCATATCGTTTTGATATGGCATTTTTGTTCTTTTTGAAATTAACCTTCATTCCACTTAATTCCACATCAAGTCCACACGTTAGTTATTTTGTCTCCTTAGTTTCCCAGAGAGCTGTTTAATGGACAGCTTTCCACAAGCTTTGCCATGGGAGTGCTTAAATTCAACCGTAAAAGAGCCACTATACAACAATGTGAAACCTTTATGAGTTGCCCTATGACTTTTTGATAGACCGGTGGGCCTGAGCAACCTCCAGAACTGTACATTAATTCTTCATCATGGTTACCCATCTGCACTCACAGGCATGTCTTCTGTTTGAATTCTGCTCAAGCAGAAACCGTGGATTCTCCTGAGGGAATTTGTGAAAAGGCATATATGCCACAGCGCACTGCTTGAATGCATCCGCGCTGAATTTTATTATATCCTTAATACATCTTTGGATGCCATTAAACTTAAATGATTGCCTTTGTTTGGATCCTTTTAGGTTATGCACTCACCATGCCTTGGTGTGCTTCCATCAGATTATTTGCATTACATCCACATAGTGTTGACTTTGCAAAATCCCTTTTGTTCAATAATTCACGTTCTATGTTCAGGTACATATATTACCTTTGCTGGCCTATAACACTGACATTAAGTATGAATACTAAATGTCAAAGTAATCCTGAGGTTGCAGTCTGTTTATCAAACGTTGCACCGGGGTCAGCAGATCAGCATGTTTCTTGTAAATGTTTATTGATCAAATGTAAGTTAATCAGGCTAATTGACTTGGACATGTGTGTCCTCCAAAGTCATTTCACTAATGAGTCACTTCCTCTTACACAATATTACAGGATGACTAGCTGACAAAGTAAACTGGAGTCTATACATCGAATATTAGCCAACTTAATTTAAGTACCATGGACATCCTGCCATTCCTCCAATGACTCTGGTAAAATGTTGTAAAATGGAGAGAAACATGAAGGGCAGCATAGAGAACAGTAGCTGTACAGATTCACATTTTGTTAAATTGTCTTGCAGTTAAGAAGGGATGTTTTGGAAAGGTTTATTTTATTCCTGCTTTAATGGTTCAACTCTTCACAGCCACTTTGTACTGTTACACACAAAATAGCTTCATCAGTGAAACTTGGGTGGAAATTAACATCGACTGAATAAGAATTGTCTTTTGAATGAATAGAGCAGCTGACCATTTTCAGCCATTTTAAAACGTTATCCGAGCTGAAGACAGACTCACTTCCACCATTCAGAGCTTTATTCAACTTTATTCAAGTTTTTGTGCCTTCAATGAGTTATGAAGTTGAGAGAGTTATTTCGGCTTACGGGTACTCTGCTATTTTCACTCATTTGCCACACCAAGGTGATGGAAAAAAAAATTCTCAGACCAACTGCAAAGTTAAAAAAAAATTGCAAATAATGGACATCACCTGAGATCCATAGAAATGTTACACTAACCAGTATACTTGTGTCTCTCCATGTAAGAGGTCACTGAGAATATCAGTAAAAGGAGGAATTTGAAATGGGAATTCACCAAAGCAATTCTGTTATTAGCACATTTACATACAATTAGGCTGCTACCCTTATAAAGGGGCCAAAATGTTGACTATATTACTCATACATGCCAGAAAGTATTTTTTTACTCATTCATTCCAAACAAAAATCTTTGACTGAGTCCATTCATCCAATAATCAAAAGCCAGCTTTTTCATCGCTAACTTCCAAAACATGCAGAGCTCATCAAGATCAGGCCAAAATCAGTTGGGTCAGGTCCAACTTTCATCTGCTGCCAGTTTTCATGTGCTGTCAACGTCTAAACCAGTCCATCAACTCGCACAACTTAATTTTCGTCGCAGCTGCCCAAGAGAAACCGCTGATGGCGATCCGATCACCCTTCATCAGCCCTTTTTGGCACTGCTCCTAATCTTTTCAGAAGACGGCAGTAGCCAGAGAAATAGCCACTGAGAGACCCAAGCACAATGATATAATGCCATTTTTGTTTTAGTGGAGAGTTAATAGAACATAAAGCAATTTGTCCGATAGCTGCTATAATCTAACAAGAAAATTATTTTGTACAATTCCCTGAGGAGGAATGAGCCATCCCTCCGCAAAGAGTTTAGTTTATATGTTAAAAATTCAGATCATTGCATTCCTGAAAAGGGGTAACAACTGGCTGAACTGGACAGAATCTCAAGTAAATGATTAACCAGAGGCAAAACGAAAGAGAAAGGACAAAATCCAATTCACCTCTTACTTTGATGACCCATGTATATAAGGTTATACACTTGAAAGCTAGCAGATTACAGTGACTGTACTTCACACAGGCAATGAAATCCCTGTGGTCGCAATATTATAAAAATACACATGCATATAATTTCTAGTTAATTTGCAGATTGCAAACTAGAGTGACACAGAGTAGTCAATTACAGTTTTAGGTGTCCGCGCTGCCTGATATAGCCAATGAGAATCAATCCAGAATTTAAAAAAAGGACACTGATTTACTAGTTTAAATGTTTTCGGTCTATTATGCAAACTTACAGTTACACAATAACACAATATAAAACTGACCGGTGCGTTTCTCTGTCTTAATCAGCCAAATATTAAGATGGGGGCCATCATAATTACATCCTGTCATGAAGAAGAATGGCTGGTGACTGGTGAGTGAAAGAAAAACCTTCAATTTCATTTTTAATTGTTTTTGTGTGTGTGTGGGGGCGTGTGAGTTGCAGCCATTTTCAAATATGAGCAATATTATTTTCTCTAGAGCACACAACTTCACTACTTGAGTAAAAAGTACAGATATTCCTTGTCAAATATTACTCCAATACAAGTAAGTAAGTAGCTTTGTCAAAATATTACGTAGGTAAAACTACAAAAGTATTTGCTTAAAAAATTACGAAAGTAAAAAAAATCTGGTCCAGTCTCTCATCTGTACAAAACATATTTTATATGGACACAATAAACACAGTCTAAAACTCAACTGATTGGTTGACTGGTTCCCCGTCTTCCCCCTCGAAAAGCCATGTTAACTGATGCCCAAGGGACCAACCCAGAACTGGTTTTAGGGAAAGCGAAGTGGTACAAAATGATTGACAATATGTGAGATTGCAGTGAAAACGAGATTTCCCTTTTAGTTTGATCATCTGTCATTTCATTCGGTATTGCCAGTCATTGTTATCAATGGAAAAGAGATAATTGCACATTTGCGATTTCTCATCTCCGAGTCTACGCCTGTTGATCTGTTTCAAATTTTTGTGAATAAATAAATACCACGCTTTGTTGCTGAATTGTTATTGTGTCCATGCAACAGTTTAACTTGTTGATCATCGCAATGATAATAATGTAGACCTATAGCCTATTTTATGGGCATGCCGTGCAAGAGATAACAGAAAATGTGTAGGCTTTCAGGGAAAAATATTTTAATTGTTCAGTGAATGGACCATTGACTTTCGTTTAAATCATGCACTTGGAACTAACCCAGGGCACAACTTCCCACCCCAATTTCCCGAAGGGCGCAAAGTTGATAAATTTGGGTAACCAGGATGTGTGTTTGTCACGTGATCGTGTGTTCATTGTGTTAAAATGGACAAACTTGTGTTCAACGAGTTCGTGAATTATGAAAAATATGGACACTATCCTTTGGGTATTTCCAAGGAGCAGAAATATATCATTCACCGGTGCTCCGCCAGTTTCCAAATGAACGGTAAGAAATATCAACGTTATGTGTCAAAAATAATGTCATCAGTTCGTCAGTCGAGCATGCTAACCAGTTAGCTAGCAGTCCATTTTGAATCGACTAACTAGTGTAAGTGATCCGGCACTGAGGTTTACTAAACGAAGGCTACTCTCCCACAGCTAGGCTAGCTAACATTCATTTACACAGAGACTGACAATGAACGGTCTAAATTTATTGTTTTAACATAATAAATAACATATCAGTAACCTACACGTTGGTTTGTCCCATTTAGCTTTCCGTACACCCAGCTGTGTTTCTATTTGCGTGTCTTCCTTAAGTACATCGAACAGGAATCTGGAGGAACCGAATCGGTTAACACACCCGCTGGTTGTGTTGTGTTGTGTTACCTCGTGTTGCTGTCTCTGTTATTCACCTTGATTAATGTCCAAATGGCCAAATGGCCAAAATTAGCGAGTTAGCGTCGCGGCTCCGCACTTTAGCTAGCTCAGCTTATGCTAATGTGGCTAGCTACAAAGCTAAGTCCTGTCGACGCTGGTAACCATGGTAACTGGCAGTCCAGGCTGAACACATGGAGCGGACTTATTCAAACATCACACTGACCATAAAGCGGAGCTGTGTGGATATTAACCAGCTTTTTTTAGCACAATATCTCATGTGCCACAGGTATCAACATACATTTTAATATAGTTCCTCATCGCCGAGCCTGCTTTGTGTTTGTAAACCTTTCATCATCTAATCTGTACAAAAACGAGCTGTGTGTCTGTTGTGTAAAGCACACTGCAGTGTGAAGGTGAGGCAGCATGTCTGTGTGTGTCTGTTGTGTGAGTGATGCATTTCAATTAATTTCCCTCAGGATAAATAAAGTAGATATCTATCATAGATATAATGAAAAAATGAATTAAAAAATAATATTATTCCTGTTTCTCAGTTCGGGATGTAAATGAAAAATACAGATGGAGGATGCTACCAATTTTTGTATTTTTATTTTTTTTTTGCCGTTTAAACCTGAGCAGCAAGGTTGGAGTTCGATTCCCAGTGTGAGCACCTGAAAATGTCTAGGTTAAATGGTTAGTTGCTTATGAGTTTTGGACTGGGCTAATTCAAGATAATAGACAGGTGATGGCACCCCTCCAGATACTGTCAGACCTCTTCTTCTTCATGAGCCTCCCTAGATGATTACAATCTGCTTGTGCATATTCTTCATGTCACATTGGAGTCATTTTGCTCCTCTATCAGGTAGATTATATACTGCAGATGATGCCATTTCTTTGTAGGTTTGCATCATGTGAAGCACTGCAAAGCATAAGAGACCTTGTAACTCCATCTGAGTACATCTGAGCACATTTGATTTAAAATGAAGGAAAAACATCATATCATACTGGAAACAACAAAAAAGAATAAATATGTCTTGGTACTCCTTCCCACCAACCTCTGAAGCTAAAAGAGCTGTAGAGTTTCTCTTTGTCATGTCCATCCATTGTCATGTGTCTAAGGCTTTCTTTGCTGACACTCTCGCTGGTGAGCTTGCTGAGTTTGCCCAGGATTAAAACTCTCTGAGCTCATGCTTAGCGCCTGGATATCCCCATGACTACGCTGCAGCTTATGCCAAAGTGAACAGTTTGACAACATGTTACTTTATTACCAAATATGGAAGTTTGCATCCAGAAGCCGAGTACTACCCCTTTTTCTCCATGCGGCAACTGTTCAGACAGGATTGCTGTGGCTCTGGAACGTGACAGGAGAAGAATGAACACCAAGAGGTTTATGAAAGGGTGAGATGTCTACATGTGCTCCTTCAATAAGGAATTTAGAAATGTTTAATTATTGAAGAAAAGCCAGTTGCAAACAGTAACTAGTAGAAACAGTGAGGACTGTGGAAAAAGCCATTAAGCCTCTGTCACATCTGACTGCCTTTCAATGAAACCAGTGAGAAATATCCCTCAAAACAGAGGGAAAGGACCGACTTTGTTTCATCCTCATTAGGCACCATGAGCAAAATGTTTAAAAATTCTTATTAGTGCTCAATGGTGATGGTTTTGGAAAGCATTGTATAGTTCCAGTTCTCTCAATCTATATTTCTTTTTTTACATTTTTTTTTTTGTTTCTTAATCTGGGGAATTTTCATATAACATAAACACTCCCTTAATTTCAGAATTTCTAATCCCATCATTGTAGTTACACACAATATTGCATATTCGCCATAGTTGAATATCGATGTGACAGATGCTGATGATTGCATATGTTTGTAAACCGTGTAAACATATGCAATTGTATGATTATAAGTAATTACAAAATGACTGTGAGGGGACGACTGTGATGCTGCTCACAAACATATGCATACAGACATACATTACAATTTCTTAATCTCTTGGTTGATTGGCTTACCACAAGCAAATCAAAATCCAAAATGCAAAGATTATGTCAATAAGTTAATAAGTTCCCATAGACAGTGTATTTATCAGTAATTTTACTTAATTCATTGGGTGAACCATTAAAACATCTTATTGTATATTGTCTGGTTGGCACATTGACACAAAAATGCATTTTTTGTTTTGCGTGTATGATGTTACCACCGCTGCTACGGGGGGAATTGTTTCACATGTGTCTGTGTTAGTGTGTTTTCTTTGTCAGCAGGATTACACTAAAACTCTGAAACAATTTGCTCCAACCTTGGTAAACAGATGGAGTATGGATTAGAAAAGAACCCATTCAATACGAGTGCTGATCCAGTGAAAGGGGGCAGATCCAGGCACTTGGGAGAGAGAGAGACCATTTTTTCATTTAGTATTTTCGTCAATATTTCACCTTGGTGGAGGAATGCCATTTAGCCATTTAGTTTCATCGGCACCATCTCTAGTCATTTGATAAAGATTGTTGGTTTCATTCGATACACCAAATTAATAAGAAATTTACAAAATGTACAAAAGTAACTGTGGTCAAGACACTACAAATGCAGTTTTCAAATGTCTCACTTCCATGATTTAGATACAGGCCAATATGCAAAGTGCAGTGACAATAACTGGACAGTAGCACTGCACTGTTTGTTTGTAATTAGATGAATTACTGCTGTTACTTCTGTAGTTTTTTTTTTTTTTTTTTTAGGGTGGTCATCATATGTTTCTAAACAGCCTATTATCGAGAGTTAAATCTGTCGCAGACCGGACTCTGGCACTGTGTTTCACCTTTCAAGGAGAAGGAATCACCTGCAAAATATATTTAGCTGTCCCACATAGCTGACCTCCTTCTTACCACTGTGGCATTGAAAGCATCTCCACCACTTCGCAGCTGTTTACATGACTGATCAAAACTTAAACCTGCATGAATTTACTTTAAATACAGAGAGAGTGTAGGAGACTAATACTTTGTTTCTTCTTCAATGTGAAATAATTAATGTTGCAGCTATTTAAACTCTGAGATATAATTGCAGATTTACTGCAAAATAAATGCACAATTTCAAAACGGCACAGCACCATATTGACAAACCATTAGCAACATTTAGACCCAGTCCGCTGATCTACGAATGAAAATACGTCAGCATATCTCAATTTACTGATTGAACTTTTTAAAATTACTATTTTAATTTTAAATTGCAACGGCGTTCAATGAAAAAAATGTTATTAAACTTGTATTGTTTTCAGGTTTAGCAGACAGACTGAGGCGGCCAGAGGGAGGCATCCATTAAATAAGCAGTTGACAAAATATCTGGTATTTAAAAGACGACCAGCAGTGGCCCAGTCCCCCCACCTACCCACACACACACACACACACCATGTCAGTGTGATGATGATCATCAGCAGTCCAGTCACAGTTAACAGAACTGACTGTTAGATATCTCACCCTCTCCCACACTGCTGCTCTCACCACAGAGGAAAGGCCTCAGGACGTCGGGACTTTTGTGTAAAACTGATCTGTCACCAGTTAGCAGGAGACCCAAAGCTGCCACCCCCTTTCAGTCAGGGCAAACTGAGCACATTTGTTACTGATATAATTGCTTCAAGGGCAGATGTTCACCCTGTGCTGTGTGTATCCCCAAAAACTGGATGAGATGGATGGATTATCTGTAACCTTCCTCTCTAGTTCAAACACAATCCAGGTAGCTGACTGATAACAAGCTTCATCCACCTTTACAAATAACTAGCCACTGATTTGTTTTTGACGAGTTAACATGGAATCTGTTTTGACTTTGATGGGGAACGATTATCATCCTGCAGGCGAACTAATAAAACTAATAATATTTTTGAAGCATCCTCCTCCCGTAAAAGCATTTAAAAATCATGTTTATCACTTCTGTACGATGTAAAGCCTCACTCCTGCTTGTAATATCAGATCATGCTTTAGAATTTGAATCCCTATCACTGCACCTCAGAAACAGAAAATGGACGGAGACAGCGCTGCGTTCAGGCTCAAAACACAAAAACCTTTTCAGACTTTCATCTTTTCCTCCTGTCTCAATTAAATCACTGTTTAGCCCTCGGCTCTATTCCTATTCACATGATTCTCTAAGGATTCCTTTAAATTAAAGATATATCAAACACTCAACCCCTGACTGGAACATACAACACATAAGTAGTCATATTTCTAAAGATATATCACTATCAAATGTACAGATTGCTTTATAACTTCTGAGAGCTTTGTCTGCAGCCCCTCAGAGCACGATCTGGTTTCATTTTCTCTGTAGACGGTTGCCAAGGAAACATATTTCAGCCATGTTCTCGCTTCAGTACAGAAAATATTTATCTCCCTGCATTATTTTATGAAGTGTTGTGGCTTTAAATGTCATTTCTCTTTTTCCAACCAACGAAAGAGAAGAACTCACACAAATGGAATCGATTTCTGCCCTACAGTTAGACTTGTTGTAAGACATTTGTCAAAGTTACCTCAAAGATGACATTCAGAAATTGGCCTTAAGTTTATTCCTGAAAAAACTCCTCATAATGCAATTCTTTCATCGGCTGTACGTGCATGGCAGCACCGCAGGCTGTTGCCTGGGTGACAGCCCTCAGTCACAATCTTGAGTGGCCGATAGGAAGACTTCTGGGAGGTGTCACTGTGGGCCAGTGAGGCACGCTGGGAAGTGTTTTGTCTGCCTTAGAGCAGCTCTTCCGGCAGCTGGTCTCTAGAAGAACAGTACAGCTCAGTTCTTATCAACTTCTGACCCCCCCCCTCCCCCATCCTCTTCTCCCCTTCATCTCCCTCCTCCTTCCTCCCTCCTACTATCCTATTTCTTGCTGTCTCCTTCTCCCTCTCCCCTTCTCTCCTTTTGTTCACTGACCTGTTTCCTGGAGGCTTTCTAAGGGCCGTGGATGGAGGATGTAGGATTTACAAGAACACAATCATGATGAATACTGTAAATACTGAAGGCCCAGTGTGTGATCATTGTACAGTGCCCACAATGTTCCAATCGTCCGCTCATTTCAGCTCTGCTATTTGTTGTTTTCTCTGCACTTTCGAAATATGAAAGGACGGTGTGAGGAGAAAAGCGCATTTGTTATTGACCACACAGTACTGCTGGCTACTGTAGTGCCGTCACGTACCACTAAACAACAATGCACAGAACTCTTTCAATCAATAAAACAGGAAAGGGAAAGGGAAAATCCACCAAAAGTAGATGTCAAATTTAATCAAAGAGCCCTGTTTGTTGCTACTCGGTTAGCAACCAGATATGGTTCTGGAAGAGATTTTCTGTGCTTGAAAAAAAAATTACCCAAACTGCATCAACAAGGTCATCTCAGCTTGGAGTGTGAAGAATCCTTCACAATGTCCTTTTCAACAAACAGAAACACACAAAAGAAGCAATAATACTGCAGCGCACATGCACTCACTTAAAAGTAGGAGTCAACAGTGAAAGACTAATCGGGACAAAATGTAATCTTCCAAACATTAAATAGATTTCTTGCCTGTAGCTGCTCTGTGTCTGATTGGCAACAATTGTGCACCGTTTGGATAATGCTTTTTGAGTATTTTCTATAAAACAATGTCTCAGACCTGAACAAAGGAAAGCGCTGGGTTGTGTTGCTGTACACAGGCACAACAATTCATTCCACTAAGCACAATACAAATTTTTTTGGCCATATTGATTCTGCAGAGCTGGCCCATACATCACACATGGCCACTCTGTTTGAATTCCATCCGTCTCCTGTAATAATACACATTGTATATCCACTGACCTTTTGTGGAAATACCAAAGCAGACTTTGGATCCGCTATTCTATGTTCTAATGATCTTGGACCTGCCAGAGCAGAATTAGTTACATCTACGAAAACACAGCTTCATCCAGCATCTGAGGGAGCAGCTGCCATAGCAACCAGACAGTCAGTGGTTGCTGAAGATGAATAGGGATCGGCTCAAAGAGGTGGAGCAAATTAAAGCGACATTAATACAGATCGCCCTGTGTTTGATAGTTACTGTTCAAGTCACACAAGTATATTGCAGTTGAACTGAACCTTATTATATGAGGTTTCAATGTCAGAGTGAACCCCATTATTTCCTGTTTCTTTACCCATCAGAGCAGCACTAACAGGAGGTTTTAGGAATACTGAGGTCCAAAAACTGATCTTACCAGAAGAAAACTCTCCCTGATTATTAACTAAGAATTAGGTTTGGGTTTTGATTCTAGATTATGCAAATGAAAACATAATGCTCAAATCAATAAGCACATAAAGCAAAGACATACCAATCACTAATTAAGAGTGAGTAAATCACCAATCATTAATATCTCTACTGATCTAATTCCATCTGCACAACAACCCAGTCATATTTCATGCACAACTTTGCTACTGATGTGCAGTTCCTTTCAGAATTCAACAGAAATTAACATTTTCTCATCCATTCATTAAGTTGCAATTAATGAGACTCACCATTTTCTGCAGCTGTTTCAAATTAAAAGTCTGAAAATTACACATCTGTCTGCAAACGTTTCTGTCGCCATGGTGGTCCGTCTGTTTGCACCTCAAATGGTCAAACAGTGAAACATATGAAAAGAAAATTTCTTGCATGAGGAAGTTCTGAGATTGGTGAGCATGAATTAATGCCCTTCTTGTATTGATGGAATTTAGGATGTAACTATATCCATGATACAGAGATTATTTTATTTTCAGCAGGTTTACTGAAAAACAACAAGGGAAATAAGAACATAAAAACGTATCACTTGAGTCAAATAAAGGCCTGGTTGTCTCTGCTATAGCCACTAACTACTAAATCCACAAATGCCGCACAGGATAAAAAATTATTATACATATATAAATGTTAAAAGGCAGATTACAGGATGTCTGTAGAGTGGCATAATACAGCAGGGTGCATCTCCTGAGTCTGCCCTCATTATCATATTTAAAACAGTTTTGACATTGTGTCATTGTCAGAGCTTACACACCTCAAATTGGCTCCCGTGCAGTCCCATAGAAAAGGATGAAGATTAAAAAAATACCCGCTCTTTGAAAAGAAAAGCTAACGGAGTTGTGACCTTTTGGAGAGCTCGATTTTCTACAATAAAGTGAAGCATTAAAAAGTAAGATTGAGGTTGCAGCTGCAGCTCTTTCATGGGATTTTAATGCCTCCCCTTCTGCGGGGGAATTTCATGCAAATCTATTTTTGAAAAACACCCCTTTTATCCACAAAGCTGTTTTGCTGTGCACAAACAACATGAAACAGAACTTATGTTGCTAGAACACTGAACCACGACATTATGATATTCGCTCAAAAGTAACTAATGCGTTCGCTTGGCTGAAAATTAAATACCACACGGAGTGTAGTGGTGAATTAAGGTTTTCAAGGCAAATAGGATAAGATTTGAACGATTTTACTGTCAATAGATAAAACAGAAAAACTCCTGTTCAGTGAAACTTTCCTTGACATCACAAGTGCTGCTTAATGTGGGTTAGCTGGTAATAAAATACATATGTATAATAAAGTATGGAAGTCCTCCTGTAAAAAAAAAAACAGCACCTATGTTATCAATGCAAACAGGTTATTGCAGCCCATAGTTCCATCTTATTGAAGAGGAAATGGAGAAAAAAAAATCAGCATCAGAAGGAGCAGGTGGATGAATAACTCAAATAAACAGCCACTGTGAAACTGACAGTCACTGTTCTTCCATTTAACCACGACAGCGCCACAGAATTAATTTTCTAACCCCCTAAGAGGGTTAGAAGGGTTTTCTGCGCTGCTGAATTTGGTTTCTTTGGGGCTGTGATTGCTATTTGACAAGATTTTGATCGTTGATTAGGATTCAGGCAGATTCAGTCACTATCTGAAAAGAGCTGGTTCAGTAGAGGAAAAGGATTTACATTGGCAAAGCTTTTGGCCACCGGAGACAGCAGCTTTTGACAAGTAAATGAATAAACCTGAACACAATTTTTCTTCCAGACATTAACAGCTGTTAATGCCATTGTTAGCTATGTAGATAATAGTAGTCCACAGCTTTGGCCCATTCAGTAGTTGTAATGTTGTTCAGATCACTCTTGACTAATTGTTGTGACATGGGATTCAAACACTTTACATTTATTCCACTGACTTTCATAGTCTCCTGGCAATTACTTTTTAATTTGTCACAATCTTTTCTGCATCGCCAAATACACGTTTTTAAGCATGTTAATGCTTAAGTAAGCTTGTTAACATGACTAAACCTACTTGCATAATATATCAGCTGATGTACTTGATTAGGAGCAGAAACATGATCGAAATCTGTGTTTTACTCTCGTGTTTACTTCTGTTCATTAGAGATGAAAGGGCAGAAAATAAAACGTCTGCATTTGGAGGAATTTGATTGGCTGTAGTGCTGTTTGTGAAACATCCTTCTGGCGAGCGAATGATGACATCGGAAGATAATGTATGCAGCTGTCCCTTTTTCCTACTGTTTCTCTTGCTCTTTCATCATAGAGAGAGGGGGGCCGCTAAGACATGTGAGGCCTGCCTGTCTGTTTTTTAGATTGATCAAAAAAAAAAGCCGGAGCCACATGATGCAACTGCTAAACGTACCTCTATCTGGTCAAGCCACCTCCTGTTTATTCGAGGACCAGCAGCCTCTTCTCTAACTTCAGGTTGACAGTATTAAAATGGGAGCAGACAGCTGGGAACAGTGTGGAGTTGCCTCTTGCCCGCTACATTATTACACTCCCTGTCTGTCTGTTTCCTGTGTGTGCACACGGCCAAATACTCTGTATGCTCTGTGTGTGTGTGTGTGTGTGGGGTGGTTTGTTTCCTTCTCCGTCAGAAACTGGTCACATCCAAAGATCTCACCTGCCGAGGGACACGGCTGCTGACTGCTCTTGTGGAAGCAGCTGCTGGCCTGAGTCCTATCTCTCTCTTTCTGCCTCTGAATCACGACGTTTTTCTCTTATTTATTTTCTTATCTGCGTCTAATTGCCCGTGTCATTGTCTGTTTAATAGTTTTGTCCTGGCAGTTATTACACACTTGGTTGTCCTTGTGGTCAATCCCTCTTTAAATTGGTTTTATTGTTGGGAACTTAAACTGATTTTATCCAAGCGTGGCACCATTCACTTGAGTGCGGGGACTTGTCATGTGCTGTTCAGTAATATTTACCTTTTTGTCCTTCATGCAAAAAATTTGCAAAGATCAAACTCTACCAATACCCTTTTAAAGATCAAAAAAATACATACATCCATGTCCCTTTACTCTGGATCTAAACAACACCAAAACTATCTGCATTGGTGGTGAAAATAATATATTTAATATTTATATTACAATTTACTTTATTGTTACGTAATGGTGTCGTAATCAAAGAGAAAAGAAACAAACAAGAACTCAAAGACATCCCAAGTCACCCTAACAAACAGTAAATGGTCTTGTGTATGATCTCCGAACTCCACTGAACACCTATTATTGACTTATAAGAGGGGCCGATCAAACAAACTGCCCACACGCTGTGGCCTTGCAGGGCCTTACATGGTGAAACTCCCGTCACAGATTTAGACAGCGGTGGATCAGGGATCAAGTGGACTCTCACAAATGCTTCACTGATTTGTGATGAGTTGCTGAATTTTGTCTCGCAGCCAGAGAAAACTAGATTAGTGTCCGTATGACGTAGATCCTGCGTGCCCCTAAACGCCATTATCCCACCCAACTCCATCCAAGCTCCCAGTGAGCAGAGTTAACATTACAGTGATGTTAAATGAATTTCTCTGTCCAAAATAATCTCATCACTTTGGCATTCGTATCAGTTACGCACAAAAATATCGATTGTAAAGAGACACATTGATCAGATTTATAAACCACAATGTGTGCTGCACTTTCATTGCTTTCTTTGGTTTGTGCTGCTGCATTCATTGCCATTATACACTCCACCTCCACAAGTAACTAACAGCTGAATCCAAAAAGACAAAAAAGCATAAAATTGCAAGTTGAAAAAACCCGGGATCGTACTTAACATCACTCATGAAGAATGAAGCATGTAAAGCTGGATGTTCTTCTCTAATATTACCAGAATTGGCAGGCGGTTTGGACAGTGCAATATCAGTTTGTACCCTATGAAGCATGAAATGAAAAAAGAAATCTGCGCAATTAAAGCAAAATGCAACAGATGAGGCAACAGCTGCCGAGATGCTCTGGCTCTAGTCCAGACGAGGCCTTTTGTTGAAGCAGGAACAGCATCGGGGAGCAAGTTCTTACAATTCAAGCAATACGATACAAAAAGGTCTGCCTGCAAAACAGACAGCGCTCCACAGGGTTGCAGATAATGTAAAGAAGTGTTTCAAGTGGTTCAAAGCTACCAGTGAAGAGGTAACAGCGAGCTCCACTGAATGGAAAAGAATAAGAGCTGGAGGAGAAGGTATTCATCGGGCCTCCATGTTGTTTTACTGGGCAGACGGCACTGAGACGGTTTTGTTTAGACTGGAGAAAGTGAGAAACAGTCAGTATTACAGCGAAAGACGTGGCTTCCGCTTGTTCTGCCACTGTTTCCTAATTTAGAGTCATACAGAGCAGATAAACACTCGAAAAAGGCAAACAGGCAGGCCGAGATTGTATTGATTGTATTCACCTTTAGCCTGAGTCGTCCTGCCCGTTTTTAAAGGACACACTTGTCCCTACATTTACATCACATTTACATTTTGCTCTGTGAAACGTGACTCACAGCAGCAGACAGCATAAGGACATGCTGTCATCTCCCTCCCTCTGCCCGTCGCACTGTAAAGGCTCTTATACTCACCGTTTTCTTTATCTTTTGTCCCTCTCTCTCTCTCTCTCTCTCTCTCTCTCCACATTGACAAACACACACTCAAACCCTAATAAGTTTGGCACGAACACCCTGTAGGGGCAGACAAGGCACCCGGATCAAATCTTAATCACCAACGCGACAGATTCTCCCGTGTGCATGCTAATGAGCATCTCTCTAAAGCAGGAGAGGTTATTCAGCAAATTAAAGAAAATTTCTCCAGTTTGAATTCAAAATGACCGGACAAATATTCAAAAGTCAGATTCACCTCAACAGAAATGTAATTAAGCTGCTGAAAACATTTTTCAGAATGGTATTTCATTGGGTTAGTTTGCCGCAAACAAATGTTCTTGGCTGTAATCTATTCGACAATGAAAATGTTAATAAAACATTGATTACATTTTTACTCTTGATCTGATTCACAAGTTTTTTTGTTAGTTACACTTTTGCGATTTGAACTATTATTATGTGAAAGATGTGGCAAACATTTTCAGTATTTGGTCCTTATTGCAAACAAAACAACTCCCGCGCCCTCAGGGTGCTAATTCATTATGACCACCGGCGATGAAAGGGAAGATGAAATTCAGCATATAATAACGTAATTTCAACATCGGGAATAACTTGATTAAAAATCTGCTTTCCACTCTTTTGCATGTTTATAACAGTTTTCTTCACCATTTTTTTTTTTTTTTGGTCCTTGCTGGAAGATTTTGTAATCATTTGTTTCGTCATGCAACCAATTGATCTGAATGACATCTGAATAAACTCTTCACTGATAAATACAAAGTTGAAAGCATATACATTTTAATAAATGCAACTTTAGTGCATATTTTGGCTATTTTGGAAAAAAAAGGCACCAGTATGAAACTGAAATTTACCTTCATCTCATCCTTTTCTATTAAATAAATTAGAATTTAAGGGGTCATTGTCTTTAAAAAAGGAAAGAACGGAAAAGCATGTTTCCCTCCCAGCTTATGACAAAAATGCATTTGAGGCACCTGCCTCGGAGGCACTGAGCAAACTAAGTCATGGGATGCACGACAGAAGGCAACTTCCAGCCAAAAGACTTTGACTCATGCTGTAACTGATTCTATCTCAGGCTTGTGTTTTTTGAGGACATAGCGATAAGGGTTTTGGTTGGGGGCTGTATTCAGGGCATGTAAATATCCACAGAGGGTTCTTTAGCCTCATTTCCTGGCCGGCCAGCTCCCAGGCCTACTTAATATTTCACTGCTCCCAGTGAAATGGAGGAGAATGCACTTAATTAAGTGTGAACAATAAATTGGCTATAACCAATGCTCCACCGTGCGTCGGTTTGGGCTTTTGATCATTCAGCAAGGTCTCCGTATATATATGGCCCTGAGTTGCTGTGTGCATTTAGATGCATGAAATTGCTGTATGACGTGATTTGACCATGACAAACTAGAACTTTGAAGTGTTAAATTGTCGGACGGCTGTCGGTGACCTCAAAATGCTCTGATGGTCTCAGAGAAGGGAGAGTGGTTTACTTTGAAAGATGCGGGTGTCAGAAATAAAAGTACAAACTGAACAAGTTTAATATGGCAGCAAGACACGCAAGTATATAGTCACTTACCACTGTATTAAAGGAGAAGAACTACAGAAAAGTGCTGGCTCTGTCCATTAAACTATTTCTCTAAGTAATCTAGTGCCACAGTTCTGTGGGAGGTTTATCCAATCAGTGAAGGTACATTTTTAAAGCGGATGACGCAGCAGTATGGTGATTTTCAAGCAACACATAAGTTGTCAAAAAAAAAAAAAAAAAGATATACCTTATTTTTCTGTCACTTGTGACTAAGGTGTGAGATGGTGCTGCACCACATTCTGGAGACTGTTAATTGGATGTCGACGCCAAATTTAGGCACGACAGAGATTCCCCGCCCTGATTACAGAGTAAAGTCTGCTCGTAACTTCTCATCACTCATGAGTGCAAAGAGATTTTTATTTCTTCTCATGCAAGAGATACGTTTTTTTTTTTTGTTTGTTTTTTTTTTAAGGATGGTCAAAATTATCAAAAAGCAGCATTATATTCTCCTTTAAAAGCTCTCATAACACAAACCTTCAGTTCCTGTCATGTAACTTCATAAATCTTTCATTAAATCCTGTCACTGGCACATTCAAACCTAACCTGAGATAACCCGGATGAAGACATGATTTTGGGTTATTTTAGAAGGACTCCACATGGCATTTAATTTGGTGAAAAGGTGCTTTAATGACCAATGTAGCTGTACAGAAAATAGTTCTGCGTGCGCTCTGCTGACTGAATTAAAAACAGGAAAGCGCCACAATAGATGCTGCCTGTGACTCAGAATGTGTCCATGCATCCCCAAGCCCAAACGCAAATAATTCAACATATATCATAAATGATGAGACGTCTTCAGGAACATTAGTCATTTAGCCACGAGGAGCTTCTGAGGTGTCTCGACTGCAAGCAGTTTGAACAGTATCCTTTCTAATGTATTGCACACACACAGTGAAAATGATTCCCCAGATCCTGGCAGCAGATGCAGGCCTGTCCAGATGAGCTGTTATTGATAGAGGAATGCATCATCCGTCCTCCCACTGTCTCTGACACACTGCATTGATGAGTTGCTGCTGCGCAGGGCAAATGCAGCTGGAATGAGCCGCTGTGTTTCTCACTGGCACGGCTGTATGATTTTTATTTATTTTTTTTATCTATTCTGTGTCAAATTGGTCTGACTGCAACTAAGTCTAAAAACAAACAAACAAAAAAGAACTTAAGTAAATTAAATAAAGAAGAAAAATAAAATGGAACAAGAGCGAATGAAAAAGAAAAAGTGACCTTTTCGCAGCATACTGGACAATCGTCACAGTCACAGCTTGATTAGGTTTAGAAAGAGATAGTGATTTAGGTTAGGTTAATGTCTTCCCAAACAGTTGCAATTGTTAACTTAGTTGTTGAGGATAATAGAAACATAAACTGCTATTCTCACACTGGAATTGAACACGGCCACGGCACTTTTCCTTCCGCTGCCGTCATATCTACATCAACCACTTGGTCTCCTTGAACAACAAAACGCAACTGTGAGTCAAAACAATGATTGATTTGTTTTTTTTGGAAAGAAAAAGTCTCCAACTTTCTGTACGTCTGAAGTTTGAGTGCTCTGTGCATCAGATGCAGAGACAGCAGCTGGTGAGGTAAAAACATCTGCTCCTTCCCTATTCGGGGGCTCTAATGTGTGACGTCAAGTGTGTCTCACTTTTCTGTAGTTCATTAGTCTCATTACTGGAGCCCAAATGGGGGCTCACACCTGAAACACCTCCTCCACCATAAGCAGCCGCAGCAGCCTAGTGTAGGAGTGCGGATGGAAAAGTCCTGGAGCTCAGCAGAACATATTTTAACAAGCTGGAGTTTAAACTGTTCAAAGCTCCATGTCGGCGTCAGTATTTCAGCTTTTATTCTCCACAAAGCACATTTGAACAAAAGGCAGAGCCCTGGCTTTAATGCACTGTAATTACAGATGGAGGTGGACTGTGAGGCAGGCTGCCATCTACCGGCTTAAAAGCCCCCCCCCCCCCAACAATCACCATCACCTCCTCCTCTCCTCACCCCTCCCTTCTGTTTTTAACTCCCACTGAAGGAGTCAGTTAGTCACTTTGGGAAGAATTTGAATGCAGACTGAGCCCGAGTGTTGCATGAAAACAGGCTATTAGAGGCCCCTTTTAACATTTAACACAACGCTCATTCAATCAGCCCCCACACAACCACTCACATCCATCCATACATTCATTTTCTCCCTTTCTGTGTCCACCTGTTCCCTATTCAGAGACATCGGTATGACACAGTGAGGACGAGGACGAGGTGAGCCGGCCTCGCAGTTAGTCACCAATCTGAAGTGCTGCCTGTTCAGCATTAACGAGCCAGTTGATTGCTTGGATACGAAATACTCCGCTTAAAAAGGAGCACAGCTCTGTCACACTGATTACGATACCCTAATTTCCCCAAAACTCTGACTTTACATGATTTGATCACTTCAAAAAAATGTGAAAAAAATTAAAGCAGCAGGCCAGCAGTCATAATTTGGCTCATAAATGAAAGTAGGAAACCAAAAATGACTTTTGTGCTGTTTTCTTTATCTGCTGTTCGGTTGGTTTACCCCATGTCATCTTTCAGGAACACGCGCATGACCAAAAGTCAGACTCAGAAATCACACTGAGGTAATTACTCAAATGTGATGAGAAATCTGGGAAGCTGTCCTAAATCTCTGGGTAGAAAAAAAAATTGGTTCTACTTCAAATTTTATGATGGTTGGCGCTTGGCGAGCAACTTTTTTGAAGACGTTTAGACCAGATCTATCTGTATGTGCAATTTGAAATCAGTCACACAATAAAGCATGTGACAGATGAGATGCAGGTTGTTGAGCAACACGACTCGGGCTGTGATCTGTTGGCCTGTTGGCTCACTGAACCAGGCAGGAAGCTTTTATATGGTAATGAAATCGATTGGGGCCTGTGTGCGCACCAATCAGGAGCATTTGATTTATGCTTGAAGGGACTGTTGAGGAGTAGTCGCCTGGCAACTGCCTAATGAAAATGTGCAGCTTTAAGGAAAATAATAAAAAATAAATAAAAAGAGACCTTATCAGAACCTGTTCGCTTGCAAAGACAGAAATGAACGTATGAATACGTCTGTCGCTGAAAACTCTCCCTCCGTCAGGTGGAGGAGTCTGTGGGAAGTGATGGACTCGTTTGATTTAAGAGCAGATATTTAGGTTGATAAACAGCCCATTATGCTGTGGATTTTCTCAGGGAAGTCAACCATTTTAGGGCCTTGTTAGTGCTGCCGTTAATACATCATCCTAATTAATCCTTCAAATAATGCTGTGTGAGAGAGAGAGAGAGAGAGAGAGAGGGGGGCTCAGTGTAAATCTATAAGCAGGCTGTCTTAAGGGAGCCAACGATAGATGAGCAATGCTTCTTCTGACGTGGCATCAATGCACACTGCAAAAATAAACAAAAATGTATATCTCAGCAGCAGTCTTTAATTTTTTTTTTTCTTTTCTTAACAAATCTGTGTTAGGAATTTCTTTTTTTCAATGAACAGAAACGAATCTGTTGCCAAGAGAAACAGCATCAGACACAAGAAACCACAATGTTTGTCGGAATCAAGTGAGGTCATCTCACCTCCGCTCCTTTTTCCAGCAATCTTTGCAGCTGGATTGATGAAAAGAAGATAAAGGATTGATCAGGTTTTGTTTTTCTTCTCTTGTCTGACCCCTGAATCTCCCGGAATGAAAATGGGATGGATGTGGCTGACTGTTACTGTGGAAACCAACTTTCCCATCGCCTGCCCGATGCTCTTCCATCTTAAACTACCCGGCTGACAGCCTCGATGTGTTTGCTGACAGAATATAGATCACACAACTCAGCATGAGCTCCGGTTCACTATCGCAGCCACCGATTTATTTATCCAAACTCGCGTCACAGCAACAGCAACAGCAACATCGGCGCCGACGGTGGCGCGCACTTGAAGGGAAAAGCTTGGTTCATTTCAACGAGAACAGAAAGATGTTGATCACTTACAACAATTGGTAACAGCAAAACTGTTGGCCACTTCCAGGTTGTCAATGTGAGGCGTCAGTCTGAATTCAGAAGTGCCAAACTGAACCATTCCTATCCGAAATGCGCTGTACTCCTGATCCGCACCCCTTGGAAAGAGTCCCCCTGAAACCAAGAGAATAATAATAATAATAATAATAAATGCTAGTTACACCTACACAATGTCCAATTATAAGACACATTTCAAGCCCCCCCCCCCCCCAATCCAACCGATGGATACCTACCGATCTGAACACTGGGCGAGCCTCCGAGCGCGCAGCTCCATAAAACCAGCAGAACTGAAAGGGATAAATTCACTATCTTTTCCATGTCCACAGTTTAAGTGTCCTCATCCACCGGGGGTGGAGGGGGGTGGGGGTCTAATATCCTCGTTCTCACCGGAGAGATTAGGTCCGACACATACTGGACACCTTCAGCTTTGGGGAGGAAATTACCAAAATTATAATAATCTGCAGCAAAGGGAGCAGAAATCTGCAGGTGGGGGGCAGCGGAAGAAAGAGGGGGGAAAAAAAAAAAAAAAAAAAAAAAAAAAAAAAAAGCAGAAACAGTGAAGGAATGGTCGCCTGCGCTGTCGGTCTGCTGTCTTTCCTTCTGCTCCTCCTGCCAGCAGCTGATTCCTCCTCCAAACGCACAGGGACACTGCGCGTCTCCGCTCGGCGCGCCGGAGATCCTCTCAGCATCACACCCACAAGTCAGGAATGTTAATGAGAAGGCGAAAAGAGACGAAAGGAGCCGAGTGTGCTGTCTGCTTAACCCCTTGGCCTTGTCTCTCTGCTTTGTGTTACAAAGCAGCTTCATAACAAGGATTATCCACAACATCCTTCAGGACGCAGCTGACGGTTATACGTCCATTAATAACAGCACATTTGAACATTTCAGCGTGGACAGGTCAGTCTTTCCTTGTTGTTTTAAGAGCTTTGTATTCACAAACTTCCAATTAGATACACACACTTGACATGGAGCAACAAAGCAGCTGATCAGACAGTTCAGTCAAACTCAAAAGACAAACATTTGAAAAAAGATCATGCGATGGATAGATCAGTTATTACGTTTACAAAATGCCCTGAAATATTGAATGAAAAATTGTAAAAAAAAAAAAAAAAAAAAATGTTAAACTGAAAATGATGCCTTCGTGAACCTTTCTGGACCTGGTTAGAGCTTTAAGAGCAACAAACGGACTCTTCCATTAATGGAGTTAGTTATGAGCAGGTTGGAGGGCAAAGCATGTTCATTATGATATCAAGGGTTCAATGAATGTGAGCTAAGCAGAGATCAGCCCTTTGACCTTAAAGCGGGGAGATGATGTCAAGCGTTCTGCTGCCACATAACAGCAGCTGTTCATCAGGGCTACACAAAAACACCGTCCTCACATTTGTGTTTCAACTGTATGAGATTAAAGAGAAGTGCAAATGAGTGTCATTTCAGTTACATTGAAGATTTACTTGAATTAATCCTAATTCCTGAGAGTCACTGTGGAGAATGCCATTGGCCATGACTGTCAGAGTCCACAGCTTAGTTTAAAACTGATATTATTTCGCCCCCAACTACTACCAAAAGAGAGAGAACACAAAGAAGAATATCCCCAAGGAGCTTTCAATCTTAAGAAACATTTAGCATAATAGTTAAAGTAAATAGTAAACAACAACAAATGAGTAGACATCTCAGATTGTCTTGGACAAAAGATCATATTATCCTGTTAAGGGTCAACAAAATATGTCACGGGCATCAGATTTCAGACTGTCACACATATGTTCCAGAAATAAGTATGCAATGATCCAGTATCTGCAATTCATATCTCCTTCTGGCTGGAGTTGAGCAGGGTCAAATCAACAAGAGCTCCCTCACCGCCACCGGGACTTAAATGGCAAGCTCCTCCTCGTCGCCTGTTTTTATGGTATGCATATCTCAGCCCACACAGACAGATGTGTATTAACCGTTGGGCAACGCGACATAACAGTCCGGGAGCAAACTAATGAGGCCGAGCGCGAGGCGGAGAGAAAGGACGGCAGCGTTCAGAGGCAGGTTTCAGCACCACGGAGAGCAGCAGGGGCTCCCAGTCCGAAAGACAAAGGAAAGCGTTTTTATGAATTCACTGCTGACTGACGAGCTGTGTGTGCTACTTCACAAAGCATACACAAAACCTACATACAGGACATTTTCCACATTTTTGTGTGGCATATGTTGTGCCTGTTAAACAAAAAAATAAAATGAAATAGGCAACCAAAGATGGGTGAAGCGTCTAATCTTGTCCAGATTTGTCTTAATTTCATCACAATGAGTGAGTGTTAGTGTTCCTTGCGCTATCAGACTGCTGTCACAATACTGCTGCACTCCTCCCACAGCCCAGCAATGAATTTAGCATGTTTAAAAAACTATTCTTACCAATGTTCTGACATATGTAGCTGTACTTTCCCTTTAACCCCTGAGGTCATAGGCCAGCTGTGCCCTGTGAACAGACAGGATACCTTCTTCTATCGTCTTGTGTTTTCAATGAAAGCCTTTCGACTAAGTTGTTGAATTTTCACCTTCTTGCAATTTACCGGCTCGTGTGTTTATCTGTCCAACCTTGTCTGCCGGTTGGGCCACGCATGGATTCACTCTTCTACTCCGTGACACTCAAATGTAATTTCATTTTGATTATCTTACAGCACATTCCACAAAGCACTGAATTTGCAACCCACGTGATAATTTAACTGTCACAACGCTGAGCACAGTTCTAATGGGTTTTTAGGAGTGACTCACAATCAAATCATGAACCTGCTGATTACCTGCAAGTCTGTTTACACAAAATAACAACTGGAACGAGACGGAAGTTGCGAAGACACTGGGCCTTCCATGTGAATCTGCTATTTGGCATGTAAAAGCAAGTCAGTGGCCTTTAGAGAAATTCTTCCCCGGTCAAGACTCCTTCCTAGAAAGCATTTTTACTTCTGGCCTTTCGCCGGTACTCTTATCTAGAGTGACTTACAATGGGGAACATTTTAATGTCTCATTCAAGGGCACTTCAACACGGTTGTGATGGACAAACAGCGGCTGTTGTGCTGGGCTCTGACACGTGCCCTTTTGGTAACAAAATGCTTATTTTAATGATTCCCTTGCTCCCATTTGCTGCAGTACAAAACGCAATAGATACCCGATTCTGCCGATGACCACTGAGGTCCACTGGGGAAACAGGAAACTTGTTTTCCAAATTACTCTCTTTTTTTTAGAAAACCACACTGAAATAATTTTCCATGTTGGAACTAACCTTCAAAATTGGGTTTTAGAGACTCTCGGGGGATGTGCTACCCTACATGTTTTATCAGAAATTCTTCTGCGGACAGGCAGAATGAAACAACTGGAGAGATCCTGAAAATGTACAGAAGATGGCAGCTTGGTTTATAGTAATTAATATTTATGGATAATTATACATTCAACTCATTCAACTCTGAGAAAAACATCTAAGGCTTTAAAATGTGTAAAACAAAGTAGAAGAATTATCATTCCAAGGCAACATACCGTTCACAGACCCAGAAATGATTCCAGGACAGAGATGGGGCTCTGCTGCAGGAAGCTGATGGAGCTCACACCTGAACTCAATCCTGAACTCCTCCCACTTCCTGCCCCTCCTCCAGAAAACCTCATAACCTGCTCCAAAGTGTTTGCTCTGCTCATGTTTCACTAATTCCAGCAGGCTGGAAACTCTCCCAGCATGCTTCGAGCAGGAAGCAGGGAGGTAAAGGCAGTTTAGTAAATATGAGACAGTTTCCACTCAGGTCAGTGGAAGCATTATTCTAAATGAAGTAGTGAAAAATTGTCAATAACTGAAAACAGGTTGAATGAGAGCTGGCAGCTATCAACTGGACAACAGGCTGCAAAATCTGAATTCAATAACAGCAAACAGTGCGTGTCTGTGTTAGTCATTAATGCATTTGCATGCTGCTGTGTTCAGTTTAATTGTAAAGTGTAGGAGATCTGACATTTTGATCTATAGTATAATTACACAAACGTCTGCTGGTATACTGAACAACCCCAGCAATTCTTTACGTATAGGACATTTTTATTCCTTCAAGCAGACCATTAATGCCAACTGCACCGTGCCGTTGAACAGCTGGTAACAAGAGCACCTGCAAACAAGATGCATATCATGTCTGGATGAGGACGAGGAGCACGAAGTGTTATTTCCCTTAATGCAGAACTATATCCAATATAAAAATCTAATAAATAAAATAACAAACGATATTCCTTTATTTTGATGAGGTTTGGACCCGTCCCTCGGTCATGCCAGTTGCAACAGCAGCTGCTGACATGACAGTGACTCAGGAGCTGTTTTAACATACAGTGAATCCTTAACAAGGTCTTTGGACAGACTGAAGTTGCAAAGACAAGCATATACTGCCATTTGACGAGTTCTGGGGAGTTAAACCTGAAGGGATCTGTCCCAAGGTCAGAGAGAGTGCTGAGACTGGACACTTTGGCTGTGCTGGCTTACATCAGGAGCATTCGATCTGTACCAATATTACACCGAGCTCTTTTTATGTTTGACCTCTAAAACACTGATTCAGCGTTGGATCAGACGAGATGTTCAAAGCTAAAGATTTAAAACCAATTTCCTCCAACATCATTGTGTAAGTAGAACGTTTTTCACAAAGCGATGCTATTGAAGGAACATAATCAGTTATACTGTAGCTGCAACAGTGAAAAATTACACAGATTCATGGATTTTTTTTTTCTGTATTTTCTGGCTCACCATTTTTGTCACATTTACTTAAAAAGTCATATAACCATAACATGCATATAATAATATAATCACGTCACTAAAAAGCAAAATATCGACCTCTTGGTGGCACTAGACGAATGAGAAATCAATGTTCTCATCATTCTTTTGAGCTGCATAGTTTTTAGTTTGAAGAGGAACTCCACATCAGATAGAAAGTGATTGGGGTTGCGTGAGGTTGCCAGTTGTTAACGATGATGTGTGCGATTGGGCTTCCAGCTTCTATTTAATTTTCCTCGTCCTCATGATGCGTCCTCCTCAGCTTCCTGCTGCGTCATGGCTCTCATGTATCCCAATAAGTTGACGCAGAATCATTCAAATCATCAGCTTCTTGGAAGATTGATCAGAATTGAGGACACAGCACTTTAATTTGAAATGTGCATGCTGTCTCTTGTTGCTCTTGTTGGTCTCCTGTTCCATTTCCCGTCACAGTCCTCCCTCCTCTTTTTTCCTGGCTGTCAGGATTTTCAGATCTGAAAACATTTCACCTTCACATCCTCATCATCTTGCCTCTTCTCTCTGGTTTAGACCAAATTAACTGTGACGATGGGACCATTGCTATTTTACAGATTGGTTTAGAGCAGCTGGATCTGAGCTCCTTGCCACTTTGAGCTCTGATGGGGAAATGACATCCTCCACACTTTCAACACTCCACGCTCTGCATTTAAAGTACTGCCAAAAGACACCAAACAGCCACCGTGCCTGTGTGGGAGTGGAAAAGTGTAGCTGACCTTAAATCAACTGTGGCATCTGGATAATAACCTATTATGTCTAAAGTTTCAGATAAAACCTTGAAAATTGCCTCATTATACTGTACAAAAATGACAGCGAGCAAACAAACACACGGAGAAACCAGAAAGCACAAATACACAAACAATGCACAAAGACGCAGACTGTGAGTGTGGGGTTGTCACTGAGATGTGGTTCACATAAACTACTGTGGTATAAATACCTGGACTCCAGTCAGCTTCTTTTAAACAAATTGGACAGTAGAAGAAAAGCATTTGGCTACAGTGAGAGAACCTCGTGGTATTTCTGGACGAGGGTAAGGTTGTAAAAAAAAAAAAAAAAGACAACAATGATGTGTGAAAGTCTTGTTCACAGTAAACAAGCTTCCAATAAGTGCTGCGGCCTCTCCTCCCCCCTCTGCTCCTCCGCTAATCATCGCCTGACTGTCATGGTGGTTTTCCTGGTTGCCTGTGTGGCTGCCTGGTGAGAGGTCAGCTTGTATTAGAAAGCACCCTGTGTGATATAGGTTACTGCTCTGTGCTACTCACAGGGTGCTGGAGTGTGGGGGTGGGGCACACACACACGTACAAACATACACTCACAACCACACACAACTTGATAGGAACTGTGCTTGATGCGGTAATGCATTGATGTACTTTTTTTTTGTCCTCTTGCGTCGTTAGCTGAATTTACCTTCATTGCTTCATGCCTGGACATAATTCATGAAATGCCGCTTCGGCACTGGTAATGTCTGACATTCGTGGTTTTTATAAACTGACAACCTTTCAGTGGATATGCTGTCATTGTATTACAACATGAGGCGGCAATCAACCGCCTTTCTCATCGCCATCCCCATATGCTACACACAACCTGCCACCTCAGCTGTTTCCCCCAGGAGTGTATTTTATCTCCTTTTTACACCAAACAAATATAGATTTGGCCATTGGAGGGCACTCCAATGCAGAATCTCTTTCATTTGAGATTCATGCAGCTGAAACAAGTCTTCTTATCAATTATTATTAATCACCTTTCAATGCATTGTCCATAAATGAAAGACGGGTCAAGATTGCCTCATCTTTCATTTAACAGGATTTCCCATCATGCATTGGAGTCTCATCTCATCTTGTGTCTCTGGCTGGTTTTTGCATTGGCAGGAAAAAAAATCTTACCCATGTCTGTAACCATGGCAGCCGCAGTGAGAAATCAAAAGCCTTGTTTTGTGACTTTGTGCAAACCGCCCACCGAAAAGAAAAACAGAAAAAAGGAAAAAAGAAAAATCCAGCAACGACGTTTTTCTCTTTTCCGGAACAAACCCTGAGCCAGTTCTTGTCTCGAACGTCGTTAATATGGCCCTGTTGTCATGACAACAGGTCAGCATCTATCTTACTTCATTAAGCCAGAGACACGTTTTATGTGAGAAGCGTTGCCATGATGGTCAGGGGTCATTTTCCAAACAGGTTTGTATGAATAATAAATGGACAGTTTGCCACTTTTAAAAGAGGTCAAGCCCGAGCTGGAGAAACAGCTGTGTTGTTGTGTGACGTGCGGGACAGGTGTCGGCAGAGCAGAGAGCACAATGCTGGAGGTGCAAACCTTTGCCCCCCCCCACCGTCACGAGAGAGGGTAGAAACACAGATACTAATAGAAGCTGGAGGCAAAATATGAGTGTATTCACTTTTAATTACATCAAATGGTGAAAAGTCATTTGATCGTTTTTTTTTTTTTTTCCTTGCTTGTAAACTTCACAGACACACGGTCACTGGTGAGCCATTTACACGTGTTAGAGATGGGAGATGTCAAACATGAACATTTGGAGTGGCAGTGTCACATGACCATCTGGACAGGAGCCGTTTTTCACATATCCACTTATCTTCTCAAGAGCATAGCATAAGAAAAAAAAAATATAAATCAATAAATACTTTATATATTTTTTTACATTTATATATGTTTTTTTTTTTTTTTTCATATACATGCATTTTTTTTAACCATGCAAGGTAATTACACTTTGCATAAGCTTAAATAAAATGCTGGAAGTTTGAAGGTAGCACTCCCACTTTGCAAGGGGAAAAAATCAAAAAGCTATTTACAGATGCTCTTTTATAGATCTCTGCATCTTCATTCCTTACGCAATCTACCTTTGTGGATTTGCTTACACACCATTCATCACACCAGCTATATCTGCAATCCTCTAATAGCCTTTCAAGTGCCATTATCAATAAATTAAATATTTTGATATAAGATGCTACTTATCCATTCTAGGTGTAGAAAGATTAATTTATCATGATTGTTTCATACACAAATGATGAAATTATTTTTTATGTGAAGATAAATGCAACTATAATAATAAACATACATAGAAGTTTCAGTGTCTTCTCATTTCATTACTGTCAGATTCATCTTTCTCAGTGTTTACTTTGGAATCAAACCCTTTGAATGTAATCTGATCAGTTAAGAATTCATGGGAGTGAAATGGAGGGTGGATTAATAATACAAGAATATCTTAAGGTAATCACAAGTATATAGACCAGTAAATCACATTAAAGAAGAGGAAGGAGAAGGGGAAGAGGGCTCTGGAGTACAGGTCGATTCTTTTGGCAGCAGAGGGGATGACGGGTTTCGGAGGCGGAGGTTTCTTGTTGTTCTTGGCCTGGGATTTGCCGAGACCGGCGCCGGTATCAATTGGCTTCCCATAGCAGTCAAAGTTTGACAGCTCAAAGTCCCGCGGGAGTGATCCCACGATGCTAAAATCATTGGTCCGCAGGTCTGATTTGGAAGTGCACACCTTCTTGCAGCGCGTCTCCGCCACCTGGACGGAAGAAAGCAACACGAGGGAGAGTGGAAGTGAATGCGAAATTCTGTATCAGTTCATTTCAAAAACTTGTTTATCTGAGAGAAACTTATGAGCAAAGACGGCATTTGTATGAACTGTCTGAGTGCTGCTGGCAGTCCCTGAGGCAGTGTAACTAATGTAAACCTAACTGAGTGCTGGGCTGACGCTACAGGCCATGGAGGCTTACACTCTCACAGAGGTACTCCCAAAATCCTTCCATCCTCCTGATTAAACTTCTCATCCCTGCAGTGAGCTGATATGAAGCGGCCCATTATGTAAGGGGAGAATTGATGGCACACCAATACATACATCCCATATGTAACACAGGGGAAAAGTCACTCAATCCATTGATCCACCTAATACATTCAAAGTGAGGAGGAGACCTGAATGCTGCATCTTTAAATATTGACTGATGAAATATTTCCACATCTGCTGACTTGGCTCTCGCTGTGTCCTCAAACCAGTACATTTTTTTTGTAAATTGTAAGATGGCGTCAGAAAGCATTAATTGAGACACCGTCCCTGCACATTTGGTTGTGTAAAAAAACAAACAAAAAAGTTCCCACTTTGTTCATAGTGGTTAGTGCTGTTGCCCCACAATAAGGTTGCTGGTTCAGTTCCCGGCCTGGGGCCTTTCTGTGTGAAGTTTCCATGTTCTCCCCATGTTTGCTTGGTTTCCTCCCACTGTCCAAAATGTTTGGGTTAACTGGTGACTGTGAATTGTCTGAGTGTGAGTGTGAGTGGTTGTTGGTCTCTCTCTCTCTGTGTGTTGGCCCTGTGATGGATGACCCCGCCCTCACCCTGTGTGAGCTGGGATTGGCTCCAGCAGCCACCGTGACCCGGAAACAGAAAAGTGGTAGAAGATGAATGAATCGCAGAAGAACCTCCCAAAAATGCTTTTTGAATGTAACAAAGTTAAATTACTAATTTGTTTTTAAAAAAAATATTGGGTGCTTTATTTCCATCCTTTGTAGAAGCAAAGGATGGAATACAGCCTCAAGGCTTCTTGGGTAAGCCGATACAACATGTTCACACCTGGATTTGATCAGTATGTCCTCTCAAGCACCGTCAGATTGTATGAGAAGCTTCTGTGAGCTTCACTTTCCGTAGATGTTCCACACCGTGTAAGTCTGGACCTGGACCTCAGGCCATTGTTGTGCTGAAATGTTAACCGTCACCCAGGTCTGAGGTCAGGTTTTCTTCAAGGGCTGCATCCATCCTCCCCTCTCCTCGACCCAGCCACTGGGAAGTCTCCCTATAATATGATGCTAGCACCACCTTGCCTCTCTCTCGGGACGGTATTAACCAGCTGGTGGGAAATGTCTGACACAGTGTATGGGGTTCAATTTTTGACCCATCTGACTAGAAATCTTTTTCCTCTTGCTCTCAGAGTCCATTAAATGCCATATGCCAAACTCCAACCAGGCTGTCAGATGCCTTTTACTCAGAGCGGCTTCCCTCCAGCTACTCCACCATAAAGGCTTGATTGATGGAGTGCTGCTGAGATTGTCATTGTTCCAGAAAATTTTCCCACCCCTCCAGACGGCTTGTGTTGCTCTGTTAGAGTGACCGAACAAAGCCCCACTTTCCAAGTCACTCTGCTTGTCTGGACAGCCAACTCCAGGAAGAGTCCTGGTGGTTCCAAACTTCTTCCATTTCACAGTTATTGAGGCCACTCTGCTGCCGAGAACATGTGAAGCATTGCAAATGGTTTCATACCCGAGCGCTGACCAAGGTCTTCGGGGATTTCTTGGGCTGCACAGCTCTGTGAATGGTGCAGTGTCATTATGGGACCCGACATACAGAGGTGTGTGCCTTTCCTAACTATGTCTAATCAGTTCAATTTGCCAAAGGTGCACAACTAATTACTCTTGACACATGCCAAGAATAATTTCAGCAAACAGCACCAGCGCTTCACAACTGATTGGCCGTTGGAAATGAGAGATTTAAGTTTTTGAATTTCATTATATTTGAGAAAAAAAAAAAAATCAAACAATAATGTTTCTCATCATTGTCGGTTGTTGAGTATGGCCTGACAGTCCATTTAAAATTAAAACTACACAGCGATGAGGCAAAAAGGTATCGACTGTGTGTGCACTCTGTGTACAAACTTCCCAAAGAGGTATATATTTAGATATACATCACTACAACAGATGGCAAAGATAGGCCCTGCTGACTGAGCTCTTTCCAACCCTAAGCCATCTGTCTGGCATGTTTACTATATATTTGACAAAACTATTGCATTTTTTAAGCTTTCTGTAAGTAATTAGTAATTTGAGAGTTTTTCAAATACTAAAATTTCCTGTAAAAATTAAAAGGACTTTGTAAACAATCCATGTGTTTTCTACCATTTGACATAAAAACGCATTGGGTGCATACGCAGCAGCAAAGATGTGTCTGGGACACCACATTTATGCTGCAGCTATGTTTCAGGACCTGAAACGGTCTATTAAAGGAGCTTTTTGATCCTGAAACTTAGACAGAACTCACAATGATAAATCACAATTACAGTTATTTTAAGAGAAAATAATCTTTGCAGCCAAAATTAGATTCATTTTGTGTTCTCAAACATTGCCTAATATGGTTGCTCTCCCATCTGGGGTTTTGTAACCCCAATACTCCCTCTACATGCCAGCTCAGCAAACCACCCCGGCACTTATAAAAAATAAAAAATATTACAATTGGATGTTGTTTGACATCATCTGAAAAATCCCTTTCATCAACTTCCCTGAAGGCCTGCAGGGGTGAACAGGATCTAATCAGACGATGTATGCTTACTCACAAAGTCATTAAGCTCATTAAAGCTTCATTATTTTGATTCGGGTTTGACAATAGAACCTATTAAAATCTCAATGGAATAATGTAATCCTCCAAAAGAAAACTAAGACACAGAAGTAAATTAAATTCAATTAGCCGTACAATTGGAAGACCAACACAGCATACTGCGTACCTGATGTGCATACCTCCAGTGTCCAACGCGAGTCCTGACTGAGCTGTGTCTTACAAACTTTTTTTTTTTCTTACAAAATTTTTGATGATTGGATTTCCCTTGTTGCATTTAGATCAGCTCTTTTTGCCTCACGATTTCAAACCTGCCTGAGGGTGTGTACCAGATCTGGAATATAACTTTGCTCTGTTTGTTACATTACGGGGGAGGTTGCATATAATCGGATGCATAAACACATTACAAAATGATTCAAAGAAACAAAAAGCAACAGAATTGCAATGTTTTGGTGATTCATCATGACATCAATATCTATTTTATATTTATATCAACCCACACGTATTCATGAGACTGAGTCCCCTCTAAGAAAATGCAATGGAAATCTCTGACAAGATTTCCATTGCATACAGGCAGGAATATCAGGCAAGATTTCCTATCAGCAAGATGAATGAGGGTGAGAAGAAACTGTGTCCTGTAGGTAGGCATGTCGGGTCATTTATCCCGACTGCATGAAGGTAAATATCTGTATGTGAAGGGATAAAACGGCACAGTGTCATTGTTCCAACATGGCTCTGTTCCAAGAGCCATGTTGATGCACGACTCGAAGTCAACACAATTTCAATAAAGTGTGAGTGATGTGTTTTTCTGGATTATTTGTAATCAGGATAAATATATTTTGAGTCTTATGAGTCAGTATCTTGTTACAGTATTGTTTCTATCTTATAATAAGCTATAATCGCAGTTGGATGCTGTGCAGCTTCATACTTGCAGATGTGTCCCACCAGTTACTTTTGATAAAGTAGGGGAAAAATTTGTAATTTGCTTTTTTATAAATAGGAACAGCAACAAAAGGAAGTGGGGAAGAATCAGGGTATGAACTGGAAAAAAAAAAAAAAAAAAAAAGTTCATCATGGTGACGCTGATTTTAAAGTTTGTTGATGACCTGGTCTGGATTCTTTAATCAGGTATATTATCCATCAAAACAGTAAACTTTGTAGATTCCATTACATTCCTGCACATTTAAATTTGACTGTTTAATGATATAACTCTTGAAATATGTAAATGATGACACACACACACAGACACACAAAGTCAAATTCGATCCACTAACGTGCAAAGTGCTGACATGTAGTGGCGTCCCTCCGGTCCCATTGACTGTGTTGTTTCTGGCAGACGGGCTCTTCCCTGCAGCTTTCTCCTTCGATGCGATCTTGGCCTTCTCGGCCTCGATGCGCTTTGGGCTGTTGAGCATCACTTGAACCACGGCGTACTCCACCAACGAGGCGAAGCCAAACAGCAGGCAGGCGATGAGCCAAATGTCGATGGCCTTGACGTAGGACACCTTGGGAAGCTCTGAAGCCAAGGAAGTGCACTCAGAGGAAAGAGAGAGCACTGAGAGGATCCCTAGAAGAGAAGGAAGACAGGCGACCTTGTCAGTCAGCTAATTGAGTCGGATCTGCAAACATCAAACTAACTTTTCCACTGTGAATGATTTTTTTTTCCTTCCAGTCAATTGTGTGATCTCACTATTGATTTTAACACCAAGCACAACACGGAACTGGACACTTCTTACAAAAATGTAACATACATTGATGAACAATCAGTCTTTTGCTTGAATATAATTATTTGACAGAGGTTCATCTGTATTATCTGATCAAAGAAAGAATTGCTGAACGATGAATGACAAATCAGACCAAACATAAATGCTTTCTTAATTAACCCATTTTTGCTGCCCTGCTCCGCCAATAATATGGTGGAGTGTAATTATGATCAAAATACAGATATTTCTTGTCTGGGTTTTATGTTTGCCCTCTGTAGGGAAAAAGTTATGAGCCATTTAATGATGAGAGGAAATAAAATTATGCATTTCCTCTTTAATTCACAAATACTGAACAAATGAATCTCCCAATTGGGACAAACACTATAATGAAATCTTCACTTGGACAGAAGGTTTCCGAACAGATAACTGCAGAACAATTTGGATGTGTGACCATTCGATTTTAGGAGGTCATCTCCAAGAGCACAGGCAGCCTGTAATGATGAAGCAAATTTTAATTGTTTAATTATTACTTCTTTTTTTTTTTTTTTATCTCTGATAGGCAGCGGGATCACAGGTTAGAAACTCTCCGCCTACACAGCAGAAATAACACGAGTGACTCTGAAGACATCCTGTCTTCTTCTTACAGCATTGGGTTATAGTTGCAAGTCAAGGACTGGTCGGCACAAAGCTCAGGATATCCAAGCTAACTTTCCCTCACTGGATTTAAACAAATAAAATGACAGCATCATCATGCTGGAAGCTGACTTATTATCCAGAGAGAGAAAGGTTGCCTTACTAGTTTATAAAATATTCAGCTGTGTGTAGAAAGCAAATTGTGTCTTTGTATCAGACAAAAACAGATGAAGAATATATAGTTCTGAAATGCAATGTGAACTTTTTTTAATTGTAAAATTTGTTAATCTTCCCTGTGTGGAAAGAAAACACGAGTGGAAAACCAGAAAAACACATTCCCGGTCAAGTGCACAAATACAAGTATGTACAGACACACTTAACGCACACAGATGCTGAAACACACACAGAGCACAGTGCAATAAATGAGAGGAGTCCCACACTTGGGTGTTGACTGACCTGGACTGATCCCATTTAAAAAGAAGTCAAAGGAGGCTTCCAGGTGGAGTTGGAGTGATGATGGGATGAAAGTGGTGATAAATAACTGGTGGGCGGATGGAGAAAAGGAGGCAGCGGATGACTGGATTGGGGTAACAATGGATTATCCTAGCCTATGCAGCCGTGCGCACACAGAGCTGCCTGCGTGACACTGCACGTCTGTAACAATGACATTTCACACACAGGCGGGAATATATCGGTGGAGGAGGGAAAAGTGATTTTCTTCTGACAAACACAAGCAGAAATATCAATATTGTGTGTGATATTTCTTGTATGTGGAAAGTTATCTTTCCCATATATACAGCCTACGTATTTATGTCAAAAGATGTATAAAGAACAGACAGATATATTCACAGAAGAGCCAGTGGCCCTAAAATATTTGTCATTCCCATGTTGTTCTCAAAGCTTTTTTAAACACGATGAGAGGAACTGACAGGACCTGTCACTGTTGTTGACAAATGATTAGTAGTTTTATTTCTTTCATAAAAGCACATATTTAGCACCCTTCCAAAAAAGAAAAAGTGGTTACTCAATCAAAACTTATCAACCACAGCTGGAACAGTGTCAAGGGCAAAATTTTATGTTTTCTTTTTAAGCGAGGAACAAGCCAATCCCAGTTGGCCTTGGCTAGAAAGTCAGAAAATGTTGAATCAATAATGATGTCATGAGAAAAGTCTGCGTAATGAGGTGAATAGAGATACCACCCAAGCACGAAAGGAATAAAGTTAAAAGTGTGAACCTGGTTTTTAGAGTGTCTGTCCCTTTTCCTGTGTGCAGTTGAAGGTGAAACCCGTTAACAACCAACACTGTTAGCAAAAAGGAGCACATCTGTGTCTTGCCTGGGATTTACTCAGTACATACAAAAACACAAACATAATTTAAGTACTACCAGTACTGAATCATTCCTACGGGCCCCTTGGGGCTCAGACTAACAGTCTAGTAATGTAGCTGGACTGTCTTCAGGCCATAGACGTTTTGTGCTCCCTGGTTTGGAAAAAAACACAGCACTTCTCCTCCTGTGGCTCCGCACACCCCGTCATTAATTTGGTTAATGGGGATCAGGTGTGCCTTATTGTCCAGCGGCGTGTCTCCAGGTTCTCTCACTCTCTCTCTGAACAACACATGTGTGTACTCGTCCCACATCACCAGTTCAGCCTTGCACCTGCTGGTTCAAGGCTTTTAAACTGGAGCTGAAAAATCTTACCAAATGCTGTTAAATTCCAGTGCAAACTCTGAAGTGGCAGCCTGGAAAACTGAATCCATTGTCCTAATATATTAGATATGGCACAGCTGGTGGGACAAATTGAATTAGAGCAGATTAATGGCAGACATACAAACCAAACAAAAATTTGCTTAATGTTGAACCACGGTTCCTCCACTGACTGAAAACCAATAACTATTGGGACAGACCTGAAACAAGTTCAAGGACGTGAACGTGTCATGTGTATTTAGACCAACATCAGAGACATGCTGCTTGCATCTAAATTACCACTGCTGTTGGTCCCATCTGTCAATTATAGGTATAATCTGTGATTTATCACATACAGAGCACCACCCGACATGGTCCCATGCTTGACAGCTAAAGTCCTTTGCGGCGTCAAAGTGATTGATGATACCATGACGGAGACAGTTGAGGGCGTAATGTCAGCGATCCCAAAAAATAGAAAAATCCTTCAAAGATGTTTTTAATCAGATTGAATTCGGCCTTTTTCGCATGACCCGGTTGGACAGCACAGGGAACATTTACAGATCTTGTGTATTGGTAAATGTCAGAGACGGATGGCGAAACTGATCAATACACTGAAAATAATCCATACCCAAGGGGACCCTGGCAGCACTTGCATCAGGGTTGATCCAGAAGGAAAGCCAGGAAAGGACGACAATTAGCAGCGTAGGGGCGTAAACACCCATCATGTAGAAGCCGACCTGTCGCCTCAGGGTGAAGATAACCTCCACGCATGTGTAGTATCCTGAATCAGGAAGGACACAACGTTAAATATCAACAAAGTTTGCCTTGAAATTGAAAAAAAAAATAAAAATAAAATAATAATCATAGCAAGACATACGTAGCTAGGCTATCGGCATCAAACATAAAAATAATTTGTATTCCAGTTCAGACGCTTATCCGTTAGAGGACACAACCCGAGAGGGGTTGTCCCCGAAGGAACTGAAGCCCAGGCTGAAACTGCACCATCTCTCCAGTTAAGACAGTCCAGCCTCCGTTTTTAATTCATTGTGTTAGCCTTAGCATTGAATAGAGTAGTTTTTATAACTAAGTGGTTGTAAAACTCCTGATATATCAAACACAGAATCACACAGTCTGATGAATACTTTAAACGTGACTACTCATAATTACAGTCTGAATGATGTGACACAAACGCAGCACTGAGCCATTTTAATCGGTTCAAACTGATCAGCATGTTATAACCTCATTAAGTCTAGAAATGTGAACCTGAAATGAGAGTTTTCAGAAACTGAAGTGAAACGTGGCAGCTGAGAGAACTGGCTCTATACTAACGTGGTCTATTAAATCCCCATTAAGAGTGGAGAGGAAAGGGAACAACCAGGTCAAGTCCCGTATCTGATCTTCCTCCCTTTGCCCAAGCACAAAAATGGAAAGTGCTGCGTGCACCATTAATGACAAAGAGAGAAAAAGAGAGGAGAAGTAAGAATGTCAATGGACATGAGGGCTTAAAACATGATTTCAGCTAACTGTGTTAAAGCGGAGACAGATTCGAGCGCTCAGGGCAGCAGCCCAAAGACACCGCTTCTAACTGAGTGGGTGCCAATTGTGTAGGAAGTCGGATTATTTTACTGAACAGAAGAGCATGAATTTCTTTAACTAATCTATTTATGCACCAGTATGGTTTCCATTAGCCGGACTCGAACTAGCGTAGAAGCTGTGTTTTCTGCTCTTTGATGCTGGTCGGCAGGTCCAATGGGACGATAGAGTGGATGGGCTGAAGTAATATTTAACTAGCCCGGGGATTTCTGGGTTGAGCTTTATACGGCTCATAAGGGCTGCCTGTGTCGCAGAACAGGCTCGAACCAGTCGCACACAGGGGTGATCTTTGTGTCTGGCCAGGTTGTCATGGTAACCCCTTAACTGGCTGACTCGTTGCCAGCAGTGTGCCTCCAAAGTGCGAGTGCACTGAGGTCATACCAGCTCAGTTGGCTGATAGAGATTTTCTGTTTCATCACAAATGTCGTTTTGGACTTGCAACGGTCTGAATGTGTGTTTTGGCATTGTGCCATCATGTCTTTAGTGCCCCCCCCCCACCTCAATTTTATTAGAAGAATATTCAGTATTTTATTTTTTTATCTGTGCCAGCATGCTGGGAAAATGGCCAGCGTGATATGCTGTTCATTAGTCTGCATATGCTACAATCCATCCTTGCTAGCTCCACCCATCATCCTGGAAAACACCCCAGTATCTACAGAAAAATTTGGATTTGTCAGAGACATTTTCCATGCCGTCTGTCTGAAAGGCAGAGAGTAAGACGTGTTGTAAAAGTCCCAAAAGGGGAGGTGCGTACGTCTGACTTCAACTTGAATTGTCAGTCTTAAAAAAGGTACCATGTGGAGGTTTTGACCTTTTGAACAGTGCGTTCAGAAGCTCCCTGCTGCTTTTCCTGCTTTGACCAGTGAAGATGTCTTCCAGAATCAAGTCTTCATCCTGACACCATTACCATGTACTGTTACTAATGTTCAAATCACAAAAAAAAAAAAACAAAAACAAAACAATCATCCTCTGCAAAGCTAACACCACTCATACAATACCCACCACTTCTCAACTGAAGCAAAGTAAATCCCAGACCAAAGAATATAACCTTAATTATCATGAGTGGATGTGCCAGACAGATGAAATTACTTTCTGGGGCCCAAGTATAACAAGGACACGGCAGCTTTGAGGCTAACCAGAACCTCCTTTCAATTTAAGAGAGAATAATTAATGAATGGTTGAAAGAAGAGCCCCAAGATGAACAGCACTGAATCAAAAGCGTGTTTCGCTTGAAGGCATTGTGATCATAAGAATTTAGATTTAAAATATTTCCAATGTGAATTTCATTTTCTATTGATTGAGTAATGGGAATGGAAAACCTGCCCAGGCCGAAAAGAATATCTTGATACGTTTCTATTTCCATGTCCGTAACTTGCCATATAAAAATGTATGAGAAACAAGGAGAGTACCTGTCCCTGCATAGTATTTGGTGCAGTTTCCATAGTCAATATCCTCTTGTCTAATGTCAAACTGTGGCAGAGCGATGGCGTCCATTTGCACCGGGTCCCCTGTCTGCCACATGAACTGCAGGTCGTCCGTAGTGTAGCCAACTTGATGAGAAAGATTCAAAGTCACACAAAGAGCCAACACACACTGACATAAATACAGAGACATTCAGCTGAAGCCGCATTAATCCATACACAAATGTTTAGAAACACAATACACAATGTTCACAATGTGCATTTTTGCATTAAGCTCACTTCCAATAATATAATCACAGTGTAAAATCCGGTAGGATGTGTATGCAAACAAACATGGGCTGCTTTAAGTCTGAGCAGCTGAGTTTGGCATTAGAAAAAAATGGCTGGAGGATATTTTGGTTGTTTAAGTCTAAACTGCATCATAAACAATATGCAACGACCAAAGTCAAGCGCAATTAACTGTGAGACTTTCACAACAACCTTAAAATATGATGATTTATTCCATGTCTCTACGTGTTCACCATTGAAAATGGCTTCTTAAAATGAGCAAATAGCTCTTGTTTACTCCTAAAACATCTATTTTCGAGAACCAACAAATTTATTTCCCGTGCATAAATATTGTATCTCCCAAATACCAGCAGATGTGTAAAGTGATGAGCTGCTTTAAGGTGATCATTAGTGGGAAACTCACAGCTTTCAAGTTGCATTTTACACCTCTGCGTGTCCATGGGGAACAGCGTCAGGTCGAGTGGACAGGAGAGCGTGATGGACAACCTGGAGGGGGATAAAATGACCTGTTTTAGTTCTGTTCTGCTTTAGTTACTCTTCTCATCTCCCTTATTATGTCCACTTCAACTCCCACATAAGCCTTGTTTGTCCAACACCAGCATTATGTGGAGGTATCAGCGTTTAAAGGTTTTCCCTCGTGCCTTTATTTGTGAGTGGTGAGATGGTTGTGCACTGGCGGTCAGAATTACAAGCAAATTTCAATGATGCTCACTGGAGATGATTGAAAGCCACCATAACAGACTGCAGCTGTAGGCCCAGCTAGTTCACAGTGAACCCCTTTGGAAGATGAAATATTTCATCATAATACATGCTGACAGTCTCATTATCTTTAGAGGTTTCCCTTTTGCAGCCCACAGCCACAATCATTATTGACCCAGATTCAAAACAAATAAAACCATGGAATCCATGAAAACATGGGAAACATTATATCCTGGCTGACTGAAACAAAGAGCTAGGCCTATCATCTATGCTGAGAAGGAGAGCATTAAGAACACAAACGATCAATTATGATATTATCACTCGGGTTAGATAGTTTTGGTTCATACGGCCACTACTGTCAAGAAGGTTTGGGTTTCAATTCCAGATCTGGGACCTTTCTGTGTTGTAAAGAGCAACCATCTTATATTTGGACTAAATAAAATGAAAGACAGTGACAAAAATAAAATTCTAATCCATTACCTCATACTGATGAGGACGTCTCCGTTGCGAAAGATGAACAGAAGAATGTTCTCCTGGGTAACATCGTGAAAGTTGGCGCTCTTTTCGTTTGCAAAGAACAGGTCAGGTTTCCAGAGACATTTGAACATCTTGGGATCGACAGTGAGCGAGTCGGACTTGAAGTCCTGCGGCAGCTTCAGCCTGGGGTCGTTCCAGCGCTGCCGCAGGAAGATGTTGACTCTGTAATCCTGTTTGGTAAAAAAAAAAAAACACACACACACACACACAAACACGTTTAACGGTACTGGACACACGCTGGGTGGTGTCAAAGATTAATGGTAAATGAATGGAATAATGAAATAACGTTTGTCTTGCAGTAAATGAAGTCAAGTGAAAGTAACAACGCAGGCCAGGGTGAGACAGTTAGCATGGTGACCTCAGCAGAAAAAATGATGAGACAAGAAGTAAAAGTTAGCTTATCTTTCATTTCCAGTTTCAAAGCGTCCTGTTTTTTCAGGACGCAGCAGTTGTGCTCTATCCAGAAGAAAGGACGGGCACCTTTTTTTTTTTTTTTTTTTCCCCCACCTCAGTGAAATCACATCAACAGCCACTTTAACGCGCTGAGTGAAATTCCACAGCTGCAATGAAAACATTCATGACGTCTACCTTGAGGCAGTCGCCACGCAGGAAACTGCACAGTCCAGGGGTCAAATGTTATCAATACAGGCAGCACGTCATAAAGCAAATATCTCATTACTGAGCCAATTAGTAAAATTCCCACATTCTCTCTGGTAATAACATATCACTCCCGGACTCTGGGGGACTTTTTTGTGCCTGCTTTGATGCTGCGCCTCAAGCTGTTCTGGGACCAGGTGCTGGGAAGGACACTTAATGCTGAGAGTGAAGATGGATTGCACGTCAAATAAAGCCACCAAAATACCATCTGTGTGTGTGTTTGTGTGTATTGTGGGTGAGAAATTGACTTCCATCTAACACCTTCCATCCTTTCATAATCCCTACTTGTTTTCATTTGTCACTGCGCCATGCTCTGCACTCACTTTCAGCATTAAAAGTGGCTCGATTCATTTTCTGAAACAAAGAAATATGTTGATATTTGACAACTTCAAATGATTTCACCAGCTTTGAATAAGAGAAATAAAATGTAGTCCAACCGCTGGTGAACTTTTTGGTTGAGAACTTGTGGTAAGAAATTACACAAGCTGTGGTTGGAAGACCACCCATCCTCTCCCCACCATCACCAACCACCAGCACAGTCAGAGAGAGTGCATATACACAGAGGATGTCATGTTAAACTACCGCAATGGAAATAATGAAACTGGAATAAACATATGTTAGACATTTTTTCCTCTTTTGGCAAAAAAAAAAGAAGGAGCTTGAGTCAAATTCAGGTCAGTCAAACTTGTAGTCAAACAACAAAAACAAAATTTATCCCACAAAAGCCACAGATGCTTTAAACACTGGATAAGGTGTCCAAACATCGTGTGCGTTATTGTCTCCTGTTGACTTCTGGCTCACACGGATGGCATGAAAATAATGATTCAGATTGCTGTTTGAAATGGTGACACGCAGGAGAATTTCTTCATGATCTGACAGCTGCTTCTTCTGTCACAGGTGGGTTTGAGCCTGTGGCGGTCCTTTGACCTGCACTTCTGTGTTTGGCCACTGTGGCTTTTTTTGTTTTTGTTTTTGTTTTTTCATTTTTCTTTTAAATTCGGTGATCCTGAAGCCTCCTTAGCACGCCTCGCTCTTTCACTTTGTTTCTTGTCAGCGTCTCTGCTGCAACTTAGATAAAGCAACAAAATAAAACCAAAACTCCCTTCAGGGATCTCTGCTTCTTGACATTATTTTACAACTGCTCAGGCGAATCCATCCATCAAACTGAAGGTCTTTGCCAGCATTATTAAAACTGCACATGTCAGTCAGTGCTCAACTCAGTGAGCGGATCATGGCATTCATTCATTTTCTGTCATTCCTATATGATCTGGACTGTAAATATGTGTCAGCTATTTTTCTGGCAAAAGTTATCCCTCCTAAAAACTATCTCAGCAACGGCCCAGTCTGATCGGGAGAGACAGCCCACTGACCTGAATCTGGGTTTACAGTACATCTGTTAGTCATGAAGGTACATTGCATGTGTGATTTCTTTTGTTTCAGCACTATGGCAACTTTATCTTCTGAAACGTAAGCTCGTGCAAACCGAGCTGAACCGTCAGCATCTATATGCAGCCAAACAGCAATCCTAGTAACACGTACAGATTTTCCAATCCCCTGAGCCAAAAGGACACTTTCCACACTAAATCTCTTCCCAAGGACCAAACATTTGTGTTTGTAGATAGATATTTGTGCCATCTATGTACTGAAATCACTCTACCAAGCATTTTCATGTTTGGACCCAACATTTAGTGTTGTATACACACATAAGATCACTTTCCTGACAGAAAAGATAAGCTGAGTGAGTGATCTATGTGTTGTGGTACGCGTAGATGAATAATGTTTTCAACAAGAACCACACAAAATGTTTCCTTCCCCTGTGTCGTATGAATAGGAAGGAGCTATTTCAAGAACTCATAAGGTTTTATACACAGACGTCTCAGGAGGGTTTATAAATTCAGCAGTAACGCAGAATGTGCTTTATTTCACTGCCAGTGCACATTTGTTTGTGAGAGCAGTGGTCAAATTTGTTGATGTCTAATTTTTGGGAAGGACTGCCATAATTTCTGTACAACCTAATTTCAGACTCTGACGTCCAACTAGTCCTCCAGCGACAGCACAAGCAGCTCCTGCTGGCTTTCCTCCGCCTGCCAGAGATGCAAGCCAATTCCCACACCTTCGCCTTTCTGAAAACCAGACAAGGAAATATATCCTCCTCCTGGCTTGCTATCAAGCTGCCAGCTCTGCGTTCGATTCCAGAGAGATTTAACACAACCGTTCGCCGTAATCAACCAGGAGGCCTCATGAGGCAGTAAAAGAAATACACACACGCACAGACACACACACGGCCACAATTTATTTCATCTCACAACATCAAATTAGTCATCATCTCCTAGTGAATACAATCATAGAGTGAAAACAGATGCGATAACTACAATGGACGCGTGGAGTTTGTTTGGCCCAGAGAAGTGTAAATGATGAGACGTGTTTCCTGCGATCAGATACCCCGCAGAGTGATAAATTGAGGGGGAAAGGTGACCAGCTGTCTTTTCGTTCTCTATTTGGGTTTGTTTCTCACTTTCAGTCTCTTTACGTCTTTAGTTGGGCGTCCAGGGGGACAGACAGTCTGATTTTTCTTGTTCCATCTCCACGCTGTCTCTTTAAGATATTTCATTCTGTCTCCGTCTTCTCCTCTTCATCCATTTTCTGATTTCTCCTTTCTCTATCAGTGTTAATTTTTTTTCATTCCTGTCTCTTATTTTCATTTTTTTTCTCCAACCTTTTCACCTCTCTTTTACTTTCCTCTTCCTATCTTTCACTTTCTTCCTCATTCCTTCTCTTCTGCCTTGCCCTTTTCTCCCACCTACCACGCTTCTATATCTTACATTTTAGAGATTTTCCACTTTCAGCATGTAACACCTTAATTGGTCTCTAACTGCTCCTGGTGTGTGAAAGTCTCCACTGGAGGCTTTATGAGTGAACGCACTTAACTGATCTGCAGCCAAAGGGAAATATTTCCAGAGTCGATTTTAATGCGGTTCCAATCCCAGGATGTGGGATCTAAAGCTTTACTCAGAATGTGACTCCTCATGAAACACTGACAGAGACCCGTCATCAAGAGAGGCAAACCAGGCACATTCATGGGGCAAAATCAGGAAAGAGGGTTGGGGGAGGGGGGCAATGTCCCCTCACATTGGCACATTTAGCAGTGACAACTATAAAGCTCCTCTTAATTCCAATATACCCATGAAGAGAAACAGAAACAGTGAGCTGCTAGTCTTTGTGAAAATGGTAAAATAGATGGTGCTCCTGTCAGTGTCAGAGATGTTTCAATCAGCAATTGTGTGTTTTTAAAAACAAATTTCATCCATTTCATCCACAAGACTGTAGCTGCCGTGTTTTTGGTTTAACGGCACTGTAAACAGCTCTGTTTACAGCGTTTTTACTCTTGGAGATGGAAAAGTGGTAAAAATTAGCTGGTTCAGCCGGTCCAGGTTAACATCAATGCCAAATCAGAACCGGAACCAACTTCCACCAACGTCTATCTGACCTGGGTGTGGGTAATGTTGAAAACATGACAACAAGCTGTACTTAACATCTAGCTGCCTTCATCTGAAAACTTTAAGGAAATCTGTAGATTGAAGAATGTGTATGAGAAGGGGGTCTATTGGCTTCGTGGCCCTTCTACGCCTTTGCTGTTGTCATGGCCATCATTAGAGTCTGTCTGCTCTCTATCAGAATTTGACCGAGCCAAATATTGTAAAGAAAATCTGGATGGCTTGTAGATGATGAAGCAGAATATTGAAACTCTAAATGAATCTCACTATCTTGGTGCCTGTCTGGTTTGTGGTAGATGATGTGTTAAAAGCCTTTTTCTATTTTTTGAAGAAGATGATGATGATGATAAACATGATCAAATTCTTATGGTCATTCTGCATCTTTGCATGTTTCAGTCCACGTGCGGTCTGGGAACAGCCAGCTAACTCAGCTTTTGCCCACGCCACCGATCCAAACACCTTTGATCGACTTGTTCTGAACAATAAATGACCTTTGTTTGACCTCTAACTTTGCTTCTGAGTGAGCTGTACCGTTGGGTCCTAAATCTACACGGACAATAAATTTGTCTTCTGTCACGTGAACTCCTTCCTCCCTTAAACTGGATTCCGTCACTAACCCTGCACTGCATTAATTACAATGAACTTGTCATGTATTGAATATATTTACTGAAAGTGATTTTTATTCATTCTTACTGGTCCCTCCCAGCAGCTTTAAATTAAAACACACCAGTAAGCCAAGCTGATTACAAACTTTCAGGAATGTTCCCTTTATTGTTTTTTAAGCAATCAAGAGGCGACCCAGCACCGTCCTTGAGTTTAATCTCTTCATTAGCATTGAAACTGCAATTCTTTACCAGCAATTAGGACATCAGATAAATGAAGCATGAAAAGCAGAGTCTTCATGAAGATTCACCGCTAAATGGCCTGACACTGTCTAGAAAACACGCTTGCTCCTTCTTCCTAAAACTTGTGAGGTGAAGCACTTTTCATCTCTGATTTGCACACATATTGATTATCAGTGCTGCTGAGAGTGAGGTTGAGGTGCGTGCTTACCATGGTCGTTTCTTGGATGGAGCCGAAGCTGTTGATGAAAATGTTGACTCTGTCTTCCACAGGAATTCCTGGATTGAAGAAGGAGGAAGATAGAGGAGAGAAGTGAATGTGGCGTTGAGGACACTGTTATCACTTATAGCAACTGTCAGCATGTTTCATTAAACTACGTACGTTTTCACGTCTACACAAATACAAACTGTTTCTGGTGAACGGATTTAATCTGTTGCTGATCATGACTTGAGCAAGAGTTTATCAACTTTGCAAAGCAATAAAAAAAAAAAAAAAAACTCTCTAAAGAACATCCAGTTCTTCTGCCAAGCTAACGCTGCAACCATTTATATAGGCATCTCTCTCCACTCAGCCTTTCGCATAAGCTAATAAAATCCTTGAAGAATGCCGACCACTCACACCGCTTTGAATAAATGATTTCCTTTGACGTGTTTACCGGAGGCTCAGAGAGTTTCACTGGATACATTTAATCGAGCGAATCAAAACATGAATGCACATAATAGTGAGGTAGCACATAGTTGACACCTCCGACGCATTAGACGCAGCCTAAAAAACTAATTAATTTTCAAGAAACCCTCGTGGCGTTACCTTAAAATTTTCTATACGGTCCATAAAAGCTGCTCACCATTTTATAGGCCTGGGCAAAGTAATGCACCAGGCGCAGTTAAGGATGTAATTTGGAAGATTATGACATGGATGTTAATGGACGGGGAGTTTTCAGCCCACCCCGAAATCAAGAGCAGATGTTTGTCCAATCGACCAGTCGCAGCAGTCAGGGAGGGAGCTGATTGTACTCAGAACACATCAAACACCGAGTTCCAGATACTGCTCCTGCTGCCAAGTGCCAGAGGATGGAAACTATCTGAGGATCCACCTGAAGACCAACCCATCACTTAGACGGAGAGACTGCCAGTCACCTCTTTGTTATTTTTATGGTAGTTTCTATGAAGGCATGCTCCCTACAGTGTGATTTTTTTTTTTACAACACACTGAAGAGATGGCTACTTGGCAGGCATTAAAGAATGAGGGGAAAAAAAAATGTACTGTAGAATTTCACTGTTTATAATTAATCTCAAGTGGTTAAGGGAACATGAAACTATAGTTTATTCCTCCACCGGAAAGTCAAATATACTACACAAAACTCACATTGTTTGCTGCTTCTTTGAAAAATTTAGACTATTGAAAAGAAAAGATTTCATTCCCGTAACTGCCTCCTCTCTGTGCGTCAGTCAACACATATGAAAGTGTCCCTGAGGAGACACTGACTGAGATCAGCTTCAGCGTTACAGTAGTTTCTATATGTAATTATATGCAGGGAGGGAAATTAATTTTCATTAATGTCGCCAGCATCATTTACAGTATGCAGATATTTGCTCCAGCACCAGTTCCTGAGGATCAGTATGGAGGTACATTGTCACGGTAAACACATTTTTGTAATTACCATGACAGCGCTGCAGCAACAAAAATGTAAATTAAAAATAGACAGAGACAGATGAAGAGGGAAGGAGACTTGCCTTTGAAGTTGGGCCGTATTCTGGGATCATAGCTGATCAGTAACCTGTTCAAGATGTTACTGGTTGAATTCGCAGGGACTCGGGCCAGATCCTCAGATGACAGCTGTCTGCAAACAAGAAAAAAAAAAAGGCAGAGAGGGAACTGTAGGCACGATTACACGAGCAGGTCAAATTCCTGGCAGATGAACAGTACACCAACGTCTACTGTGTATACTCTTTGATTAAACTATAACCTGAGAAAGCTACCAGTTAGGAATTAAATTAGCTTTTAAGATTTAGACCACCCAGGCAACATTAGAGCAAAGAAATGCTTAGAAATGAGATGCGGTGCTGTTCTGAGATGTTTCCTGATCACGACTGAGGAGACTGACATGCACGCACCAAATGGCAGAACAGCTTCTTAACTTAACAACTGAGTTTTTTGTTTTTTTTCTCCATTATACTTTTGAGGCGTACAAAATAGATTATACCACTAGGGGCGACTCCGCTGGTTGTATTGAAGTCTATTGGAATATCATCCTACTTCTCTCATGATTTATTAGCTCACATTTTTTCCTAATGGGTTTATGGTCCCTAGTTTTAAGTCTTCTTCGAAACAATATCATCTTTTTTTTTTGTTCCTATTTAGAAGACAGTAGACAATAAAGGGGTGGCTACTTTGATTGACTAACTACTGCATGATCAACCCCTCAAAATTTACCAGTGGGTAACGTCACGGTGGTCATTTAGTAGCTTCAAGTATTTCAATATGAAATCACAGGGATTGAGAGCCTGATATGACATCTTCAAAAATGGGGCTTCATTCTTTGCTAGAGTCATTTTTAGCTTTTAGCAGAGCAATGTATCTGCCATGGCGGAGTGTAAATCTCTCTTCAAGGCCAACAGTGTGCTCCTCCGTATTGCATCTTCCTATTGAGACCTTTGAACAATCCTGCAAAATAGCACAAAAAACAGCTGTATACTGAAATTTACCATAAAATACAGTGGTGGTTTCAAAGACATTCAGCGCAACATCATTTGTTTTCTGAAGTTGACTGATGGGAAATAAAAAACAATGGGACATAGAGAGGGAAAGCGGGGGGGGGGGGGGAGTCTGGCAAGAAAGGAAAGAAAGGAGAAACAGAAAGCCTCCTTGTGGGTGGCAATGAAATCTCCTGCCAAAGAATTTCCCCTCCTCAAAGCACTTTATATATCATTATGTAAACCTTATCATCCACTGAGGATGAGCTAAAGTGCTCCGCAGGAATGCTGCACAGTGTGCGTATGTTCTGTGGTGCTCCTGATCAAAGTGAAAAACAATTCCAGCCCACTAGACCTCTTTTTCCCCCCTCTCGTCCTTTCTCTTTTAACAGACCTCTCCGACAACCTCGAGCACAGCAGTTAAACTGGAACCAAGTGGTTCCTTGATCCGCAAAAGGCATCCTCAGTGCCGAACATGAAATATGTCATACAACTTAAGCTTGCCAATGCTGCGACTACGACAAACTGATTTTAAACTGTCTAAGCAGAACAAAAGTGGACACTCCAGAGGTCCATTAGGAGATTCTGATGTTCATTCCTTTGGGAGATATTGACCTCTTTATTTTATCACCCAGATAACAGTTTTATATTTATTTTACTCTTCGTCACCAGGCCTATGGTGCCCGTCAGCTGCAGCCAGTTACTAAAGATGAGATGCAGATATTCTTTTGAAGGGTTTTGGCACAGATTCCATCTATTGATCGTACCGGACTGTACCGTAGCATATGGCAACCTGAGTTCCTCTGCAGTAAAACGTCGAATGAGATCTCCTCAAGCGTTAAAAGGGGGCTGACAACTGGGAAGTAATATTCATCATGTGAGGGTCAGATATGGAGTGCCATTCAGCCAATGACTCTGGTAGTGGCACCATCTGGTCGCCAGTACATGGTACCAAAGCGCAGAACCAATAGGCTCACTAATTTATTTGTGCCTGCAACTACTGGCCTTATTTATAGCTTGTTATGATCTTTCCCTTCTGAAATATTACGGCATTGATCTGTTGTATATGTGGTTGCACTTGTACTGTTTTTGTATGTATGCACTGTATGTGTTTCTCTGCTGGCTGGACAAAAAAATGCCCCTCGCAGGGATAATAAAGTTTACTATCCATCTATCAGTGAGAACAGTTGTACAATGTTTTGTGCAGCTCTGAAGGAGCAGAGAGCCAATCTGAAACTGGAGGTTCTTAATATTTGAAATAACTGCAACATGGCGTGTTTTTTGTTTTTTTTTTTGTAATGAATGCTTGGCATGCTCGGACTTGTTCCATACTTACGATGGACAGTAGACTTGCTTGCCTTTCTTCTTTCCTTTCTTTGTTCCTTTTTCCTTGGCGTGCCCTCCCTCCAGACAAAGAGAGAGAACCAGGAGAAAGACGACAAGTTTCTTAACGCCCATTCTGGTGTGCGCTGAGCCTGTCAGTGGAAAAAACAAACTGATTAAATAAAGGAGGGAGGCCACTGAATCTAAATTGCTCAGGATTAATGGTGTGAGCTTTAATAACAGAAAAAAACATAGATATACAGTTTCTGCCTTCACATTTAAGAATTCTTCATTTGCACATGTGGCAGAACATGGCCACTGCTTTCAGACGCCCCCTTGTTGGACGTACAAAGCCTAAGAGTATTTTGTTTCACTTCCTGTGAACACCTTGAATTTGCCCCTTTCTTGAAGTGATGTATTCCCATTTTTCTCTGCATAGAACAAGCGTCTGAAATGTGAATTAATCCATCTGACATGATTTAATCAAGTAGAGCAAGTTCAAGCAAAAATCTAATCAGCGGAGTAATGCACCTAACAATGGTCATTCAGGACTTGTCAGGCTAATGTGACCTTCTAAACGGTCACTCAAATAAATATTAGCTAAAACATCCTCCACTTCACTCCAGAAGCTGTGCAGAAAAGGTTTAACGCTCTGCGGCTGCATTGTTTATCGTGTTTAAAAACGGTATCATTAGGTTAGATTTATGATCGCTGTGGTTCAGTTCACTCTCACACCACAAATATGATTTGAAAAATAATGTGGTACTTTGGGATTTTCATAAATTTGTTTCCTAGCAGATCAAAAGCCAGTCTTAAAGGTAGCACAGCCATCCATACTCCATTTACGTAGTGCCCTTTCATTTTGTGGGGACATTGAAGCCAACAGTCTCACCCCACCCCGTCCTCGACCTTCCAGCAGGACTCTATATTAGGTGAAGCAGTTTATTGTCTAGACAGAGACACTCTCTCCCTTTCATTGCCTTGGCCCCTGTAACTCCCTGTCTGCTCCTCGCCTGCACATTGATCATCATGTTCTCCAGCAGAGATTGTTTCCCCAACTCATTTCATTGACTTTTTTTTTTTTTTTTGCCTCCATGCAAATACCTGACTTCACCAGCACCAAGTCAGCATTTCTTTATTGATTTGGAGGATTCCTGCAAAATAGGTGGGATGGACAGAGCCCTCTTTCTCGAGGATAAAGCGGTCAGCGCGCACCAACGCTGACTGATATGTATCCCATGGCACATTTCTTTTTTTTTAAATGTGACCTACAACTCCTGTGTCTCATTTGACCCTGTGGCATTTCTCTCAATGACAACACCCACCTCTGACCTCCTAATCTAGATTTTATGACACACACAATGCCACTAGTTCCCAACCTCTTCGGTTTGTGACCCTTACTCATCAAGTGATGTCTCATCAGCTCATTAACCCCCCCCCCCCCCCCCCCCCCCCCCCCGCCCTTTTTTTATGCTTTAATAGCGACCACTAGTCTGAACCCTGCTGTATATCCATCCATCCATCTTCTACCGTTGTTCTGTTTCCGGGTCACGGGGGGTGCTGGAGCCAATCCCAGCTCGAGGGCGGGGTAGCCCTGAACTGGCCACCTGTCCATCACAGGGCCAACACAAAGAGACAGACAGAGACCAACAACCACTCACACTCACACTAACGCCTACGTACAATTTAGAGTGACCAGTTAACCCAAACATGATGGCTTTGGATGGTGGGAGGAAACCAATGCAAACACGAGGAGAACGTGCAAACGCCACACAGAAACACCCCAGGCCGGGACCTGCTGTGTATATTCTCACCAAATATAAACAGCAATGTAAGTTCAACAAACAACATAAAAAATAAAATAAAAAAAGGCCTCTGCACTGTCCGAGTCAATGCCGATTCTGTGTTTTACTACAGGCAATGTTAAAACTGTGGAGGTGTCGCTGACTTAAGAAGCTTTACATGGTTGGCCCTTTGGGTCCAAGGTCAATAAGCAACCCTGCTCTGCCCACATCGCCTCTCCGTGAAGTGCATCTTTTGCAATTCTGCTCAGTTACATGGAAAGTAATTCCTGAAAGCAATCAACTATGTTCATATCAATGAGAGCTTTATTAATAATAATAATAATAATAATAATAATAATAGTAATAATAATGTCTATTAACAGTAAAACCAACAAAAGCTCTTCGGTATGGTGTAGAACAATAATTATTATAGACTCAGAACACAACACACCTCTGTGGACTGTGTGATAACCTTAACTAAGCGATGCACACGTCGACGCAAGCGGACAGGCCGGCCGTGTTGTTGCCCATCAAAACAGAGAGATGCTCCTCTGGATGCAGACACGTTGGCCACAACCTGTGGCACGTCGCCTTCGGGCTCAGTGTAACAACAGAAAAGTAAAAGTAGGAGAGGCGGACAGAGCAACACGGGAAAACACGCACACAGTCAAACACAGCGACCACCATGACAGGAGGGGGGGGGTGGTGGTGATGGAGGAGGATGCTGGAGGAGGAGGAGGATGCCAGCACACATGAAGGCGAGCACGCTTCACATGAGCGCATGTTGTCGACATACAAACGACGCTGGAGTCGTTTCCCCGACACGTCGCGCGCTCTTACCTCTTTTTCCTTTCGCTCACCTGTCGGTTCTTCGCAAAGCTGGAGGCTGAACGTGAAGATAGCGTTTACCAGAGGCGTCCACACCAGCCGCCGTCTTCCTCTCCCATCCTGCTCTCTTCCTCCTCTGGAACGGCTTTTCAGACCAAACCAAACCAAACCAACCCCAAAAAAAAAAAAAATTATAATAATAAAAAGTTACATCTCGGCAAACTGCCAATTTTTCTTAGTTTGATTCTTTCCGCGCCCTGTTTGTGGTTTTTTTTTCTGGACTCAGTGTGTGTGTGTGTGTGTGTGTGTGTGTGTATCTATATGGCTGCTGCCCTCTCGCCTCCGCTCGGGATGCCCAAGATGGAGGCTTGCGTGTACCTGTCATGCAACATGCGCAGTAGCGGCTGCTCGGAGCCGGAGAGCATCATCAGTCCTCCCATCAGCACCACTGCCGGCCGCTCCACGCCCCCCACGTCCGGAGCGTGACGTGGAGGACGGCAGGATAAATAAATAACAATTAAATAAAACATATATTTAAAAAAATAAAAAAAAAGAAGAAAAGAAAGGAAAAGAAAAAGAGGCGATGATTTCATTCACGTTGAACGGGAGGACTGAGACAATAGAGAAGTGATGGACGCCCCCCACAGTTCAGGGCTTCCACTTCCACATGTGTAAGATATTCAGTTATTACTCTTATTTCTGAAACAAATGTTTCTTTAAAAATAAAGCAGTATTGTAAATGAGAAGGAAAAAACAATGCAAGGATCAATATTATTATTATTTTTTTTTTAATTTGCATAAGGAAATGGGGGATAACGTCATCTGAAGCTGTCTCTGGATCCCTCAGTCATATTGATATTAAAATCAGTAAAGTGCTCGGAAAAAAAAATAAATAAATAAAAAGATATAGGGACACTTTGAACAGCCGCGTCTTCAAGACAACGACGAGGATAATGTGATATGGTGAAAAGCTCCAGAGGTGAGAGGACTGCTTTCTTTCCTGCTTCTAGAAGATCAATAGCTGAGCTGTGAGTGTGTGTTGAAACTACATATCCATCACTGTGGGAGCCAGTCGGACCGGGTTGTGTAGTGTTTGTCACGGTGGCCTTCTGTGTATGTTGAGGTTGTGTCTTTGAATAAATGAACAGAGCAGCAGAGTGAGTGACTGACTGAATGAACGTGTGCGCTTTGTTGTGCAGGATAAGTCATGTTGTTCCTCTCTGAGGTGGGTGTCAGTGTTGAAACGTGTTGTTAGAAAATTCATGAATCAAATCCTTTCACGGGAGATATGCTATTTGTGCTGTATGAAACTTTTTTTGACAGAAACAGGTCGATATTATGTGTGATATGTTGGGTTTCTTTAACAACTCCATCAAACGTTTGGTATAGACCCGCTGTATGTGTAAAGTGCCTTGATGTAACTTTATGATTTGGCACTATATAAATAAATTTGATTTGGATACAGTTATACAGTGTCACTTATCAGTTACTCAACATCACTTTATAAAGCTAATATCCAGTGTTTCAAAAAAGAAAAAGAAATCCATAATCCATCTGATCTTGTGTATGACATCTAGCATTAGTTGTAAATATGGACATCAAAACGGCTCATAAAAATGTTGGCCCATATAAAAAAGCTGAGCCACTCTTTAACAATAGAATTGATTATTTGGCAGATGATAGAAATGACTTTTAACAGTTCAAAGATTTCCCTCCACAGCTTTACCATTCATGTCTAAATGCTACAACATGTGCTTGGATTCGGTTCCGGTTATAGCCTCTTTTTTTTTTGCAAATGTCAGAACCGTTTGTGTCACTTTTTATGTTCATTCTTTGCAATTGCTTGAAACACATTAAAAGAACGGGAAGTCTGATCTTTTGTTCCTCAAGTGAAAATGAAATCCACTGCTGAGGCAAGTGAAGCATATTCACATCCCCCCCACACACACACACACACACATTTTTGATCCATATCGCATTCATCACTTCATGTCAAACAACTTGGGCGGCCTTCCCGTAGTTTAATTTTGACTGACATGGCGTATTATTTGCATACAGGAATTAATCTGCACCATATGCATGGAGATTAATGATTTATGTCACAGGGCACAGCTCTGGTGTTACAGTCAAGAGGCAAGCAATCGAGCACAATGATCCTTTTGTGTTACACAGCAAAAATGTTGAGTGGCTGGCTGGGAGCCGATTGTGAGTGACATCTATGTGCCATACCAAAAATATGTCAGGCCCACGGACTGAACCAGTCTACGGCGGTATTATATCTGGCATGAGAGCCACACTTCAGCTACCACTGAGGCAGGTTTTATCCGTTGTCACATTCTTGTTTAAATGAATGTGAAGTCTTGAACAGATGCAGACTTGCAGAAGTGTTGTGTGCTAAGCAGCTTGTATTTTTTTTTTTTTCCCGCCATGTGCTGCACTTTCATGTAAATCACAAAAGGATGGAGATAAATCTGAGAGCAACTCGGTGGGTTATGCAAACTATAAGTGCTTTGTAAATATTTTCAAATGTTCATGCGTAAAGGGAATTAAATGCTGCAGTTGCAGTAATTTTGATGAATAGCAAGCAATTAAGGAAAATACTACTTTTGAAGGAGAGACATGTTATCATTATTCATGCATAATACTGTAACTACAGGTTTGTTATTCATCAAATCTGCAGTTGAATCAATGCCTAAAAAAAAAAAAAAAAAAAAAAGGTTTTCCAGCACTACAATAGTTTGACCATAGCCTCTTCTGAGGTTTACCGCATTGAGATTACACAAAATGATACTTAGATGCATTAACAGAGGTGGTTGCTTTTTCTTACAAAATGGTTTAGTTGCTATGTATTTAGTGTGGAGGATGCAATTTAACATTGTTTTAATGCAGATCACCAAAATGAGTTCATAAAAACACCTCCAACTTTTAACTCTTGTCTCTTGTTGGACTTCCCAGTGTAATTAAAATATCCAGTTTCCTGCATGATAAAACTATAATACACTTGAGGTTGAAAAGTAAAATACTAGATTGATATAAGGAGATAGTGACCCACATGATGAGAGTAAACAGCAAAAACAATTCTGTGAGGGTTCTGGGTTCTGACCCAAAAGCTGGATGCCACTGACCTGGAGCAGGTTCTGCCTGCGGGGCTCTGAACGGACTGGGCCCGACGGGGAGCAGAGAACAGGCAAGGTCAGGCTCAGAAGGCTGGTCAGTTTTCCTGGGCAGAGACGAGCGAGACAGGTCAGAGTCAGGCGGAGTCGGGAACAGAAAGACAAAATGAAACACAAGGGCTTAAAAATAATCTGGCAAAGAGTGAGTGAGCAGGAGAGTGTAATATCCTGATCTGATTGGTGATTAGGAGCTGAGTGCAGCAGGTGAGGGAAACAGTCCTGATGAGGTGGGCGTGGCTGTAAGGTAAGGTGAGCAGAATCCAACAGGGGCTGCGATCATACAATCAGTTAAAAATGTCCAGTTTAATGTGCAGAGCATCTTAAAAAGATACGGCAGTAACAGACAAACAGTGAACAAATGCCTATACCATACAATTATCTGAAAATTTTCACAGGAGTTGAATGAGAATCTGTGATTTTCTGGACAAAAACGATCACCAGTCCGTGTTTGATCCACAGCTTCTTCAGTGAATTTAACCTCCATAATTAATTTCCTATTTTAAAAATGTCCAAATAAAAAATTAAACCAAATATGTTAAAGAATCAATTCTGTTGGCTTGAGAGGAAAAGTCCTTTAATTTATGGATTTGTGTCCTTATGACGGCAGCACACTAAACAGGCAGAGAGCTGACACGAACTGGCATCCTCCTGATTGCTGAGTTCACACTTTGGTTATTGATCAAAGTCTGACCAAGGTCTTAATGGTGTTTCCTCGGACCTGTGAACAAAACATGTAGATCTTAAAGAACCTGCAACGTACATTTTATGTTTTAAAAGGAGCGTTTTAATGTCAGACATACTTTGTTGTCTAACAACCCGTGTTATCCAAATTGCGCATTACAGTGCTTAGCACTATAGTAGCTTTGACCTCTGGATCATTAAATAAGCAGACTGTCGGTATGGAAATTGAGTCTTCAACATCAGCAGATGTTTTTTAAGTGCAACGCCAACTGAGGTCAGGATGGAGGCATAAAGCCAGAGAGCTGCCCAGCAGGACAGCATGACGACTCCAGTGTGAGGAGGGAAAGCCTCAAAAAGCAGAAAAGGTTCTTTCCAAAATGTCGTCTGACAAGTTTTACAATAGATGAAAGAGATTTTTGATTAAATTTGTTAGTTACAGTGTTTTGGTTTAAATTTTATTACAACATATTTGACATTGGACACACGACGAGACAATAAAACACGACGCAAAGTTTGTGATTATATAATCCAACAGTATCTGAAGTGGTGACGGTTGGTGTGAGCTCAGTCAGCCGGCTGAATGCAGGACTTTACCTCCCTCCATCCATTACTCAGAACCGCTTGGCCTTATAAGGTTGCAATCCCATCTGACAGGGCCGCCGTAACGCTGGACGGGTCTCCGGTCAATCACAGGCCTGACATCAATAGACACAAACAACTTTAATGTAACCTGAAGCTCCTTGTCTCTGCGGTAGGAAGCCAGAATACCTAGAAGAAACACACACAGACACATGGAGAGCATATAAACTCCACTTGAGAGGCCCCAGGCACGGGGTTCGAACCCACGACCTCTGTGCTGTGAAGTCAAAGTGTAATCTTTTTGGGTGTTTGTTTTTTTTTTTTTTGCCTGCTGATGTAGTTAATTGCATTGCATATGTGTGTAATTTCTAGTTGAGTAAAACATCTTATATTGAGCACAACAGTAGAACAAAATGCTACTATCCGTATTCAGAAAAATCTAATAAAATGCTCTGATCAAGTTATTGAATGTGTGATAGTTAAACCCTTTGGTGCTCAGAGCTCAATCTGTGAAGCAGCACGATCGTTTGATGTCTGAGTTATAGTTGTGAGCCCTTCAAAGAACGGTCTTTATAGTGTGGTAATGATGGGTGGAGGTCGTATATGCGTGATGATGGAGGCTCTGACCCCCTTGACCCTGGTTGGGATAAGCAGATTAGATAATAGCTGGATGGATGATTCCATTAGGAGACAACATGGTATTGTTTTACTCTGGAATTAATTTGAATCACATGATGAAATATGTTTCCCTTCACCGCAGATTGAAATCAAAACATGTGTTGTTTTTTCTTGGAAGAAATTTTCCACAGCACTTTCACTGGTGTCCTAAAGTGTTCGGGGGGGGGTTGGGGGGCGGCAGGGGCACAACCCAGGCTGTAGGCATGAGAGGCACCACCAGGGGGCTCTGGTTTCAAAGCCAAAGGCAGCCAAGGGCAAATTTGTCACAGTGATGCCACACACTTTCCACATAGCAAACTTTTCAGCACAAGACCACAACATCCACAAAATATCAGAATCTCACCGCACACGCTGAAGGAACCAAAAACCTCTCGAGCAAACAGCCTCTCAGTATGATCATAAATCTTTGTCATCAATGATAAGAACTCATCATCATCAAATTGAGACCAAAAGACTTTCAATTTGCTTCAAATTCTGAGAAAATGTGAGTAATTCCTTTCTAAATTCCTGAGTCGGTACATTTCCCACCTACACTGAAAAACCGCAGATAACTCTTCTCAGGACCACACAGGAAAAGCTGCTGCTGCTCCTGCAGGAGGTTTTACCGTATAAATGAAGTCATCTCAAAGGATTTTTTTTTTTTTTTTTCACCCCAAGGTACAACAATGAAGCGCAATCTGGATTTAACAAAGATGTCTGCTCTCCAGAGTTAACTTCATTTTACCTGGAACAAAACTGGCTGTTTCACAGAGCCCTGTGAGTGATGTGTCGGGAAGCACCGACTGACTGGGAGATGGCATTTGTTTGACAGTGTCTGTCCTACAGAGGCAACCAAGTCTAATGGGATTTTGTCGTCCTGTGAATTCTCCATTGTATACATTTCCATCTCCTGTCTGCTCGCCGGACACAGAGTCCTCCGGGCTGGCACCTTTCTGTATGTTCGGCCTGACCCGAAAGGTCTGTCTTGTTTCTAATTTCCTCTGTTTATTATATTTCTTTGTATCAAAGCCTCCGCGTTTCACAAGACCACCGTGGAAGCGGCAATCAAATGTGGACAACGAGACAAAATACCCAGCTTTTACAGACAAAACCTCAAGGGGTGAATGAGTGTGTCTGTGTGTGTATGTGTGTGTGTGTGTGTGTGTGTGTGAAAGAGAGAGGGATTCCACAATGTGAAGTGCTGACATCTGCTGCAGGCCCTTGCAGGGTTGGAATGTGATACACTCCTTTACACAAAGGACCCCGGCCCTTGCAGCAGGCACAAGAAGACTTCTATATGCCCCTCTCCGCTGGGGCAACACACGTATGAAATAACTGCATCGCTGCTCCATGCCTTCTTTTCCCACCCATTAACTTTGATCAAAACCACGAATAAACTTCCTTCATACCTTGATGCCGGAGAGAGAACGCCGCGCTGCGCTTTCTTTGAGGTGGTAGTTTCTGAGCTATGTGAAACTGGGGGTAAATTGCAACAGCATTGCATCATGTGTCTGGCTCAATGGGTTCAATATGTCTCCAGCTCCCCTTTGATTGTTGTGTCTGTGCTGCACCAGACTTGCCATATAACGGGGGGATACACGAGTGGCTTTTGCCAACAATAGGACGGGAGGAACCACATGAAACGCAGCTGATGAGCTACAACAGTGTGCTGGGCAAGAAAGGAAATTGGGAACAGGAGAGAATATTGTTCCAAGCGGTGTCTTTGCTTTGATATGACAAATTGAGAAGCCTTTAAACATCTCCTTTCACAGAAACATTTCTGCAGAATGCACAACAAGTCTAGTGTGGGTACGCATTAATCTTTCATTTCTGTGTGGGGAGAATGAATCCAGAGTTTAAACAATCACTCCATGGTTAAAACAAGCTTACTTGGACATATTTTCTTATGGAAACTTTCCTTTGAATCAAAAAGAGCCTGATCTGAGCGTTGCGCTCTGGACTTCTCTGTTTAACTGAGTATATGTTATGAATTTGATGGACCATGATGCTCTGGACCAAAAGTGGACCACAGAGCCTGCAGCACCGATGCCCAATAACATGAGTCAGAGTACAAAAGGTATTCATCAACACAGTGGGAGTAGCTGCTTGTTGTACTTCTAAGCCAAAGTATCACCAAATGTTTGCAGCGCAGCAAAATTCAGAGTGACGATGATGATATTAAAATCAAATGCATTCATCATGATTTGAGTTGTTTCTACGCGAGGTGAAAATGAAAAAAGTACAAACGCTTCTTAGAGTCGCCATAAAAACTGGACCTTGATTGGATGCAGCGATAATTATCTTATTTAGTAGTAGATAGTTCCAAAAATCCGCTGCTGTGAGGATAATTTGGCTTCTTCAACACATCCTGGCTAAGAAAACTTTCCCTTTGCGTACTTACCGCGCTCGGTGTTACGCATCGTCTCACGTGGCCCTTCATCAGCCAATCAACGCACGACGTAGAAAATGGCGGCGCAAAACGTAACACAAATTGGGTGAGTACGACAAATTTCCTCGAAGTGCTTTTACTTGAAGCCGCCGGTGCCAACAAAACCGAAAAAACAAGGCGAAGAATCGTCGTGATAATAAAACGAAGTAAGAAGACAGAACTGCTTTTTTCACTAGACTTAACCATGTGTTTAAATGGTGTTTTCTACTGTGGACGAAAACATTTCACATTTCTAATCTTACATTTGAAGACAATCCCCTTAATCACGCACTGTACTGAGCGAACACGCTGCGGTGTTTGCGCCAATTTGTCGCTCAAACGGAGTGAAACACTCTCCTCCGGAGCAGGCAGCAGCTGAATGGTTAACATCCCGGGGAGTTTCCTCCCGGGAAGTTCTACTTTATGTACAGCACCTGTTGTGCCGGCGGTCTCCAAAAAAGCCAGCAGCGGCCGCGCAGCGATATTTTATCTCAGCTCTCCACCAAGTTATGAGCCGAGGCTTCGCCAGAAAACAAAACTGGTGTCGGTGTTAGGAATGGTTTGTGGGTACAGACTGTATCAGGTTGCCGGGCTCCCTCGCTCTCCCTCTGTGTGTGTGTGTGTGTGTGTGAGCTCTGGTTGTAATGAGTAAAGATCTCCGAGGATTTATTCAGACGGAGCGCGATTCAGCCACGATGCGTCTGTGCGCTTCTCTAATGCCCACGGACGATCACGTGCGTGCGTGAGGACCATTTTGTGACCAATTTCCAGGATTATAACCATTTAGGGGAAAAAAAAAAAAACTAAACTAAACTTTGCCCAAAACTCTTGTGTCCAACTTTTGCACAGAACCAACAGGTGCGCTCTCGCTTTTGCGCAACAGCGGCAAGCCTGGAAGCTTTGGAAGAGGATTAATCCTGATTCAGAGAGCTAAAAAAAAAAAAAAAGAAGGAAAGAAAAAGATTCACTTTCAACGGGACTGATGATCAAGATTATGTGGATTCTACACTGCGTTTATCCTCTCCAAATGTGTCCAAAGCAGCACTGGTGCCCTGTAAACGACGCGTGTGTGTGGTGATAACAAACCATCCCGTCTACAGCGCTTTGTGATCGCCAACCACCACTCATCCAAATGATCCTTCTATTATTATTCCTTCTTGCATCGCTTCTCCAACAGTATGGCTCGGAAGCTGAATCAAGTCATGTCAGCAAAATTCACCTTCCAAGCGTAAAAGAGCAAAACGGTGAGTTTTTTTGTTTAACTTCAGTTTATGTGGCACAAGACAAAACGTTCATTCTGATCGAGCTTAAAGCCAATCTTTACCAAAAAAAAAAAAAAAAAAAAAGACATCTTGAACTTCTTACTCGAGTTTAAACTGCGATGAATGAGAGCGTTTCATTCAGTTCAAACAGCATTATCCGCGATAGGAAGTGTAAAATTACCTTTTACCTTTAAAGTGTAGCTGTGTATGTTTAAGGGGGGAAACCCTCTGAAACTTCAGGTCCCCCCCGGGACAAGTTTTCCCCCATGATCATAAAAAAGAGGCTCCATTCATGCAGCAGTGGCTCCAGGCGACGTAATTTGGTTACCCTCTGAACTGAGCTATCACATCCACAAATCCCGTTTTTCCAAAGTTTAATGGCACTTCCAGGTAAAGCTGAAGTTGATGGTCTGTGTCTGTTTATGCCTTGAGTCAATCATGACTCCACAGTGATTTTCTTGCCATCATGTTGTGTTTTTTTTTTTTTTTTTTTTTTTTGGGATTCAGGATTATTTTTCTCTCACCCTTTTCTTTATCGACCGGCTCTTCCTTTTCACCCTTTTGACATTCACAATAAGCTTTTAGAAGTAGCCTGCATGTGGAGCGAGGCAGATCGCTGTGGCGTACTCGTACGAGAACAATGATAGTGTTTGCCAAAATGAATCCATCTTTAATTGACATTTTACCAGGGGTTGGCATATGTGCCTCTGAAACTAGAGCAGTGAAATGAGAGGTTTGGATTTAGATGTCTATTCAAAGGCCAGCCCCAGCTAACCCCACAGTAAAAGGAAACCAAAGGTCAGAATTGGAGTGGCGAAATATGGTTTGTGTGTCTGGAGTGACATATTGTGAGTTTTATAGGTCAACATTAACAGAAAACAGGACCTCACAGGGCGCAGCTCAAAGTACCGATAAGTCTTCCCCCTGCAGATGCTAAACTGGTCAAACTTCATTCATTTCTCAGCCTTCTATAGCTGCCGGGTTTGAGTGGCCCCGTGTGAGGACACGCAGCTCTGACTTCACTACAGTAACAGTCAGGGCTGGGACATCAGAGCCTCCCGCCGGGATCTCCGAGTTTAATCAGGACGGCTGAGAAAGGAAAACAACAGGGAGGAGGAGAGCGGAGGGAGAGAGGGGGCGTGCAGGAGGGATGTTAAACTGTCAAAGAACTCTTTAAAACTGCAGTCGCACATTGGCCGAGGCCAAAGCTGGCCAGGCCGTCTGTAACCTCTGACTGGAGTGTCTGAGTGCTCACCGTTCTGGCGCACTCTTGATATTGATCCGGGGGGGGGGGAGAACTGGGCCGGTCCGGCAGGTTCAGCAGTACTGGCCTGTAGAGTTACTGACCCCTGTTTGATTACTCCATACGATATCGGAGGGGCCATTTTCCAATGATGGGCAGTGCTGTGCAGAACGACTAACTGACTTTGAAACGTCTCCAGAAGGCTAACAGAGTGGACATGAACTCTGAAATGTAGATTTTGTGAGCTGTGGGTCATAAATAACGTGAACATTTCCTTCCTTACACCGCTGAAGATTTTGTTACAATAACATGTATTGCACATGTCGTTTTCATGTGCTCACCACATGGCTATAAGGTTTCGTGGTTATTAAGAAAAACCAATGTGAAAATGACATCCACCAACAAAAATGCTTTGTGCGCTTTTTTCTTTTTCTTTTTCTTTTCTTTTTGAAGGAAAATACATCACCACAACTAGCACCACAACCTCCGGTTGTTTCCTCAAGTGGTTCATCTGTTAGAAAAATCTCTCCTCCTATGTTGTCTCAAAGATAATGTTAGTTTATTTTCTCATGATGATTGGTTACAGGAGCTATTTGTTGTTTTTGCTATTGCTTCACAGGCAGCATTACTGTTGACATGCTCTACGATACATAACTAAAACTCTTCAGTCCTGAGATTCCAAAGCCTATTTATTCTGAAATATAAAAAGTAATGCCAGTAACTGGTGCTATCTCGGGCTTTCATAATAAGGAATTAAGATACCAAGGTGAAGTCAATATAAAGGAAAATTTAAGTAATACAACTGTCATTTGTCATAAAACGACTGGATTAACAGCCTGTGCATTTGGTAGAGTTATTTTTTGAGAAAATTAATCCATCTCCTGTCGAAGTGAATTGGGCCTATGACAAAAAATGATGCTGCTTTGTCTCGGAGCTTATTAACTAACAGCCTATATGGGCTTCTTTCATTACGGTGAGATGGCCTTCGTTCATGCAACAGTTTACAATGTCTCTTTCCATTTGGCTGTAAATTGCCGGTGGAGCTGCCTGTGCTATAGCTCAGCACGTCCAGCTGAAGATGCCTCTCAGCTTCCCAATCACACATGTCATCGAAGGGGACGCCTCTTCGAATCACTTCTCTGAGTTAAGTGGTGTGGCTTCGCTTTCCCACAGAAGGCCATGTTTTCCACCTGTGTGCACAGGCCCGGGTCTTATTAGAAAAATCCGGCGGCAGATGTTTGAAGGAGACGTGGATTACCTGCAGATATTCCCACATATCCGTAACCCCCACTTCCAAGCACCGCTGGAGGAAGGTATGCACCACTCTAGACCTGCCAATGATCACAGAGGCTGCTGTTCCGCTAAAGATTACGAGATTAGGGGGAGAACCGGGGTCATGGGGGTCATAGGCCCAAGGGGGGAACATGTGCAGCTCTCCACCCATAGCCTACACACAGGGCAGGTTGGAGGTACAGAGTTACACTGTGCATTCATTAGATTATGATGCACACAAATAAGCAGTTTGGAGCGGGGATTTAAAAACAGGAAAGAGACTGGGTGGGCTTGTTAGAGATCACGCCTGTTTCAGGTGTAATGTGGAGTGTGCATCGCCCATTCATTCACACATGACTGGCTGCAGTTATAGGGCAGTTAAGTGAAAGGGGTTATTTTTGGTCATCGAAGGCTACACAAGTAAAAGTCTTAATCGTTCCTTTACATAGTCAACATGAGAACAACAGGTAAAGTTTTTTTTTTTTTTAAAGGCTTAACCGCACCTGGAAGTCTCCTGTTGAACGATTAAGGATTAGCACCTGGTTTAACTTCAACTACCGCTCTTAAGATGTGTTTAAAACTCCGTTGGGTAATCTACGGACGAGGTTTAAACTACATGGGAATTTAGACGCCTTCAACTTCGTTAGATTGGCACTTGATACAATAATTGTCTCACATAGTAAGCAAACAACTACGTCTGAAAAGCTATGAAGCATTATGATCCCTTTTCATCCTCTCGACCAAATCTATCCTGACTAGACCAAACATAGTGGTTTCTATCAGTTCATGCCTCCTTCACTGGCAGCTTCAAGTGTGGCCAGCTGGCATTCAAATTTCCACTATGTGAGTTTAAGTGGTTTCCATAGTGCTTAACTCCTTGTTTTAATTTGAAATTACGGCACGGCTCTTAAACTGGTGAAGCAAAACTAGCCGGTCTTGAAATCTCCATTCATTCTTTAATACAGGTCAGATGTTGCCTGGCCCTGCTTTCCTGGGAAGGCTTGTTTCCACTTAGGAGAAGCTGTGCTTTGATGGATATGCTTGAATGAATGAATGTAGCACTATGCAGTTAATCATTGTAGTGGGCAGTACAGGTATGCTTGGCTGAATTAAAACCATCAAAGAAAATGGATGGCTTGAATGTTCAGTGAACTCAGTGGGAAGCAAAAGGGGCAACAATTACGCTGAGTATGTCAGGATGGTTGAGATAATTCTATTTTTTATTTATTTTTTTTTTTTTGGATTGATATCGTTGTAGTTTTTTATTTGAATAATTAAATCTGATTAAGTTTTACTGGCCTGTCAATCCTGAAAATCACAAAACACTCCAGCTCCCGTGTAACCAGTAAAATAATTCCCTTTTCCATGATAGCAGCAGCAGCAGCAGCAGCACAACCGCTCATCCACTGAATACAGGCATGTCTGTGTCTCTGGGCAGGAGGAGTTTTTTCCCCCCTCCACATCACTCCAAAGAGGGGGACCCTGGAAAACAGTGTCTATGTTTTCCCTGTCAGCACTATTTGAACATGCAATGCTGTATTTGGCAAGCAAAGCATGCCACCGCCTGCCTGCTGTTTGTCATTTCGGGCAGCGAGAGCACCACCCCGAGTGACCGGGGTAGTTTTCAGGGATCTGGGTCACAGGTTTAAGTTTTGCTCACAGACCCAATCTGTCGGAATCACTTTTTATGGAGTTAATTTACAGAAAATAACTTTGCTGGTGATGCTCTAATAAGGTCGAAATAAGTAGTGTTTATGGTTCTCTGTGCATTAAATCTGCAAATCTGCAAGAGTAGATTTGTTTAGCCACATGGGGGAGCACAACAAGCTGTGCATGCAAACGGGACATATTGTTTCCTTTTTAAATGTGTTATTGTGAAGACACAGACAAAGAGGATACACATCCAGCAGCATCATTTGCATTTATCTAGAGAGTTGTTGCTGTTGTTATCTAGAGAGTTGAGTAGTTGTTGTTTGTTTTTGTTTTTTTGCACAATTTTGTGCTCCAACTTTTTAGGGAAAGATTTGCTCTGCTACTTGAACTATTTAGGCTAATGTGCATTTTTCTACTTTTTCTACTCTATTATGATCAATTAGAAATACAGAAGGCGTCACACAGGTCAGCCATTTTTAAGTATAAAAGCTTCTTGTCATGTGAACCAGAAAAGTGGTTGTCAGTGTTTGGAGTCCGTCCGTGTGTTCTTTATTTTTCTTTTTGGTTGATACATTGAAGGATTAATGCATTTTAAAAGTGGTGAGCTCCCATGAAGACGGCAAAAATTAGCTTTTTCTAAAATCTTGTGCCTCTTTTCAGCTTTGAGGTTGCGCTGCTACACACTTAACACAGAGAGTAGATTAAAGTTCTCTGTCAATATTTGCTTGGTCACAAATCTGCCAACGTGTCAGTTAAGCTCACAATCTGATGGTTTCTACTAGAAACGGGGCAACCGAGTTCAATTTTGACTTAAGTGACCTTGGAAGAACCTTAGACGTCTTACATTCCCCTGCGAATGAGTCACATCCCTTTCTCTGAGGCTACTGCTGAAGTGCCATAGAGCAACATGCTTAACCCTGAATTTCTTTGTGGTGAAGTATCAGAAGTTATGCACTTGCAGCTCCCAGGTGTGTCTGAAACTGTCTGAATAGAAAGCTGGGTGTTGGTGAGGAAACACATTCATGCTCAGCAAACATTGCTATATAAATAATGGCTTCACATCATATCTTTACCGCGGCTGTGTGTTTTTCGTCTTTCAGTTTCTTATCACCTCAGCATCTGTAGTGGTCTCTTTGTCTGGCCTCCGTCTGCTGCCCTCAAATGAGAACCACCCTTTCACCCTTTTAGTAATATTACCAGTTTTCAGATAAGGATTGTCAGCCGGTTACACCATTACCTTGGCAATATCGTCATAAAAATGTTTGGTTCTGTCAACATTTCATTCTGAATGCTTGTTGTGAAAGCCAACATTTCACTGGCAACTCTAAAAATGTTATATTAGCACACTTCCTCACAGGCAAAATAAATACTGATAACATTTCTGTCATGTTTTTTATTTATCTTATCTGCATAATGAAATTACTCAAATTGAAAAGCAATTTAGCTTCTTTAGCGGAAAGACTTGGTAAATGTTATCAGCTGCCCCTGCACAATGACTCAAGTTGCTACAGTCTGACCAGCTAACCCAGAGCAAAACAGCTCCACATGAAGCTGGCTGAATAAAACAAAATAAAGAAAATGGAGCAATTGCGACTGAAGTGCATGCCTCTGAGACTCCCAGAGCAGAAAAAAAAAAAAAAAGTACAGTTTATAAATTCAGACCTCTAAACAAGGCGCTGTAAATAGTCCCAATGCTAACATTGATTCTGGCAGGCGGAGGAAAGAGACTGTCGGGTTCAGTCTAAACACGGAGGGTGGAGTACGTCTGCCTTAAGTCAAGATTACTTGTCCGAGCAAATACCTGTCATTCACTGAGGCAGCATGGTTTCTTAGCTCCCTTTGTTATTCACTTGGCTGATTGTTGCCCTGACCAACTGTTTTACTGCTCACACTGAGATATTGATGCTCCCAGTCAAAAGCACAGAGACAGGTGGGCTCACTTTTTTTTTTTTTTTTTTTTCCCCACAAACTGTCAAAAACATGAAAGGCGTGCTATTTCCATTCAAAAGGAAATTAAAGTAGAATTATTCAGCCTTAATGAACAAACCGATGTATTTTCTTGAAAGCATATTCAGTTTCGCATTTCACTTTTCTCTGTCTTTCCATGTCAAGACAAGTAAATGTATGAACCTCCTGAGCTATGCAGCATGATACTATGAAAAAAAAAGAGGCGCTCTGACAGGGTGTTTGATCCTCTGTAGATGTTGGCAGGCGTGATTCATTCTTGTTGTTACAAAACCTATTCCCTTTAATGAAGATTCCTCCATTGATAAAACAGCTTGAGGCTCCAAGATTTTCAAAAATTGCCAGCATGATGCTATTTTCATGCAGACCTCTGTTGTCCTGTGAGTATTGGTTGTCTTATGGCAACAACAAGGAATCCCAGTCGGACTTAAAATCTTGGCGCTGAGATGAGTTGACCTTGGTTATGTCTCTGGAGGGCATGTCTGCATAGCTTGGCAGATGTCATCACCTCCCATCATAGAGGTATTTCAAAGTATCCCGTAATGACTCCATACTCTTCAATTCACTGGGTATCGCAGCCGTCACCTTGCAGCTGACTGACAGTCAGCCTGACCCAGAACAAGTGCTGAAGAATCCCACAGCTGTGCGTTTTATGATATAACATGAGCTTCTAGGTGACAGTCAAAGTGGAGAAAACTGTTTTCTGTCTATATCAAATACCGAAGCGTTATCAAAAAAGATCAAACTGTAAACTGACTGAAGTGTAAAAGGTCGCTGGGTCCATTATGCCCGTTTAGACTGCTGATCATGAGCCACATAATGAATCATCCCTAATTAGCTTTAGGCTGTGCTTAATGGGAAAGAAATCAATAACCAGCTTATTATGTTAATACGTGACACTATCTGGGTTCCCTGGTTGGTATGACTCTATATGAGGCCATTTTCTTTGAGTTGTATGTTCCTTCCTCCCACAGTCCAAAGCCACATTCACTGTCAGCTATAAGGAGAAGCGTTCTGGCCGAAGGGCGGATGAATCTACATCAACACGCAAAACACCTTTTTGATTCACTGATCACTGTAACCGTGAAATCAGCCAAACTTATTTCAGTGCTCTGCCATCTGTTCTGTTGAGAGATGAACGTGTTTATTTTGCATTCCTCCGATATTTTTGTCCCAGAATTCCTCAGAAACACTGTAGACAATGTAGCTGTGCGGCTTGATAACGCTGTCCGCCGCCACAGAGGCCACGACGATGTGCAGACACAGCAGACTCTTTGGCAGACACAAACTCAACTGGTTTCATTTATCTCTCTTCCCCTGCGTTATGATAGGGAGGCTTCCTTGTGTGTGTGAAACTGTGCTGCCAGATTCATTCGATACAGCAGAGACATTTCATGGTTATCAAGAACCATCACTAAGCATGCTAATTTTAGAAAGCAGCAATGGGACTCACTGGTGTGTGAACAGCCTCGTGGTTATACACATTGGACACCTCGGTGTACAAAAGATTCACATCTTTTGTATACCGTTGAAAGTAGCATTTGATATATATTCAAAGCTTTTTAGTGACTTGTACATTGTTGTGCAAATTAAAAGCGGTTCCTGTTTCTGTTGTTTTTACTCAACGGACATATAGTCAGTTTCTTTTCTCCATCTGCATCCTAACGCGAAGGATTTACAAGGTGCTGTAGACAGAGACATGTTTTCCAGGTGATGTGTGCTGTCAAATGAAATAGTGCACTCTGCTTTCCAGTTGCCTTTTTTTTTTAGATAGTAAGGTCCTGATTATTCAACATGTTAATCTCTGTCTTAAATTTTGCATTGAGATATTTTAGAATGGCCACAGCTGATTGCATTGTTGTTGTTGTTGTTGTTTTTCTATTATAAGTTTCATGCAGTGTGACCTCATGTGCTTCGTGTCAGAGGACATCAGGATGGCTGGCTTTCCTTGCTAGAGCTCATTACGCTCATCTGAACTGATGTGCAGCCTCACAAACAGCCTTTTCTCTCCGTGTGCTGCTCACGCGACTTGTGGCGCCTTGTATAGATGCGGCACCACTTTAATATTCGCCCCTCCAAAGTGGATGCGGATGGGATTTTTTTACTTGCCTTCAGTTCCCATTACCTAAAATACTTACAATACTTACTCACGCATCACACATGCCCCTGGAAATGAAACTACCGCTACATCTTCTTTATGTGAGAAAAGTACCAGAAGCTATTAAACGGAGATGTGAAATATTCCAGCTCTAATGCATTTAGGGGAGGGGCGATAAAAAAACACACCTGTCCCAGTAATCATCGGTGCAGCGCCGACCCATGCTGGTTGGATTATGTCACCTAGCACATGGTGAGATGTGATATACGACGCTATGCCAGTGGCGTACAGAGACGGTAACCCAATCACACATACTATTTTGAGAATGTATGGCTTTTCCCAAAGCACAAATAGGTTTTCGGTGCAGACTGGATACGCACAGCCGCGGCATGCTTACACTCGGATCCCCTTGGGAGGGTATCCATTTCTACAGCCCAAATGGAATGAAAATGCACGTTTGCTATTAGGTCTCATGACCGACTGGAATGATTTCACCAACTGTGTGTGTGCATGTTTGTGTGTCACGTCGGCACACTTGCACACTGAATACAATCTCGCACCAATTCCCTTTTTATAAAATCAGAGTGAAATGAGCCGTGTTTGAAAATGTTTTGTCTCAAAGATGCAGGTTCAAACTGTCGCTCTGGTGGCTTCTGTCTTTGGTTTTACTCCGCTCTAACGCTGAAAACGATTCACTGACAGCTGTCTAACAGAGGACATGCGTTAAAATCTCTTTAATGATCTTTTTAACTTAGTTGTAGTATACACAACATGAAGATGCTGGATGTGGCCTTTTTCATTCCATTCGCTGTTGTTGGCTGAGGAAACCGTTGCGTGATGAATATGTTACATTGTGCAATCTTTAACTTTGTGGCAGCGCGAGGAGCTGTCCTTGTCCTGTAGGATGTATTAAAAAAAAAAAAAAAGAAGAATTTGGCAGTGACACTGACCGACTTACTGGAAAAGAGCATTTTATTTGTTCTGCAGTCCTGAGCTGAAACACAGTACTCTTCCAGTAAGTGAGTTAGAGATGCCCTTTTATTTTTCACATTTGGTTCTCTTGTTACTTGGACATCCTGTTGACTGCCGAAGTGGCAACACTGTTCCGGCGCGAGAGGCTGATTTGTCTCTACGCATGCTGCCCGGCGCGCTCGATGATTAAAAGGGGGATCTGATTCTGGATGCGGTTGGGCAGTTGGTGCAGAGGTGTGGAGAGGAAACGGCTCGATGCCCAGATGTTATGTGGTTCAGTACCAGTTGAGGCATACAGCATATGACAAATTCAGTCATGTGGTGAAAACATAGGCAAGTTTATAGAGGATCTGGAATTGCAACTGGGTGGTGTAATCAAAGGATGTCAAACAAGCTTAGGACTGGAAGTAATGCAATGTATTCCAAGTGGTTGATAGATTTTTCCATGGCTGTGCCAAAGCACTGTCAAATACCCGGAGTAGTATGTAGTAGTCTTGTAGGAAGTATTGGATATACTGCAATTAACCGCAAGTTAGGGTCTTTTTCGTCTCCACTATTCACCAAATCATAATAGTAAAGAATCCTAATCCCGGAGGGATCGTCCATACGGTTGGCATTCCATGCAGAAGACATTTTGACTTGTCGTAGCAGGAATAGCACAGGTGTAACTAATAACCTTAATTATGGCTCTGCTCCATAGAGGTGTGCCAGCGAGCTGTGCCAACGGATCAGAGTGCACAGCACAAAGACCCTTCAACTGGCAGCTCTTAGTTGTGTTATTAGTTGGACCTCAGATTGACAGGTGGGAAAGCCCAGGTGTCTGTCAGCCTGAGTAAAATGTCTGAAATTATGTTTTGTAGATTTCGCTCTTACATGATGTCAGGATGTCAGAGATAATGTATTTAGTGTGGAATGAGGGTGGAGTGAAGTTGTATTTCCGTCCTGGAGATAATTAACATGTCATAAACTGGGCAGCTCTCCACAAAATCAGTGATAGCAATTAGGAAAAGGAAATATTTATTGATTGGTTTTTTTTGTTGTTTTTTTTTTTTTCTCCCCTCCACCTTTGCTCCACGTTAATGTGTATGAGTATCTGTGCTGCCAGCAGCTTGGTGTTTGTTCAGCCTCCGTCCTGAAACATAGCAACGCACACAGGTGTATTTACAGTTTTCCCGAAATGCTGCTCACTTGTGTTGCTGTCTTCTAAAGCTCTGGCTGTGTGGCAAGCGTTTATGCAACAACCTACTCCTCTCTGTTGTGGCCTTCCACAGATTCTCTATATCCATGTTCAGAATAAATTGGTCTGAAGAAAGAAAGAAAAAAAAAAAAAGCTGTATCTGGTTAGGTAGGTTCCACTCTGTGATGCATTTTATTACGCAGCCCTCCGAAGCCTTTTTTTTTTTTTTTTTTTTTTTTTTTTTTTAATGCCCTTCTTACTTCACAGGGAAAATGATGTGATAATATCTTGAAGGGCGCCTTCTGAATGACTAATCCTCAAGAGTATGTGAGGTTCACAGAGAAGGTGTTAAATTCGCCTTACTTCCTCTCTCCCTTCTGTTCAGCAGCCTCTAATTAGGGCTTTTACAGACAACAACATCAGAACTTCCCCAAACCACAGCAGCAATTCAGATGCCATTGACAAGGGAGATCTTTCATGCACAACAATGTTTGTCAGACCGTGTCTTTCATTTTCTGCCTTGACAGCCAAGTTTGTTCAACACTTTGTCTCCCTCCACACCTGTTGACAGGCCTTAGTTTGGATTCAAAGTGGGCTGGTGAGTTTGGATTGTTTTTGGCGTAGTTTGCAACATTGGATGCTTGTGGTGAAGGATTTTCTCGGGCACACATTGTTGACACATTCCCATGCATGCCACGGACATCAAACGGTTTTCACCCCTCTGGATGTCTCTTATGTTGAGAAGAGATAATTCAACACTCTCTTCTTAGAAAGGTTTTGTTGTTTTTTTGTTCTTTCTTTAAAGAGACTAATGAGAACAGCGCACATTGGTTGCACATATCCTAATTCTTGTTTTACGTGCCATTACATTACAAAGGAGTGCATTGGAGCGCATTAGAAAGTTCCCAAACTGCGTCTATTTTCCAAAAAGACCGATTGCGACAATAAGATCATTCTTTCAACTTGAATTCCCCGTTTACGCGGCCCAACATCACGAAAATGTCATTCTTCAATACGTCATCCTCGTTGCAAATCAAGTTGAAACACAATACATCAGTGTAATTATTCTATTCTGTGATCGTTGACAATGGAGCTATTCACGAAAATTCTGCGCCCTAAAAGTAAGCCGGCAGCTGGATGAGGTGGCCGAGTGGTTAAGGCAATGTACTGCTAGTCCACTGCACTCTGCACACGTGGGTTTGAATCCCATCCTTGTCATCAAAGTGTCCAGTCTGCCGTCTGCATGGTTGCATAACAGCAGAATCAGTTGTGATCCTGAATCCATGTACTTGGAAAAAGCCAACTTGTTTTTCGTGTACTTTTCCTTTTCCAGTCTTGGCTGACTTGGTGTCCTCTTTCCTGTTGTTCGTGGTGGAGAAATTGTGTGAACAGAGTGTAATTTCCCACTGTCACATTAAAGAATACAATTCAAAAATACCTTTTCTCCATTATGAATACCAGAGAACAATTTGAAATCAATTCAAACCACTGGCTTGATTTCTGGGGCATTTGTTTTGGTGAACCAAATGTAATGAGAATAGCATATTTATGCAATTTAACTATCATTCATCATAGGAAATAACAAAATAATTACAGCAACAACAAACTTCCAGTTGTGTACTTTTCCCCCGGAGAACCAAAAACCTCTGAGCAGTACTGTTTTGCCCAGTAATCAACATATTTATCAAATTGGACTTCCAGGATCCAGTTTCAGTGTCACTGCCATGCACACGATGAAAACACTTCCTTTCATGTGCTAAGCAAGCACTTTTTTTTGGATACATGTTTCAACAAGTACACTGATTTCTTTCCAAGTACATGCCACAGCAATTCGGAAGAGAGGATTTGGAATCACAACCGGTCCTGCTGTTATAGAAGAACGGCTGAGCAAACCGCTATGCTGGACAAGGATGGGATTCGAACCCACGCGTGCAGAGCACAATGGATTAGCAGTCCGTCACCTCAACTTAACCCGAGTAATGGATTACTTTTAGGCCACATTAGTATTCACGTGAATAGTTTTGTTGCTGCTCACAGGAGAAAATAATACCAATCACTGTGGTTCTAACTGCTTCGCAATGATCCAATTCACCTCGTCCAACTTTTCGTCCAAGTTAACTTGACTTAAGCGTGATGTGATTTGGTTCATTATCAATGAGCGTAGGGGAACATGCAATCGAAAATCTGAATATTTTATTCCCCGATAATCAACATATACATCATACAGGACTAAGGATCAAGTTTTAATGTATCATTGGTGCCAGCATGTAGGTTTTCGGGTTTGGGTGAACGGCTTGTGATTGTTTGGCTTTGGAGGTATTTACCCAGCTCTATACTTTCCGCAAGCACTGGAGGGAAAGGCACATGTTTTGCAACCATTTGTCTCAGGAGGTAATTACACAGCTATTGTTCCTTAAATGCAGCATCATGAATATTTATTGTTTTCAAAAATAATATAAGGCCTTCAGAGGCTGGTTGTGTACTTCCATTTGTTGTTTGTGTTTCCGTGATAAAGATCCTATCAACCAGTGGGGTTGTGTATAAAGGCTAAATGGACTTGGTTGATTGAACGCCTTTTTATGAGCAGTGAGATAGAGTCACTGGGTGGCCTTTTGTCAGACGCCGGACAGTCGGAGGTTTAATGACCTGTGTAGACAATTAAAAAGGCAAACTGGGAGCTGAATGCTTTGGATCGCCATTTATTTCTAATTTTCAAAAAATATGCCCCCAAACAAATACTTAAATACGAGACCTGCTGATTCTGGTGACATCTTAGTCATGGTGAAGGAGACCGTAGTGTCAAATGAGGTTCACTGGTAGTTTAGGTGCAAAAAGGCACTAAATGAAATGAAGTCTGTATCATAAGCGACTGATGGTTTGATAAGCCGCAATTACCTCGAGGGACCAAAATGATTGAATAGGACCCCACTGAGTTTACTCCAGGTTCTTAAATCATAATCACGTTCCTTTTCAATTACAGCTGCAACTTCTTCATTTAATTTACTTTCTGTTCGGGTGAAACAGGCTCGATGTCATGAGAGTTGCTGTAGTTTATCTCGATAATTTACTTGCAATTAGCCCCCCGAAGAAACAGACAATGTGTGTTACAGTTCAGCTGAAATATTAAATCCACAGCTGGCATTCAACGAGTAAAAATTGTGAAGGGGTAACAAATCAGTCCCATCGAAGTTATTGTTGGTGACGCATATGCTGCCTTTAAAATTTCACCTTTTCAAATCACTCTTGTAAAAATCTTTGTGTGTTTCAGGCCTCACACAGCTGAGACGATCTTACGCAGTTTTGCCATTTTACTCTGGCTAGTACATCAATTTAGCGAGATAGCTAACTGGGTACATGGGAAGATGATGCCCCAACTCTTAAGTCCTTGCTTATTGCTCATTTTTGGCTTTGAACACCAGACCTAAAAACAAACTTATTCTCTTATACTGTTTACATTTGTAATATTTTTACAACCCCATCGCATTCACAGTTGGGATCACCACTAAGATCAGGAAGGAAGGCGCAAAGAAGAGTAAGTGAGAGAGAGCGAGAGATTCAGTTTTACCTTCTTTCTTTTTTTTCTTTTTTTTTTTTTAATCTTCCTTTCAATGACTAAACACGACATCTTTGTATTTCTTTAAACTGCTGCCATAATGGTTGAAGCACAAATCCTGGAAACCCTTGGATGAATAGATCCATAGAGAACTGCTCTGTGAGCAACATGGCAATTATACAATAACTGCATTCCCTTCTCATGTGAATTAACCTGCATATGCTAAGTCACTGGCCTCACATCCAGACGTTTTCCCTCAGAAACATCAATTTTCCCCTTTTTCTAATCCTCAAATTGCTACCCATGTCAAATATGCAGATCCAGAGACAAACTTACCTGGTTTAGCACAAATTGTGATGCTGGCATGTATGGACTCATATTGTTTCCTGAGTTTTGGCGGACATGCATTTGGCTTTGCACTTGGCAGGGAGGGGGCTGTGCAGGCGGTTTCTCGTAGCCAAACTGTTTGCTAAGCCAACTTTTTAACCAGAGGGTTATAAGTTCGACTCCCTTGAGGATTTCGAAACACCTTGTTTTTTATTGTCATATTGTTTTTGACCAAAAACAAGAAGCCGTGGTCGTAGTGACTAGAAACGGATAGATCTGCATGAGCGTACACAACTACAAGAAATAAGCAGCTGAACTCAGCAAACCTTCTCTTGGCAAACACGTCGAAGCTGAAAGGAAAACACGTTCATTACCCCATGTTCTGTACAATGGCTCCTCTCCTCTGCAGACAGCTGGGCCAAAAGGTTAGGAAGGCTTTTTGCGGTGGCAGTAATTAGAGATCTGGGGCAAACCCCGGTTTACAGAAATCGATCTGTATCTGGAAGCAGAGGCAGAGATTAAAGAATTTTATGCTTAAAATTCAACGTTTAAATAATCATTTCTTTGCCTCCTTGTCAGCAGATTTGGGTTTATGATTTAATTAGCCACAGCTGAAAATCCCATCAGACCTCTGAGGGCTTTAGTCAGATTTGCTTCCATTGCTCCAAGCTCCTTAAAGGGTTGTTGAGCGGTTATGTTTGTTGTGTAAATTTTGTATGATTTTTTTTTTTTTTGTATTATTTTTTTTTTAGGAATTCATCACAACTGTAGCGCCTACATGGCCATTACTTTTTGGCAACAATGCTTTGAGTTTTCGAGAGCCAATGAGCACTGGGAGGTCTGTGTTACTTGGATTTTCATGATTTAAGATAAGATTAAAGTAATGGGACAAAAGGGAGGAAGATGTGTAAAGACAAGCTCGTCCAGTGTGTGAATTTGGCAGTTATCCAAACTGCAACCTAAGCTTTACTGAGATTCTAGTGCAGTTATGTGCGCTCCCAGATCAATTCAGAAATCATTAGTTGAGAAGATTATTGACCTCTTTCAAGCTGTTCATTGCAGGAGCTTTTGTCTCTGCGCCAGTGAGCTACAAAGTGGATTCTGATCAGCTATCAATTCTCTGAGCTGAATTCATTTCAAAAACCTGGATCTTTGATCAGTCTTAATAACTGTGTCTGGGTCTGGTATGGCAAAGCTGTCCTCCAATCTGGCTCGCCCCAGAACAAACTGTAATTTTCTCTGAGCATCCAGCTGTCCGGCACACAGATGTGACTACAAAGCAGCCTGGAGCTGTCGTCCACAGCTGTGGAGAAAGGTTTAAAAGAGACGTGGTTCATCTGTCAACGCCTGGTTTCCAGCCAGAAGTGGAGGTTCAGCCCGTCTTCTAATGTTTGTGAGAAACATTTGACAGCCTTTTTACTTTCTTTTTTTTTTTTCTGCTATGTCTTCTGTAACTATCCGTCTGTCCGCCAACCAATAATTGACTTTGATACAGACTTCGAGTTTGACAGCTGCCAAGGAAATTTGGTTTGACATGGGAAACCCCCTATTAATGACAGCACAGGGCTTGATTGTGATTTGTAGCGAGAGAGCGAGCGAGAGACACAGGGACCTGTGCACTGTTATAATATCTTGTGTTGCCCTGCAGTCAACAAAAAAAAGAAATATAGTTGTGCATATAAAGTTCTTGCTCTTTATTGAAGCCCTTGGCAACTGTTCTGGTTCTTGGTTATTCCAACTACAACTCGTCGTGGTTCATACTGTCCCGGAGGTAATTGTTCAATTCAGGTCAGCACCACTGGGATATTGGTCCTTTAGCTGTTCTATTGGTACCACTCCTGCCTTTATGTTATGATTGCCACCACTCTTTAAATAAGTTAATAAAATTTTCTTGTCATAGTTGGTGGAGTTTATTTCATTTCTCAGATGAAAACGGGAGGATGGGTGTAATTTTCTCTTTGCAACGTATATCACATCTCAGTGCAGGCTCAGGGGCTCAGACGCAGGATTTCGGAGGGTTAACTCGAATGGACGGCTGTAGTGAAAAGACTGACACTCAATCCTCCTTCTTGTGGATGCCAAACGCAAGTGTGGGCTCTAATTAGAGGCTATAAGAAATCATTCAGGGGTGGGGAACCATCGTAACCTGAAGAGAGGCTGTTGTGTGGTGACGGGTTTCGCTCTCTGCGGTGGACGGGGTCGAGTCCGAGGGGTTGAAAGCCTCGTTTCTTTCTTCACATGTGCTTTCACATCGCCGTGCATTTAATATCATTAACAACCTGCAGCTGTGGATTTACAAAACCTTATCGCATTTTGTTATCGTCTCTCAGATAGCACATTGTGCATCGTATTAGCAGTTACGGAAGTTAAATCCTATTTTGGGCTGCAGGGCTTTATGATGTTGGTGAGGCTATTTTTATAGAAAAATCAACTGGATGCTCTTCAGATTTATACACATTGGGGGGGGGGGGTTGGCAGCTGTGAGTTTGAGTTAACTGAGGCTTAAAATGTCTGATCCTTAATATATTTTCAGCTATAAATATTACATAAAATTCATACAAATATTGAAGTGGTTCCTGCTGCGCTGTTGTATCTTTGGCAGTTCAGGTACAAGCAGAGGATGTGTATTTTACCAGGATATTACATTAAACTGGACGTGTGCTGATAAGACACCTGCCAAACAGGATGCTTTCCATGTGATGGTACGCAGTAAAAATGTTGGGCCATCTGATATGATCTGCGGATGTTCTGTCGTGACACTGCAGCAGGTGTCAACAGATGTCCTTCTGTCCCACTTGGCCAGGTTGACCTCAAGTAGAGAGAGACTGCCCTGCAGTCAGGCGACCTCTGGGTGCAGGAGCGCCCCTCATGGAAATTCTCCTCACTGCTGAAGTTTTCCTGAGCAGGTCATTTACCACCCTGCCCCCTCAGGGGTCACTGGTCCAGCATCCCTGTAGCTCAGCAGCATTTCATTGCAGGGATCAATAAACTATCATATTTTTAATTGTTGCAACACAGAAAAACCAATGTGTGCAGTCTTTTTATTGCTGGGACCAATTAAGTTACTTGAGACTTCCAGCAACCTTTGACCTCTGCACATAAAAGACTTTTCATAGGTCATAATAGTCCATCTGTGCTACAGTACAGTCAGTGCTGGTGAGCCCCCTAGAGGTTTGAGGGCCAACTGCATTGTCACTCTCTCTTGGTTCTGTTACTGGGTCTTAACACAGTGGGCATAATATCAAACACCAGGATGTGATTTAAAGCAGATGCACCAAGTAAAGCGCCTGAAGAAAAGCACATGTGCAGATCATGGATATTTCCTTTCCAGCCTTCTCTCCAAACTGGCCAGTGATGACTCTTAATTATACATCATTACCATTCCAATGTGACTTACATTAAGTGAGGGAGGTCTGTTATGTTGCTGTGAGGTCTGTTATGAGGGGCTCCTCAGCAGGTCACAGTGTATTGGCAGCTGTGAATGGACACACTGATCAATATTATCTCTGACACTCTGCCATGAGATGGTGTCTTGCTTTTGGCCAAGTCATGTGTGGAGATAAAGCAGAGGCTTTGCTCATGCTGTCAGTCAACTGTGCTAAATTTGAAAAAAATCTATTATCCAATATATATTTGGAGAGAGATCATATAAACATAACATACAATAAAAATACACACACCGTGCACATATAGCCTCTGCAAATATATCCACTGTCAAAGATACTGGTACGGATGATTTACATTGGAACAGACTAAATACATGGACTGAATAAATTATCCTTGACTTAACAGAGCGGAAATGGAAATGTCCAGACACTCTAACATACTTTATGAACTTAAAAACGCGTGCATTCGTTCATCTGTACGTCCTCCCGAATTTAAGCCGCCTTAGCAGTGAATTTAGGTGTCAAGCCTGTTTCGGCTTCCTCTTCAGCCCAGCACACGGAAGCATACCTTGGCCTGGCTGATTAAACCGCTGCAGAGACTCCCACGCAGCCAAATTATTTTTTAATGGTATGAAAGATTCCCATGGTGTGTTTTAGCTTTCCTTTTGCCTGACTGACTGTAAACCCAAAAGCAATAAATATCCTTAGCAGGGTCAGGAATTTACTGCACCTGTAGTAACCACTGCACCGTCTTAATAAGGAACAGATGCAGGAGTGATTGCATCCAACCTGAAACACATGCATCGAAAAAAGGGAATCCTTTGTTAGGCCCTGGTTTCATCACCTCGCCAAAGTAGCTTCAACTCTGTCGCTCAGGCACTCCCATTCATTTTGATCAGCGGGTAACAAGGCTGAAATTAAAAGAAATTTGGATTAAGTGTCACAGTGACTCAGCTGTCGACTACCAGACAGGAAATAGCTGTCGTGAACGGTTACCTGTGATGCGTAAATGCTGATGGGAGAACATGGTGGAGTCCCGGGAGAGCCCATAATGTGTGAAAATAACCATTTGACCAACTTACTGAGCAAATACAACCCTGTGGCTTTGTAATCCATACATATTTCATTTCATTTGGGAATTCAAAAAGTTTTTGGTTTTAGTCAAAACCAATTGAAAGAGAATATAGTGGCTGAAGGTAGTGTAGTCTAAGTGCTGGTTATTCTCCAGATAAGAGCCAGAGCGATGTCCACCTGATGATGAACACCAGTCTCACTACACATCTCAGTGACGGTGTAATGATACCATGTGAGGAAAGATGAATTACGTTAAGCTAAGAGAAACAAGAGTGGATAGTTTCCATTCCTCCCATCGCTTTGCTATGAGAAACATGCAGCCATCTGGACAAAGATGCTTGAAAGCAAACCTCAAAATGTATTATTGCATCTGAATATGTATGCGCATATGCCTGTGTGTGTTTTTTTTTTTGCAGACACTGCCGTCTAACAATTACAAAGTCCTCTAATTATCGAATGTTCATATTCATATTACACATTTAAAATTGTTGGCAGTTTGCTTTAATACTGATGCAACATTAACAGTGTGCACACAACCACGGCCTTCTGCACGCATGCCACAGTCTTGTTTTGGCAGCGGAATGGTTAATGTTTAACAGCGTGAATGTTTCACCAACTAACGTGTGAACAAAGCACAATGGCTGCACTGTATGGCCTCCTATTTATTCAGAGTCACTTCCTCCCTTAATAGTCAGCTCTACTTTCCTCACAGAGGGGGGAAAAAAAAAAAAAAGTAGGTCAAGGAAAAGTCATGTTTGAGGTAATTCACTCTAGGGGACTGCTTCTCTGATCATTAGATGACATTGGTTAACCCCAAGAGTGAGGTCATTTTCAAGTCAAAGCTACGCCCAGAATCCAGCCTGACTGGTGGAGTGTCTGCATTTTACAGTGCACAGAGGGTAAATCAGAGGGCGGATATCAGTGGGTGGGTTGAGGAGAGAGAAGCATGAAAAGACTGCATTGTTTATTAAAAAACAGATAAAGAAAAACTTCAGGAAGAAAAAGATGGCGGCTGTTTTTATTTTTACCTCGTGGGTTCTGCTTTAATCAAACATTGGTTTTCGGCCGATGGATTCTGAAGGAGCTCGCTCTAAAGGAGTTTCTGCTTTGATGCAACTGAACAAAAGATCCACATCAGAGAATCACTTAGATGATTCATTCTGGAGCTTTATGCGCAAAGACCTGAACAAATGAGGACTGCAAACACGTTGTCTCCCACACCTTGTGAAATTACTACTGATGAGTGTTTTAGGTTGAAGAAGGATATGTGCAGACTTTCTGGATTAAATATGATTTCATCCGTGCACTCTCACTCTCTCTGGTCTACCTTTTCATCAGGGCCCAATGCTTTTATTCAAACCTGTTTTGTCTTCTGTTTATCTGCGACATCAAGCTTTGAGTTTCCTTTCAACCCCCCCCCCACCACCACCCTTCACAAGAGCCACAATAAAGATGCTTTTCAGTCAATGTCTAACAGATTTTCCCATACAATTATGTCCAGAGAGCTCCAGAGAAAAGCAGACATTTATTTATAACTGTGCAAGCAGATTTTTGTTGATTTTCCTTTCTATTAATACCATGTGTATCAAAGATGCAATAAAACACATCTTGAGTCATATATTGAGGAATCCCATATTTTCTTCACATTGTTCGTTATGTACTTTATGAGCCTGTATGTTATACCCCACACTAATATGGATGTAATTAAAAACATGTCATTGTGATGGAGGGCCAAGCCTTAATAGCATAAAAGCTATCGGCTTATTCTGCCCGACTCAAGTCAAGCAAAGGGATATAAAAACAGTCAATCATATCTGGTTGGTTGCAGCTACTTGCACAGCAGATTTAAGAGGAGCAATCAGCCATTGATACCATTTCCCTTTTTCTCTGTCTTTATTTTTTAACCATACATCCAGCAAAGCCATCAAAGAAATGTAGGCTCTAGGAAGGGGGAGATTTATTTGAATAGTATTATGATTTAATGAACCTCCGGAGAAAGGTGTAGTCTTTAACTTGTCTGTTCGCAAGGATTGCATGTATGATTTTGCAAAAAGTCTAATCTGCCAGGAGGAGGTGGTCCTTATTTGGTAAGACAGTTTGACTCGAGGCCAAACTTTTTGGACGGTATGAAAGAGCTTGTTCATTGAGGAATCTTGCCTGGGCTTTGTTTTTCTTTGCATCTGGCACACTGTCATTCAGTCTGTTCCCACCTGGCTTGCCACCAAGCCCAAATGAAAACATCAAAGTGGTCCTACAATCTCAAGAAATTGTTCTTTCAAAAAGTGTCAGTGATGTTTTGTCCGCACTCTTTATTAAAAGACAGCATCACTCAGGATGCCAGAAAAGAAAGCGGAGATAACATCTTGGTGCATCGGGACTAAAATCAGGCAAAACAGTTGGATTTCTTCTTGTGCATAACAAATAACTAAAAGGACAGGAGGAGCAAAAAGAAAAACTCATGTCACACTTTACCACAGTGCAGCCAGAGGTCCTCTCTCCTGTAATATGCACACATTCTTTGGAAAATATGGAAACCAAAGCATTAATGACACCTCTCACTTGCTTGTCATGTGCAGTATAACCTTAACTAACCCTAAATCCAGACTGGCTGTCTTTTCCTGAAGGGCTGTTAGCGCTGTTAGCTTCAGACACCTGGCTACTGATAGCATAAATCTTTTATTAATGTGGCCATTTAGTGTATATTGTGTAAATAATTCACTTTTGAGCCTTTGTTGTTGTTGTCATGGCAAGACAGCTGGAGACATGAAGTAACTCGTGATGATAGCATTAGCTAAATTAGCTGGCTAGCTGATCAGATCTGCCAGTCTGTCTTTTTCCATCTGAAATTCTACATTTAAGAGTTACAAATGAGTTTGAGTGTTTGAATCTTTCACTCTTTGCAATTGGATGAGCAGCAGAGGGATGAACTGTCACTGCTCTTGCATCTGACTTTGAATGATCAGAATATTTACTGCTCGAGAAAAGCAAACTCTGCCCAGCTGAAGTTTTCAGTCATCACTCCTGTAGCTGGACTTGGTGTCCTTGGAAGCATCCCGAGAAACTGAGATTCCCAGCTGCAGCTGCTGTTTGGCATTACAAAGGGTGAGCACATGGCACAAACTTAACCTGCCTGTGTTTTGATTCTAATAACCTCAGAACAAATCATGCCGCTGGGTGTGAACCACATCCTTGAATCAAATTTACGACAAAATACAAAAGTAATCAAGATCAGGATGTGTTTCAAATTTGAACTCGACCAAACAAGTTGCGCTCAGGAAATGGTTACTCATCCGTTTAATACAGTAACAACTCTGAGCACATTAAACCCCGACTGCTGGTTCCTCTAACAGCTGAACATATTGGATTTGTTTATGAACGTTGAATGATCATCAATGGCACAAACATCGCACAAATTGACCGTAGTCAGGGGACAGAGTAAATTTGGCAATGTAATCTCTGAGGAAGTAACTGATGATGCAGTTTGAGCGCTGCGTGTTGATACCAATCAAAGTCAGTGTTGTCAAACTGGCAGTTGTTTCTGATGTGGAACAATTTCTTTGTGAATGCCACATTTGGTATTTAAACCAACTTCTTAAAGAAATGCTCAGATATATACAGCGTATACAGCTGAAAGCCTTTCTGCTGTGGATGTGACATGTACAGCTGTATTAATCTGTCTGCTTATGTAGGTGCCATCGGTTCATTATTGCCCTGGAAACGGTGCTGTAATCACCGGGACTTTGGGGTGTTGTTCCTGCAGTCACCGTGAGGCTCAGGTGGAACCAGCCTGGTGATTTTTCTCCTGCAGGTGACAGGGCCTGATGGAGCCCTCTGGGAATGAGTGACAAACTTCATCACGGTGATTAAAACCCTGCAGTCGCTGGTCCCAGTGGGCATTAGTGGCTTTATGAGGGCAGCTTGGTGGAGCTTGTGGAGTTATAACAACACATCTCAAAGTCGAGACGAAACAGATCATTAAAGACATAATTTACCTTCGTTTCTGCTTGAATACTAAAGCTGATCGCTGCGGCCCAGCTGCAGCTCCATGTGTCCTTTCACAAAGTACCGAGCGTTCAAACCGAATGCCTCCACGTCTCCCAAGAAAATCCTATTATGCAGTCTGTTATATCTGAGGTATTCTGAAATGTCCTTTGATTTTTCTGTGGAACTTTTTGTCCCACTCACGATACATTTCTTTCAAACTTTATTAATGAAGCACCATGTGCCATTTTGATGATTATCTAAAACTTAGTAATGCAGCATTTCTCAACTAATCCAGCTTTAGTCAAATCACAAGAACTGATGACTCAAGTGCTATCTGAATATATTTGAGCCAATGACTTACTTACCTTATTTGTTATTTTTGGCCTCTGTCGCAGGAGTACAAGATTCTCATCAGGAGAAGATCATAACGGTGTCTGGAGAGGGAATGGTCCACAGCCCAGACTTCCCAAACATTTATCCCAGGGATATTGCGTTAACCTGGAGACTCGTGGCGCCCGGCGACATGAGGATCCAGCTCACCTTCGATGAGAGGTTCGGTCTGGAGGATCCTGAAGATGGCATATGCAAGTAAGAGCACAAATATTACGAGGACAAAGCTTGCCAAATCTGAATACAAGAAGGAAGCGAAGACTTAATTTGGGAACAGTGATCAATTGGTAATATTATCCAATAGAATTTTGTTTTCATATCATCTTAACATACATTTTGTGGCCATTTTCCATTTGTGCCCCTGAAATGCAGAGAAAGAAAAAGCCATTCAAGAGCTGTGTGACTCTATTATGATCGTCATCAGTTTTTCTATGCTGACATATAAAATGATGGCAGTGGATTTGGTTTTGATTGATAAATATTTGCAGTGTGGACTCATGGGTGCAGTTTTTTTCTGTCAGGGTCCTCTTACGTGCCCAGCTCCATAAAACATAAGTATTCTTTAAATGTTTACGTAATTTATTTTGAAGGATAGTAAAAAGGAGATTTTTACTGTGTCTTAACGTCTTCATTTTCATTCACTGCAGCAGTTAGGAGTAATAATGTGCTGCCTGTGTGCTTGGCCAGTCCTTACCACATGTGGTCTCTCCCTGATGGCATGCCAGATGCGTTTTGCTCTGTGGTAAAGACGTGTCCTGCCTTTGTTGAAGCCCATCTTTAAAGATTTAGAGTCAGTGTGTGGCCATTTGTGAAATTACCTTTGGTCTGCTGTGGCAGCTCGTGAATATTGAAAAGCCAGCTGCAGAGTGATTTGTTTTGCCCAAGACACCCTGATGACGTCGCCCAGGCCTGGTGTATTTTATTTGGCGTGATCAATATTTTTAGCTGCTCTTGTGACTGAAAGAAGCGCGTGTCACTGTCTGACTGATAAGACAGTAACACAAACATACACATGTACTACGGACACTACCATCCCGAGCTCTATTTCAATTACTGTCTGGGCTGGCCTATGTTTCCATTCATTTTAAATGGGGATCCCAGGCCTGAGCAATCAATTTACCCTCTGTGTATTACACTTACTGCCCCGCGGTCAGTATACCACAAAAGACTGGTCGGAGGAGCTCAATCAAGTGAAAGATGGAGATGAACTGGGGGAGTGTGCCCTCGGTAGTCATTCCTGGAGAGCCCCCTAATGGATGTCAACGTGAACAACAGCAGCACATTTCCACAGCTAACAGGGTTTTGATGAAGAACGTGGCAGCACAGGCTGAAAATCGGAAATGGTTGGAAAATGTAGCTTTGAGTCAGTGCGTCTCCGTTTTAGCGTCAGTTGTCGTACATTCATCGTCGGTGACGCTGACTCTGATTCTGGTCTCTGATAGAGATGGGCTGCAGCTGATCCAACTGTCTAAAGTGCTGTAATGTGCTGTCATCCATGATTTATGCTTCAGTCTGGCCTTATTCTTTCCAAATCTTGTCTGGTTGTTGTCAGTGGATCTAAAAATCTGTATTTGAACCGGTGTAATCTGAGCCCTCCAGCTCACCTCTGAGGTGGGCCGGGTTCCTGTTGACAAATGAGGTTATTGTTGCTGTCAAAGGCCCATGAGGGGAAAGTTCCTCAGCGGGGCAGGGTGCAGATTGACAACTTTTGTGCCGTCCTGCCTCCACAAGACTGCACTAGTCCGCGTCAGCGGGGGGGTGGGTGGGTGGGGGGACGTCAGAGAGACAATAACGCATCCTTTTCCAGTGTCATGAAAGTCACCGCCATGTCTGCTCCTCCAGCTCCATTTGTCATTCTGCCTGCTGACCCCACCGCCGAGGCCTAACAGGTTTAGATCACATCTAAAGATACACACTCCCACAGACAAACGAGCAGCATGCAATCACAAGCACGGCGTTCAAGTTATTTTCTTTTACTCACTTAAACACTCTCGCTGTTTCCATCCACATACACACTCGCACACAAAAGCTTTTAGTTGAGTCCATCTACTTTATTTTTCATGTGTGTTTAAAAATTTATTTCCAAAATTCCCCCTTAGACCTTGATTGCTGTGGCGTTACAGCGAAAGATACTCGTACTTATTGTTATTGAAATGCTCCTCTTGCCCTTGTGCCACTGTACAATGTGATGCAAATAAACAAGACTGTAATCTCCTGTCCAGTGATTCACAGCACTGACCGGGGATAAGACAAACAACAGCGGGAGATGTGTTTGGCTCTTGGTAGTGAGCCTGGAGCGAGGAGTCTTTGCTAAGATGAGAGGGAGGCTGTGTAGTCGAGATGCTCATCTTCTATTCTGTTTGTCTGTGGCACGATGAAACGCATTCTTACCAAATCCACCGGAGGAAAGGCATATTGTGGAGGGATTGGTCTTGCTGCTGTTGGCATGGCAGCAGAGTCGAGCTTGACGGCTCACAGATAGGACTGTTCTCAAGGAGGAATTTATGCTTCCCCTGTTCGGTCTGAAAGAAGACTGTTTGTGGTGCTAATCTCCGTGTTAGATATTCTATCCATTAATAATGTACAAGGAGAAACCAATGCAGGATGGACCTTTGTGAATGTTAAATACAGTTTCCATGCAGGCTACAGGAGGGGAATCCTTTCTGGTGGAGTCCTATATATATCATTCCCTTGTGTTTCTGATCCTGTTCACTCTGACTGTACATACAGTTCCGTATGTATGTCAGTGCATTTGTAAATCTGAGGATCCGCTGTTCGACATGGTGATTCTGAGCACATGGTGATGTGTAATGATCAGGGTGTCCTGAATTATTAATGAGCCATCTGCCAAAGCTCCCGAGCCGTCTGAAGACCGGTGTTTGGAGAGGAAAGTTCCTGTCTTCACTGAACTCCATCCAGAAAGCAGAAAGAAGCTAAACTGATGCTAAATCTGTTTCCAAAACCAAATCGGATTTTGGATCATATAGATGAATGTTTTACGGATCCTGCAGTTTTCTATCATTTGTACCATAAATTATGACTTCACAGGTTTGCACAGGAAAAATTTGACTTTTAACTTCCACAGTAGGCTTGTTTGCACAGATTACAAACTTCCTGTATAAATTTCCAAATCAAAGGCAGCAGAGTCAGTAAATCTATTGACCCCGCCACCCCTCCTCTAGTTTATTTAACATCAGAGAAAATCCATTTTTAGTCTTGTTCCTGTCCCTCCATGTTGTTTTATAGAAACCAGCTTGACCCGAACCTGTCGAGCTTGTGCAAAATGTAAACAATGTCCTTGAAATCCAAATATCCGAATTGGCAGCACTGAATGAGAGGTTAGTGTGCCTGTTGACGCAAATGGCAAAGTGATTAATCCCAGACTGTGAAGAGTCCGTTGAAACAAGGCTGTATTGAATGTGCTGCCGCCACTGGTTACACACACAGGTATAAATAATAAAGGCTGAACTCCTGAACTGCGTGTCTTAAGTGCCGAGGTCGGTCGCTGTTAGCCTTGGCACACCAGAAGACTCTGGAGCACGGCCATATGCTGCTGCACTTCATAATGTTTACTGGTATTATGGGTTGGCAGGGTGGCCGGTGAAGAGAGAGACTGTCACGTAATTGCAGGGCCGTTAAGTTGGATCTGCACAACAAGCAAAATGCAGCCGTTATTTATGTGTTCACTGGGTTGAAATTGATACTGTTATTTTATTGCAGTGCGAAAAGCGCCATTTGTGATGAATTGTATTGAGACTCAAGCGGCTTCAGTGTGGTGGGACAAACATGTGCACTACCAGTTTGATAGGTCGGAGTTCGGATGTGCGCAGCAGGTGGACACGTTCAAACGTAAATGTTTTTATTTACAGATCAGCCTTTCATCCAAACTGAGCAGTAAAATAACAGAAGCCCGCAGCTGAACAGTCATTAGTGCAGGTCGCTCATGCTTTAATAAAAGACTGTACTCCGATGGCACCATGTAACTCCGCTGTAACGGTCCAGGCAGAGCAGCTGCTTATGCTGCACTGTCATCCGACCTGAGATTTGACCTCAATACTCTGATGATCTTCAGTTCATTTTATTCATTTCATTCAGGCAGTAAATAAGAGAGGCAAATCTCATCTCTCACAACTGAAAGAACTGCAACCTGCTGTTTAAGATATTTATCTTCTTTTCCTTTTTAAAATGAGGTTAAACCTTTATTTCCCTGGTGGCTCTTATTCATATTAGCAATCGCGCCCGCAGAAGGGTGAGGCAGATTTGAGGAGACAGCACCCTTGTAAACTTCAAAGGTGCTGACAGACTTAACAAGTAACGATATAATTAAAACCACAACAAGTATTATGAATATGAAAGCACCAGCAAAGCCAACTGTAGCTACAAGTTGTGGTGTAAGTTGACTAAAGGCACTATAATGATAATGTGCAGGTGAAGCGATGAGTGAGGTCTTGGAGGTCAAAATAATCACTTCCTTATCGTTCCCTTTTGCAGGTACGACTTTGTGGAGGTGGAGGATCTGACTGAGCAGACCGTCCTGGGCCGCTGGTGCGGGTCACAGTCGGTACCTACCGGTCACACGTCCAAAGGCGGTCAGATTAGGATCCGCTTCATCTCCGATGAGTATTTTCCCTCTGATCCAGGATTCTGCATCCACTACTCCCTCCTGCCTGGGGTGAGTACAGTGGTAGTGCTCCAGAAATTGACAAATTTGCATTGAGAACAGTTGGGCTCTCAGCTGTTTGTCTGCTTCTATCTCCAACCTCAGGGAGTTACCATGGGAACTCGCTTTTTTCATGGAGAAACAATTAGAATAATTTGCTTATTGCGTAACATGCCCTCTTAATTTGCAGTCACCCATTTCTGCCTCATTGTTCTAGATAGGAATTATATTTAAGCTCTTTGGGATATGTGGTACCTGTATTATCGTATTTTCATACTCAGAAAGAAATGTCCATAATCTCCAGACGTGGTACATTTGGGATTTTTCTTCGTTGTGATCTGGGCATATGAGCCAAAAGTAAAGAAAAACCTGAGCTTTTCTTCAAGAAATAATACACAAATATATTAAATACATAAGAAAAGTAACACGCACAGAGAAATGCTATGTTTTTCTAATTTAGTTGTTCATCTGCGGTTTCCACCTCTGAGTAAGTGTCACCGTCTCCATTATTCTTCCATACAAAGTCATATTCCCCCTGAACTTGTGCTGTATCTTTAGATCCCGTCAGAGGTGTCTGGCAGATGAGGTGTCACGGGCGTCACCGGCGGTGTTGCCTGACACTGAAATGGAGAAAATAAGTGGTTTCACATTCACAAAGAGGTCCTCTGACCTCCGGGGGGGATCCATTCTTGCCCCTGAAATGAAAGTAGGAATTAAGAGATAGAGGTGCTTTTTGTGTGGAAAATTGTCAGGCTGCTGTCTGCCTCTTTCATTTTCTGCTCATACTTTACCATCACATACAGTCCCCCTGAAGTAATACCCCATTTTTTATTTGTTTTGATAACCCACTTTACAAAGACACCCGTTATTTCACTCTACACTTCAGACAGCGTAAAGCTGCCACTCTACCTTCTTCTCTGTTCCCTTTTCACTCATCTCTGTGTGTAATAGAGACTTTAATCACTAGTTCGATCGCTCATTAAACTCTGTTTTTAGACTTTTAGCAGATACTGAACCAATAAATACTGAATTTTGAATGTGTGCATTGCATGAGCTTCAACTCATCAGCTGAACTGAAGACAAACACAGCACTCTCTGCTTTTATCAGTCAGGCGCAAATGACAAATAATGTACCATCACCTCTGCTCGCTGTGGCATCGTTACCATTTTATTCCAAATCTAAAAAATAATAACAGACAAAAACATTTGGCCCTCTCTTTTGTGTGTGAGAATAATATGTCACCAACTCACTTCTTAACTCAACTGCATTACTTACATCCATGCTAGTTATAATATTTGTGGCTAACTTCCTGTCAGTATTTTTTTTTTTTTGGTTAATGCAGCTGTATGGCCATTAAGCTGTGTTTCCATTCATCAATTGCTCCTCCAGCCGAGGCCAAAAGCTGTTGGTGAGTCTAACAGCGGACCAATTTGTAATGTGGTCAGTGATGCAGAGGTCAAGCACAAAGAACTGGGCGAGCTAGACATCACCTTACCAGAAACGGCACAGCTCTGTGGCTCCACTTTGCATTTTTGCAGCGTCAATGAGGCCATAATTTATCTCCAAGCCCGTTCTGCTTCCAGCATATGTTTTCATAACTATTATCTGAGGGCACGACTGTCTGTGTACAGTCTCTTTGTCTGGATCAATCCTCTTCCCAGTCTTCATTATTTCACTTTCGCTGGCTTTTTTATTCCCCTCTGTTCTGATCCTCAGACCACACACAGAGAGAAACCCTTCGTCCCGCTGTTCCTCACTGACAAAAGCCTGGAGATAAACCAAAGAGACAACTGCCATGTTTAAACCTGCCATGTTTTAGTTCTGTTCACTTGCTTTAAGTAAACAGCTCCACTCCTCATTAATCCCTAATGGCCCGAAGCGCTGTGAAATCTGACAAGCACAAATAGGCAACTCAGGTCACTGATAGTAATTCATATTCCTGCTGTAACACTTTTTTTTTTTCATACACATCATTATTGAATCCTTTCTTCATCCTTAAAATCCCAAACAACATTGTTGACAGTTGAACTAATCTACAGAGGACTCACTGTGGGAATTTGTATAATATTTCAATAAGTCATATTTCTGAAAAGAAGGTTTCCCAGTCAAGTCTCCAGTACATTTCTACGTGTGAATGAACAGAACCAGATGTTTACTGTAGTGACTGTTGTAATTTGTTACCTGATACCAAAACCTCTGGTGAAGGGAGGGGAGTGTCATCTTTTACTTTTGCATCTTTTTTTAGAACAAGTAAAAAATACTAATAGCATGTCCAGAAGTCAGTGTCAGGTCTTTATACAGGTGCCGACATTTTAAACTGAACCATATTAATATCAGTAATACTGCAGAAGTCAGCTCTCCTGTTTGAGGATGATTACTTATCATTGATTAATGTTTTTATTTATTATTACTATTAATGTTGAGTTTGATCGTAAAGTCAGATTAAAAAAATCGCATCACGAGGTCACCATTTTGTAATAATTGCCTTTTTTTTTTTTTTAATAGATGATAGTAGATTAGAATGAAAGTATTTCTGTTTGACAGAACGAGAAGCCAGGTTTGTCTTTCGTATCCAAACTCTAGAAGGTGCGGAAACTGTAGGAGGAGGGAGGAAGCTTTGGCCTCTGCACTTTAAGTCTGGCTCCCCTTTGAACCTTCCTCTGACGGAGGAGGAGCGCGCTAGAACAGCAGCACTCTGTTTCCTCTGTGGTCAACCAGCAGCTACTGAAACCCCGTGCCACGCAGGGGCCAGCACTTTAGTTTATATTTAAACAAGCAATAATTCCTCCCCACCACTTCCATGGAATGGAAGGGGGTTGGAAAAAAATAAGACCAAGTCTGTAACTCGCAGGAAGAGATTTTAGGGAAAGTGGAAAAGGCCAAGGAAAGGAGGTTGTTAAAACACAGAAGAGAAGGAGTCTGTTGAATGGACTGCGTGGGGCGTTGAGTGGCCGGCATTGTGGGTTAAAGGAGCAAACAAAACATACATCATTGTGTCTGTGAGGTCTTGGCCCAGAATTAAACTGCACCAGTTGGCATGAAGATCTCCCGGCGCTGTTTACTTAATGGATGGAGGAGAGTTTTAGTTTCCCCTCAGGCAAATCACTCATGCCGTTTTTCCCTGGATCATAACACGGCCTGAACTCTGCTCGTCAAATGGAGAAAGTTGTGAAGAGTTGAGATCGGAAGAGGAAGAGGAGCAGAGGAAGCGAGGGCTAAAGTCTTCGTTAAAGCAGATGGTAATGACTGGTGAAGGCCGTGCAGGAGTCTCACCGCTGGCATGATGAAACTGCGGCCTGTTTTTACACCGACCTCAATTGCAGCATGTGGCGGATGGCGAGAGACAAAAACACTTCTTTTTTTTTTCACGCACAACAGACCTTGCTGCTTACTCAAAGTCCTCTTAGGCAAGGAAGTGGTTTGCAACTTCATGTGAAAGAGAAGATATTGTTTTCCAGAGCTCTCCCAGGATGCTATTTCAGAACTGTCATCTCAACATAGTTAGCTGAACCTGTCATTTCACTTACCAGAAATAAGACCATGTGGTTGCGCTTTATAAGAACAAAGCGAGCTGGAAACGAGGTAATCACAGTTTGAAAACAAGGTTATTTCTTGAGGGTCAAGGGCCTCTGAGGGTCTGATTGTGATAAGAGCTCTATTACAAGGTTTCACACTCGCACACCTTCAGCTGTTCAAAAATCAAGTGCTCTTTATTTCAATCCAAATGTATTGCGGTCCTTTATGTATAGAATATGCAGCTTCTGCTTCTACAGTAATCTAACAAGTGAGCATATTTGATATAACCAGTTTTGAGGACAGAAAGCGCCGCTGTGTCTCTCCTCTGAATCTCTCAGCCCGCCTCGGGCTGCTGGCTCAGCTATTTTTTCATAAAAGATTGACATAAGCAGTATCTAACAGGAAACTTGTTTTTATGAAGGAAGCCAGGGAACATAATAGATGTCAGTCTGGGTTGAGTTTAATAGCTTGAGTCTAAATTGCCACCCGGCTGAAAGAATCTCTGTAAGGTTAGGGACTTCAAAAAGACAAAATCCTCTGTGTAATGTTTTAGGATTGCTGTACAAATAAATAATATAGTTTCGTCAATACATCGCAGTCATTTACCAACTTTTTTGGCCGTAGTGACTTATGTTGTTTCCCCACGAATCCATCGAAATCAGGGCAATTTGAGGTTTGGTGTCTTTTGCCTGAGGGCGCCTTAGGGGAAGAGTCAAAACTTCCTGAGCAACGGTTCAATATTTACTGTCAGAGCGCTGTACTTTCTCGAGCATGTCTAAATAACAGCCTGAAAAAAAGGTTGTAATCATATGTAAAAATACATTTTAAATATCATGTTGTGCAATTATGAACCTTTTACATACAAAAAGTCAAATTTGTGACTGCACAAAATCAGCCCGAGTCGAGTTGCAACACCGCCACCACACATTGGCTTGTGCTCAGGCTGGGCTCAGGATATTCTCTATATACTTGCCACTGTCTGAGCTTTTGGTCAAAGGACATAAAGGAGCCTGAGTTTCTGTCTTCATTAGGTAGAAAGAGGAGATCCCACCAGGACTGATAGTGTCTCAGTCATTCCATTTTCTACATTTCAGTGTTTCCATTTTCCTGAAATTGCCTCGCTGACAAAAAATGTTAACAGTTGAAGACCTTGTGAGTTGGATGCTGGGATTATATTCAAAACTGCTTTCCAATATCCATTATTTAAACTCTTACTTCATCATCTGGAATTACAATGAATCTTATGTGGAGTTAAGAGCTCACCGCACTATGTGTGTTTATACATGAAATCTGTGTGTCACACTTCCTCAGAGAAACTTATCTAAACTCAAGCCACTTAAAACTGGAGATGTACTAAAAAGTCTTGTTTGAGGGAGCTCTCATCAGCTGCTCACAGCTGTATTCATGCCATCTTGATGCATCTCTGAGGGATTGCTTGGCTTCCTTATTCGAAGCTGAGCTCGCAGAGCTCAGTAATCGGGGTAATGCTGCATCGTTCACGTTCACTAGCTGTTAATGGCTCCTGAGAAAGTTTCTTTTCAATTCCCCCTTAAATATACATCCGTGGTGCTTTGTGACCAGTCCTTTCTAGATTTGAAATTTCTGCACATTTGTGTCTGTTTATCTCAATAGATGCCAAATAAACCAAAGACATACTCAGTGGTTGTAAAAGCGGTCTCATTAGAATGAGTCAAACCTGTGGCATGAACACAGCTGCACGTCAGCTGTATTTTTGTAGCCTGTGGTGCAGCCATGTCAAACCACTGGCATCTCATCTTTAAGTCTGCCAAAAGGGTTCGAATTCAGAATATTTCACACGGACTCACGCTGTCTATATGTCTTTGGGGTGTTTTCCATCTTATGCTTATCACTTGCTGGTCCGATCACACGTGTACCTAGTCAGAAAGAAAGGCCGCGGTCATCCGGCAAACCTCTGCAGTCTCTGCTGTTCCCAGATCCACCACACTGCATTTAAAGGTTGTCTGTATGGAAATATTATATTGTTTCATATATGTGGTTATGCAAGTTTTTTTTTTTTTTTTTTTAATAAAATTATGGAAGCTTCTGGACTGATAATTGTTGAGGTTTTATCGGTATCATCTATCATAAATATTTTAGCATAAGAAGCAAATCAGAATCTAAGCACAAATCCTAACCATGTCAGTGTCTTGGCCTCTGGTGAAAGGAAAGCCTTTCCTCTGCTAACCCCCATTTCTCACTGGATTCTTCTCTAATTCTCCCCCATAAGTCATCAAAAGGAAGATAAAGATTCCTGGAATTGTTTTTTTCTTCTTTTCAAACACGTCTGCCTCCCCAAAAAGCTTTAAGCCCCAGCTGTCAGCAGCCAATGTTTTCAATGCTTCACAAGCTGCATTTTTTTTCTAAGTGTCACAATGTTGCCTTCTACCCGTCAGTCGCAAAAGATTAGAGAGACCAGCGAGCTGACGTGTTGGACAAACGTAGCGTCACGCGACTGAAAGGTTTAACAGATTAGCCTCTTCTCTCATGGGAGGACCAACACCCCAGGTAACAATCTGCTCTGAGAGTCGGGCGCTTGAAACAAATAAACCTGCTGCCTACGAGCGCTTCAGGGACAAATGTCAGTATGCAAAGTGGGCAGAGGAGTTGACAGAGATGTGATCACTTTTTATAATTCAAAAAAATGGCTGTATTATTACATCCTTGGACACATACTGACTCTTATATCTCTGTATGCCACAGTTTATAAACTCCAGTATGCCCCCTCTTCCACTGACTATAAGGAAAGCTGAGCCGTCGTAATATTTTATCAGCATATACATTTTTATTTTAAAGTGTTGGTTCTCTGCTTCTTCAGCTATCAGAATAAAAGTAACACGAAGTGGCGAACCGTTTATCGAACACATAGACCAATGTGGGAAGTCTCTCTTCAGTCGGAGCCCTGCCACACATTACCAGGTCTAACACATTGAGCTCAAATGGGCCCCAGCTGGGCTGGGCCGTCATGGTTTTTGTTTGACTCGACTCAGATCCAAACCGCTGTAGCGTTTAATGGGCCTGAACCCAATTTAAACCTGTTTTATTGTCATGGCATAAAATGCACTATTGCAGAGTCAAACCTCTCGTCTTTTTATACCTTAACGGTTTTTCACTTTTAGGACGCAAACACACATCTTGTCACTGTTGACAAAGCTGATCTTTCTGTGCAATTTTCCCGTCTTAGTCTTTCTAACCCCAGAGCAAGCTTGCACATGCTTAAATGTCACACAAAGTGGTGGGAATTTGCGTTTCCTGGGGCAGTTGGTGCAATGAGGTGTTTTCTGGGTGTGGGGGAATATATGTTTATGGTCTCTCTGGCAAATTTCATAATATTGAAGGAGTGCTATGTATCTAATAGGACATTTATATGCTACATAAGCACATAATAATCTTCTGGCAGTGATTTTTCAGAATACATGTTCATCAAAAACCACAAGCTATAACAGCTGAACCCAGCACCAAAAACATTTTGCTGTTAATGGAGACTGTATTTTTGTGCAAATGACTTTTCTGGCACAATTCTTCATCATCTGTTGGTTTTCCTGCAGAGTGCCTCAGTGCCCGAAGTTCCTGCCGTTCTCCCTCCAGCCCTGCAGGGTATTGAGGAGCTGTCAGAAGCGGTTGCTGAGCTGAGCACTGTGGAAGAGGTCATGAAGTACCTGGAACCAGAGCGGTGGCAGGTGGATATGGAGGAGCTATACAAGCCTACGTGGCAAGTGCTGGGAAAATCGTTCCTCCATAACAGGAAAACCAGAGGTAGGGCACAAACCAATCTACCTGAGCTAAATACAGCGGGTAATTTAAGAGGTTAGTCAGGGGTGAAAGTTGGGGTGCGACGCAGTGCTGACCATGTCTTCTCTTTGTCTTGGAGCTGGGGCCGATCTCAATCTTTTGAGGGAGGAGGTGCGACTGTACAGCTGCACTCCACGCAACTTCTCCGTGTCCCTGCGTGAGGAGCTGAAGAGGACAGATGCCATTTTCTGGCCCAGCTGCCTCCTGGTCAAGCGCTGTGGTGGAAACTGCGCCTGCTGCTCTCACCGCTGTTACGACTGCCAGTGTGTTCCTGCCAGAGTCACAAATAAATACCACGAGGTGAATATTTAAAACAGCAATCAACTCATGAATAACTTCTGATGTTTGACCAGATGAAAGGCTCTGGTTTTAGGAAATGAAATTCAACGGCATGTTTTAGAGCTTCAACTGTAAAATATTTATAAGTCACTGCAATTTCATCACACTGCATTTCTAATTTTCGGATAGCTCTGAGAGGGATTTCTGAGGAATGTGGTTATAACTCTTATGTGGGAAAAGCGCTGCCTGTGAAACCAGAAGACCAATAGAAAAATATTGACATAATAGTGTTTGACTGCAAACTTATGAAATTCGGAGCAATAAAAACACAGGGTTGTTTGAGGGCGTCGCCAAAAAAAAACAAGGATGTCGCAATATTTGATTTGAAAAGAAAGTTTTTGCATTGAGCTTTAAAAAAAAATGCTTTACACTAATCAGTATAAAACAGACAAACTGATCATAGTAAAATATTAATGAAGTAGAATAAACGTGGCTGAATAAAACAGAGGATATCTGACTGTCCTGGCTTACTGGTGGATAAAAGCTCAGAGACACTGAAAGTGAAATTTGGTCTTAAAATGAATTAGAAGAATTAAAAAAAAAAGGATGGGTTGCCAATGTAAGGATACTCGGGTCAGAGTGATATAAAAAAAAATCCTTTAGGGGCCTAAAGATTTTTTCCCCACTGGCCACAAGTATGAATAACAAACCCCAATGAAACATTTCATACATTTTTTTTGGGGCACTTTCAGGCAAAATTCTGAATTTACAACCATCCGTTATATATAACACTCATCTATTACATAATTTTGTATGATCTAATAGGTTAGACTGCCCAGTGTCAGTTTCCTTGTCCCTGAGCAGCCTTCACATTAGATACCTTACTCAAGCTTCCTTGTTTTATGCAGGTTCTCCTCCTGAAGCATCGGAGCGGTGGGAGAGGCCTGCAGAAGTCCATGACTGACGTGCCCTTGGAGCACCACGAGGAGTGTGCCTGCGTGTGCAAAGATGACTGGGACTGATCTCGGACACGTTGTAATCTCTGCCACTGGAACAGCTCGGGATGTTAAAGACGAACCTCTGCCACTGGTGCAACCATCGTTCTGTATCTCATCCACTTCTGCTGGGAGCTAACAAGATTCCCCCTTCATCCTATTGTCCTCCCGCTAACTGGATGGAGCAGAACAGACTGGAATCTAATAAAACTTCTGAATGGATTTGACTGCTGTGGAATGCCAATTGTGTGCTATGAGTGCATTTTAGAGAGACATAAATTCACTGGAGCTGATCTGGACTGTTACCTGTGTGCTCTGAAGGCCAGTTTCTTCAGCTCCACAGAGATAAGGCCATTTGCTTGTTCTTCGTGAGGTCTTTTTTTAAAGTCCAGCTAGTGTTGGCTGATACTTTCATGGAAAATGGGAACTTCTTTCTAAAAGTACTTCTTTCATTTCTTTAAATGAGCTGGCTCCATCTGCCTTGCTCCCATTACTACCATTAAAGCGAGGGAAGGTGCTTTTTTTATGGGCTGCATTCCCTTGCTCTTTTCTTGTTTTAACACAGATTTAATCAGTAGTAAATGCAGCCACACTATCGCTCCTCTAATGAGACTGTATTATGTGTAAATATTTCATTTACATTACATTTCTGTACTGTTTTGTTTTTTTTCTTTTTTACCAAAGATTCTCAAGGAGAAGATAAAAAGTTGCACATGTAGAACCAGAACCAGCTGGGTGTCGTCCACTGCACCGCTTCATTCGACCCATAACAGCAATACAAGGAACGTCTGGTGTCATGAAATTCTCACCCCATTTGAAATTGTTCGTATTTGATATTTATTTGTTAAATGAAAGGGAAATTTTGGTCCACAGTGTCTAGTTTGCAATGTGTCAGCGTGCAGTAGTATTAGCCTGCATTTTTTCAATGTTAGTCATTTTTACATTTTCGTTGTGTCATGGATGTTTTCCATTTTCTCTAAGTCAAAGTTATTTATCTCTACTTTTGCAACGATTGTTTATTTCATTGTACTGAACATCAAAAATAAATTCTTCCATGTCTAACTGGAGGTTTAGTGTTGCTAATCATGAAAGATCGAGAGCATCAAACAGCAGTAAGTGTATTTACCCATAACCAATAACAAAGCAATTCACACGCCCAGTGAACATTTATTGAAAGACATCACCGGCAGAAATGATCGTCAAACATCGAAAGATGATAATGTTTTTTATGTGATGTCAGTAGAAATAGGCTGGACCAGAAGCAAATAAAGGTTCACTGCAATACATTAATACGTCAGTCCTTCATTCAAGCAAATGTGACTAATTTCCTTCCCCTCCTTTCCTTCTTTCCGTATTTATTTTTTATTCACATGAGAGAGTGTTCATCACCTTTACTGTTGTTGAACAGTGCCGCCGATTATGCACACATGCACACAGCGGAGGCTTCAGATCATTAATATCTCACAGGAACCAGGTCTTAATTAAAGAAAAATTTTTCCAAAGTAATTTTTTATCTTCATTGTGCTGGTGAGGATGCTGAAATGTGGCTCGGGGAGTCTGTTGGCTTTGCGGATGAGTGACGGAGCCAATCAGTTAAAGTATGTGTGCAAAGCATGCAAAGCAGAAATCACTTCGATAGCATCTTTTCTTTTTTCTTTTTTTTTGTGGATTTATTCAATTTTTTTGCTCATCATCTCCTTTGTACTCGATATTGGAAGCATTACTTTAAAAGCTAAAGAGAGAGCACTTGTCCTTTCAACCTTATCTATTTTTTTCCTAGTCCAAGACCTCCTTATCAGACACTGAGCAGCGTTAGTCCTTCTCCCTCTCGGCCATCAGGTCACCCAGGTGGAGGTTCTCATTTGTCCATCTCACGCTGCTGTCCTGGCCAATTATTCTGATCTAAAGCGCGCCCAGGCAGGCATCTGCGGTGACGCCAGATGCTACTGCATATCCACACCGGCTCCCAGTGTGGTTTTTATGATATTAAACAGACTGCCCTCCTCAGTCAGCGCAGTGTTACTCTGGAGAGGAAACCTCACTGCACTGGCACAAGATGTGACGCAGCACAGGCAAGTCGGTCTGGTTCTGAGAGTGTGAGCAACTTCGGTCCAGCATTTGACGCCGCCACCCTTCACCCACATGGAACCTCTGCTACTCTGCCTCCCTCACTCACTGTGAAACCAAAGAAGCCTGAGGCAGGTTAGACCGCAGCATCGCAGTGCTATTTAGGGGTCTCTCCACAAAGCAAGAAACAAACTTTGAATTAATTTTGTCTGAGGAAAAACAAACTCCCCACCATCCGCCCAATCAAGACGTTTTTTTGGGTTAGCCCGACATGGTGATTAACATGAACGTTAATTACAGCCACTGTGAGCTGAAGTCCAAAGCTTTTGTAGTTAGCTGCTACCGCAGGCCAAAGACTGAGGTACAATGACAAACTCTGTCTGCCTCCACCTCACATGAATCATTTTTACAACGGGCATGGCACACTCAGCCCCAACTTCTCCTCCTGCAAAGACTCGTTTAATAAAATAACCACACCAACCTCTAATAAATTACAAGTTTGACCTTACCTCTGAATAGCTGAAAGTTTGTACTCCACACCTTCACACAGAGAATCATGAGAAGTAATGAATAAATCAAAACTTAGCGCAGAGCTCGGCATTTGTCCCCAACATTTTTCTGTCAGTGGAGAGTCTGGAGGCTGTGGAGTGTTTTATGGTTTTCTTCAGTTTCACCTGTGTCTGTTTGTATGACTGCAGGATGGTGAAAAAAGTAATGAACAGATTTCCACCAAGCTTGACAGACAAATGAAACATTAACGAGGACAAAAAATCTTCCATTTTCGGGCACATTGGGACAATTTATTGGAAATTAGGACTATACTCTAAAATCTGGTGTACTTTGTTTGACTTTGGCCTTGGCAGAGGTCGGGTAGTTTTTTGTTGTTAATCTGACTTTATAGCTTGTGGGCAGAGTCTGTGGCTTTATGGAAGTTAATCTAGTTGATCCTCCCCCCTCTCCATTTCTCGTGCTAAGAAAAGATAACAGGCTGCTGGCTATAGCTACACTTTTTATGCACATGCACATGAGGAGTATTAACCTCCTCATCTAACTTCAAGCAAAACAACGAGTAAGTAAAATCTAATAAAAATCAAACAGAAAGTAAATTTCATCTGTGAGAGGTTTGCACCTGAGAGCTTAACCCACCCCAGCTTGTTTCAAATCTAAATCACAGCAACAGCAGAGGACTTGATGTTTGATTCCATTTGCAGTCCAGTACTTTCAAATATATGAATCACAGTTTTCCCAGCAAAGGGAAACTGACATTTTGATTGTAACTCACCTCAACAATCAAGGGGGGGCGGGGGGGCACCGTGACATTTTTATGTTGTTGGCTCTGCTTTTTGTGGTTTCCCTGAAGCAGCTTGCAATTGTTGTTAGCATGCCCCCAATAAAAGCACAGGTCACACCGTGCTTGTTGTTAGTCGTCACTGCAGTAGGCCAGTGGTGAGCGAGCAACTAACAATAAGAGACAAAAGGTTTTTGTTTCGTTCCCCCTGTGTGACAGACCTCTCATGAACAAATGAACAGCTGCTTTTGAAAATGTCAAAGTATGCCTTGCAAACAAAACTTGCAGGAACTTTTTCGATCCGAAAATTCATCACCGCCGCTGCAGAAAAGTTAAGTGTTACACTGCTGGTCCACTTTCCATCAAATTTTATTGTTGTTTTATCTACAAAAGCTAATCTTGGAAGATTCACGACCACCTTTGCAGAGTCCCCCCCGCCTCCTCACTCCCCGCCCCAATGGCAACACTCCATCTCTTGTAACTGGCAGCTGACTATAAATTTCAATATGCATCCTGGGAATCGATTGCAACTTGAGGTTGTTTATAACTGTGTAGGGCCTTTGAGCACTGACTGATGGGGAAAATATGGCAGCCCCAACCCATTGACATCTCCAGCATCCCTAATTGGTTCACTGTGTATGGATGGAAAGGCCAAATTTACGGGTGCATGTTATGTTTTGATAATTACAGGCTGCTGCAGTTGCGGTTTTCGAAGAACCGGCTGTTGCTGCCGGGAATGCTGGGTTCCTGACTTTAGCGTAGTATTAATCGTGGGTCAGGAAATCGTTTAGAAAGCAACCCGGCATAAGAGAGCTTGATGTTAAATACACTGTACGTTAAATCATTTGACAGATGTCTCCCATTTCAGTCTTCATCTCCTCATTACGTACAACGTTTAACCACTCCGTGTTACCACACAGAGATGAAAGGATTTTCGATTTACCCTGAACTCTATAATGCACTGTACATCCTGCCAAGGACTGAATATGTAAGTGTACAACATGCACACTGAGAAACCACAGGCAAAGTGGAGCACTATACCTGATTAGAGTAAAAGTGCTGGAGAGTTCAGAGCTTTAACACTGTAGAAACTTTTAATGTCACTATGTAAGTAATAATCAAAAACATGTTAAAAACAAAGTGATCCGGTCTAGATTTTTTGCTGGCTGTCACTTCCTCAGCTTCCACTCTACAAATGCCATCTGACTGAGCGCCTCTGCTTTGAGCGCATCTGGGCAAGTGATAGTGCGAGCTATGTTTGTGTAACAGCATATCTCATCCAGTTCGTACATTCATCGTAATATGACGGCAGCGTTGTGGATGCATCAAGACTGCGGGACTGATGAGCTCCGACAAGCCTCTCAAAGCCGACGTTATTACTGAGAAGAGTCTAACCCAGACAACGGCCACAGGAGTGAAGCATACTGAACAGAAAACAAGGTCAAAAGTCGTCGATTCCGGTCTCATCCAGTTAATTGGCAGTGTGTTTTGCTCACCCTGAAGGTACAATTTGTTGCTCTCTAATGATGAATTCAAACTAAATGGAAAGCTGCGCTCTCTTTTTTTTTCACTCATTGGTTTAATTCTATGAAAGGGCAAAAATGAAAGTATCAAATAAACTTCCAGCGATTTAAAGAATGCTGAGGGTTTTTTTTTTTTTTTTTTTCATGACTGACTGAGCTAAAGATACTTCGAGTGGTCTTATAGAATATTAGAGGGCTATCTTCCATAAATTTATGATAATCCATCAATTAGATGCACCGTTTACACAAGTTTGTCATCCAAGAAGATTAACTGATGGTTTTACTGCAAGAAAAATTACATTTATGAATAGATCGGTGGGCTCAGTAATATCGCTGAATTTAAAGTCGTAGGTCCATATGTGCTAGTTGTCAGAATGAACTGCACAAGCCACTGTAGAAATTTTTAGACAGTATGTCAGAGCTTGACAAAGAACACGTTAAACTGATAATATAATGACAGCTGTGTTTTAGTGTAGTTGTGTGACTTAAATGCACACAAGCTTATTCCCACTCACTCACGTGGAGACTTAATAAGCATGGCACCATTGTCGATGTTATTAGTAACACCTTTGATTTTCCTACAAAATCAGAGTGTCTTCAAAATCAGCCAGCAGTGCTGTAAAGCTGCACAGATTAGAGCGGATGTTAGAATGCCCAGTTTTTATCTGCCTATATCTAAGAGATAAGCTAATCCTTATCAAGCAAAGGGTTTCTTGGAGAAGTGGGATACTGCATGCTTTTGTACCTGCCAGACGTGCATGCATATTAATCTGAGGTGTCACTGCAGGTGACTGGTAGATTGTAGTCGCACAGTTGACAGACATCGACTCCATATGGCCTGTGGTGGCCAAGGCACGGGGGGAGCTAAGGGGAGCTCAGCTTCCCTGAGAGGGACACGAGCTCCCCTGAATGCCTGGCCTGAGAAATTCAGGCGGAGCTCTAAAAAAAAATGCCAATTTTCAGCAATATTTTATTTTCTCTACATTGAGGTTCCTGAAATGAAAACGAATAAACTTGTGACGGCTGTGTGTGTTTATTTGCTTATTAATGTTCAATATTTCTAAACATTTGTCTCAGCTAATTAACACAATTCCATATATTCCCCGAGGGTCACTATGTAGGTCGAATCCTGATCCCAGATCATATGCAGGTGCAATATTATATTATTATTAATATTATTACGGATGAGTGAGTATACCACCATCTGTATCTGTTCAACCATCTACATTATCTGTATCCGTATTCGTGCTTGTAAGGGGCAGGACCTAAACCGGAAGTGTGCAGAGGTGTAATCAATCAGGTAGTTGTATGTCACCTCCGGCCATTCAGTGGGATCATTTCTCCATGAAAATGAATGGACACTGAGAAAGACCCACAAATGTGTGTTTTTCGTTGTACCGTATTCTCCGGTACAGTTAGCGTGTTAAACTAATCATCTGACATGTTGAAATAATGCTTTAAGCTAACTACTGGACAGCGGTTTATAAATTGTGCTGCTGATTGTTTTACTTCCGGTGGGCGTGGCTTTTGGGGTATGACGCTCCGTCCTCTCACAGGACGCCCTGAGGAGGATTTTCCTTCAGCCCAGCACGGATATTGACTCTTTCTCGTATGGTATTTGTGGCATATGAGATATTGTGCTAAAACAGCTGGTTAATATCCACACAGGTCCATTTCACACATAATGTAAAGTACAAAACATTTATTATGGACACAATAAACACAGTCTCAAACTCTGGTCCTAACCCTAACCTGGGCACCTGAACATGTCTAGGTTAATTGGTGACTTGAAAGTATGTGGTTAGTTGACTGGCATGGTGGCTGAGTGGTTAGCACTGTTGCCTCGCAATAAGACAATCATTGTTCAATTCCCGGTGTGGGTACCTACATGTCTAAGTTAACTGGTGATGAGTGATGGGCTTATGGGGTATGATGCTGGGGTGATGGACGTAAGGCATGGTGATCCCCCCCCCTCCAGGACCTAGACCGGACCGGACCCCTGCAGAGAGTAGAGACTAGACCAAGTGGTGGTTAGCTCTCCAGCACCCCCGCCATGGCATAGACCAGAAACTGGACCCGGTGATGTTGGTGGGGTTGATTCCCAGTTACATCTAGATTTACAGAAAAGTGTAACATTAAAGCTTCATGCATTTTATCGCACAGCTATATTACACAATCTCAGATCATTCATTCATCTTTTACCACTTATTTATTTCCAGGTCGTGGGGGGTGCTGGAGCCAATCCCAGCTCACATTTGGCGAGGGCGGGGTACACCCTGGACAGGTCGCCAGTCCATCACAGGGCAGTGAATATAGCCATCAAAACTCACCATCAAAACCAGAAATGCGTAACGCATCAGACACCTAATGTTACAAAGCACGTAATAGTTTACAGGAACAAAAACATCTGGCTGCTTTTGCCACAACTTCACCTCTTCCTTTTTACATTTGTCATACAAGCACTGCTACTTTAGCTCAGCTAGTTAGAACAAGGTCTTTAGAGAGAAAGAGCGATCACTTCGTGTTAGCTTTTACATCTGTGGATTAGCAAAACACAGGGCCTCTCTGTCACACACTAGACAGAGATTGATGGACTCTAATGCCACTTTGTGCGTCTTCCCGTGGGTATAATGGAGGCACAGAACAAATGTGACCCAGACTTGTCAACATTGCTTACAAGCTGCATTGCCTCGTTACTAAGCATACACAGTACAAGCCAATGGGAAAGTGTGTCCAAACTTTTGGCCTGTACTGTATGTGGGGAAGGGGTAAAATCAACAAAAACACATAAAATAATAAAATTTGAGCTTCCATAAAATTACTATTTTCTCAAAAAGAGGTAGAGGAGAAAATGCAGAACTAATCTTTACTTTTTATCTACAAAGTTCTCAGAAATGTCCCAAAGGATGGCAGAGAATCTTTAATTAAGAGGAACTGTCTCTGATTCAGTATCTTCATTTGAAAGAAGAAGAATTTCCACTTGAAAATGTAATATTTACTGAAGAGCCCTGAGTCTGTGTGCTGGTTTCACAGGAAGGGTGAAATATAGAGAGAGGGTTGTGTGAAAGGTTGTGGTTTCGAGTTTGCTTTGCATTTCAAGAGCCGAGCATTAGATCATTGACTGAACACAGCAGGCGCAGGAGACTCTGACCATCAGTGAATTATTTTCTTTTCTACATGTCTGGACTTGCCCCATCGTCTCACTTTTAGTCACACTCACAAATGGGCCGAGTCAAATGGTTTAGGGCATCCTGTTTTCCTTTTTCGACACTGTTTGAAACGAGGGTCACAGACCACATGTGAGGCACAACACAGGTCTCAGTCAGCAGCGCTCTAAATGTCCCATTCATGTGGAGGCACCGCTGCGCCGGTTCTTAAAAATCTCTTTCGACTGATGTGGTCAGTGGGACAAAAAAAAACACAACTGACGGGATCAGTTTACGCTCTAGTAGTGAAGGTGTACAAATTTAGGAAACCAGCCTCGGCTGATGACACAGGCATCTTCTTTCCTGCAGACTTTCCAGTCATTCAGTTTCTGGAAATTCTCAACATGAGATTGCTATAATTATGCAAGGTACACGCAACATCGGTGCACTCAGTGCTGATAGCATCAGTGCGGTACTAATCTGAAGCAAATGTTTGTCTTAACTTAAAATCAGCACACTGCACAAACTAGGAATTAAAGGCAGCCTTTAAATATCCTGTTTTATTTTAATGAGAGACACACCAAAGCGGAGCTCTGAATAAGCCAGCCCTTCTCTGTTTCTGCTGCCTGTTGTGTAGACAAGTATTTCAAATTAAGTCCTGAGTGAAGCTAAAATAAACTCTCCCATCACATAACGTTATAAACATAGACCAGCCGGTTTCCTTTTAAGGGAAGACGAAACAATGTTTGAACATACCACCATTTCTGCAACATTATGGTGGGTAACACAGACTTTGAAGGGAAACCAAAGACAACATTAGATGCCAAGTGTCTGTCCTGTCAGCCCTATGAACTAACTCAGACTCTCTCTAGTTATTAGGCCTTTAAACCTCAGAACTAGCACCACATGTATGTGTCTAACCTGCTTAGACTTTAACATGTAAAGTTTATGTTGTGTGGTAGCATTTTTATCCACAGACATCCAATCTGGTTCTGGGGGGTGCACTTGACTTTAATCACCAGCTGTCTTCCTCTAAGCAGTCCTGTTCCTGGACAATGTGATTTGTTCATGGGGGTTGTGACTAATATCACTTCATGTGTTTAAAGTGTTGTGCTGTTTCATGTCTTGCTTCTGCTTCTGTTACCTCTCCTGGTTTCAGATGGCATATAAAAGTTGTAGGCTACTTATAGATGGTATAAATCAAGCGACATGAGCTTCCACTGCTGCACCCCATAAGGTTAATCAATGCTAAGCAAGTCTTTTGTGCCTCAGTAATGTAAGTAATCATTGGAAAGGCCGGTGTAGTGAGACAGGAAAGAGTCAGAGACGAGGGGAACAACAGAAAAGAAATGGCTTGGCCAGTCAAAGCAGTCACTATTTCCCCCACATGATATGCACCCTAACTGCTCAACCAGTTTAATAATTTGTGACCCAGAGCCATCGTCCTGCTTCAGTATAGTATCGAATTGTAAAATTATACCAAGATCAGTATAAATTCATTTTGAATTAATTTCCGCTTTAATAAAAAACCATAATTGGTTGCATTCTGATTATAAATGAAACTGGCAGATAAATGAAAAGTCCAGCTAAATGTCCTCCTCCCTCCCGAATGGGGGTGAAATGAAGTCTTTATCCTCTGTAAATCACCCGGAAGTTTCCATCAAACGAGGGAGGGAAGGGGGTGTGCACCATCCATGCGGCCAGATTGGTTTCTGTGCCAGTAATTACCTGACTAGGCAAAACTGGGTATTGGCCACAACATGATGGATTCACATTTAGGTCAGTTCATTATAAGCTTCAGCATTTCTGTAATCAGTTGCACCCATCTAATTAAGGCAGGCCAATGGACGAGTTTTCATATCACCAGCAATCACGGCCTCATGTTATCTTACATAGGCTGACAGTTATTTAAATGAGGTGTACTGGTTTTGAATTTGGGAATGAATTGCGTTGATATGTGTCCCATATCAAATACAAACTGATAAGCTGTGGAATTACAGAGAGAATTAGATACTAAGTAAGAAACAGCTGGATCTGCAAGGCGCCATCTGCAACGAAATCATCTTGTGGTCCCAGGGATCGTTCACAGTGTGTGCCAAAGTGAAGCAAAATAAGGTTGCACAGAAACGGGACTGAATTTTTCCCACTGATGTGAAGTGTTTGGCCGGATAACGTTGACTCTTAAAGACCCGGTGCCTGTGCTGGAACACTTATTGTTTAAGTACATAATTTTTCTGCCAAATGCAACTGGGACTTCTTCGAGTGTTTGCTATTGTTCTATGAAATGTCCGAATACACATCTCTGACAGTGGAATTTGAACATCTTCCATGTCCTGAGATTGCATTCTTCCCCAGAACTCTGGACACTCTGGGAGCATTAAGCCGGCAGAAGGAATAAACTATCCAAAAAGAATCATTATCAAGATTGAAATCAAGATTTGACATATGTCCTAACGTACATTGTAACAGAATGAGGTTTCCTTGGCTCCCTTTGGTCTTAAGGCTACCTGGCATTTAATGCACCTCCTAGCTCTTTCTAGTGTGCCATCTGCTGAAGTTTTTCTAATAAAAAATGCCTTTGAAGTCTGAAGGAGATAAGATCAAGCATCGAAAGTAAAACTGGAACAGAATTATGAGTGTGGAGCTTATAAAAACATTATTTACCTTCTCTTTGTCTGAAAAGGCATCAAAGCCTCCCTGAGTTTTGGGTTAGATAGGTCGAGACAGGACTTGTACATCAGTGATAAACGACTGCTGTCCTGCATATCTGACCTGTACATTTTTTAGTAACCAAAAGGAGTTTCTCTGTAATGGGATCTCAAAAATGCTGCACAAGCTTGAAGATCTTCAGCGTAATGGTAAGGTAAAGACAAAGCCTGCTGATTGTGTAAAAGGTGTGTGCTGCTGAAAGTGTAAAAGGCACCAATGAAGGGAGAACGAGTCTGTTGTGACTGATGGTGAGAAGAGAAGCCTTCAACAGGGGTTTGACATTGTCATGAAAGTCTGAATAACGAAATGGAAAATATGTAGTGGATTTTCTTCAGCAGCCTGTTACGTGATTAGAGAATTAAGGCTCTGGGTTCAATTTCAGCGCCTGGAGGCCTTCCCTACAGTTTACATCTTTTTGTGTTCCCTCAAAGAACTTCGGCTTCCTCCCACAGTCCTCCACACGCCTGTTAGGTTTACTGGTGACTCTGAATTTCCTGTAGGTGTGAGTGTGACCCTGAATGGTTGTTTGTCTGTACGTTTCTACATGCCAGCTCTGCGATGGACCGGCGACTTCCAGGGTCCTCCCGACCTGCTCTGATTAAACAGTTTAGATGATGGATGGGTAACACAATGACATAAATTGTTACATATATTTGGAACGGAGATGAAATCACTTTAAACTACACAAATTCTAATTTATACTGAATCATCAAAGTCTAAGCACTGAGTCCTCTTTATGTTTAAGGAGGAATTTTTTACCCATACATACACAGTACTACATGAAACTGATGGGGCGTAGAGGCTGATTTCATCGGAGAGCACAGTGTGGCAAGAAACTGAAGCTTAAATGAGGCTGTTTTTATTGGCCCTTTGGTGCTTGGCTCATGGAGAGTTTAGCTTGAGCAGGCATAACCCGCAGTGCCTTAAGTAGCTTGTGAGGTCCTGACGTTGCTTTCAAGCGAGTGAGGTGGTTTGTAAATATTTAACTGCGAAAGAATTATTTACATTCCATCTAATTGATAAAAGCTTCCCCTCCCCATGTGTTGGGGGTTTACAGCACTTCATGATGTACGAGGTGCCACTAATTCATACCCATGAAACCCAGGAATAGATCTACTGAATATTACAGTGGCAAATGTGATGGGAGTTTTCATTTACGAAGCACAGTTACCTCGTTTACAGCTTAATACGTCTGTGGAAGTAGAGTCTGTATTTAATGAGGAAACAGCTTCAGGATTGTGAAAGTCAGATGTTGTTTGCTTTATGGGTAAAATATGTGAATAATGCATTTACCATACAGCACTTTCATCTTGCAATACTTACAGAAAAGTCCTGAAAGCCCCCTGCAGACATTTCCAATGGAAGGCTGCCCAAAGGCAAAGCACATCAAACCGTTTCACCTTGTCAATGCTATGTGATGGATATCAGGGTTGAATGCTGGTGAAACCGCTGTTATACTCTTTTGAGGTCTCTGATGTGCTCCCACAATTTTAGTGTGTTCAGAAAATCGGGTGTGCCTCTAAAAAATGGCAGCCTGCACTAAGTGTACTGATCCTGACCAGTTTTAACAATGAAACTGTCACTGCTGTACGTGTGATTAAGATGTCGTGCCACGTGCACGACAATAAGCATCAGCTGAAGAGAGAAAATGAATCAGATGGTTGTGCTTTTTCAATGTCATATCACCATCAGAACACTCACATTTTCTATTAAATAAACTGTAAACACTTCAGTCGCAGAGCAGCAGCTAATCGCTCCCCAATTAAAAAAAAAAATAAAAAATAGCACATACAAAGTAAAGGTGAGGACTTGGATGTTGATGTTGGACAGATTGTCACAAACAATTCCATCATTTTAGTTCTTACACTTTTATATTGCCCATTTAACACTTCCCTTACTCCTTCCCTGAAGAGCAGATGATCTAAAGAACAGACTATTGCAAAAACAAAGCAAAAAATAAAATCTAATAATGGCATACTTCAAAGAAGGAGCATATATATTTGATTTACTATTATTTGCACTACACATAAATATTTATTTTCTGAGCTCAGACCTGCAATGCTTGTTTTTATGAGATATATATTGATGTATCTTCTCAAAGATATTTTCTTCTTATTGCTGCTGCTAATCACCCTGAAAAAGGTGCATCATGGTGAGAATAGTTAAGAGCACTTGTCATTGTGACTCAATGATTAAAGAGTCCAATCATCATCACCATCAAGAGGACCCAAGCATATTTGTGTGTTAATTAAGTCAACACTTGAATGTAGAGACACTTGAAAAATTGCTTTGCCGTGACCGCAACACAGCTTGAGTTTATACACTAATTCTGCCAAGTTATCCCTCTTACATGATGATACACATATTAGCAACATATTTTATGAGTATGTGATGATTATTTCATTCACATATGTAAGTCCTAGATTAGTTGTTTTGCTAAATAAACCTTGATTTTAATAAGTCTCAATGAAAGAATCCTGAACAAACTGAAGCGTTGGGAAAAATAACAAAACTCGAATAGAATATATTTCTGACAGACATAAGCGATTAAAAAAATAAACCAACTACTATCTAGTGTAGAAAGAAAATAATAAAGGAGCAATACCATTATCTTTTATTTGGCCTGATTTTAGATTCAACGGGCAGAAGGACAGGGAAATAAAATCAGATTATGACGCCATGGTGTGCCTTCCGGGGAAATATAAGTTTCCTACTGTGCTGTAAAAACCTGCAAACCTGCAGCGAACAGTGTCTTGACCTAACCCAATAAAAGAAAGTGTCTGGCCATCCCCATAGAATGGGAGCCAGTGCTGTGTGTGAGCAGTCAAATCGAACCCAGGAGTATAAACAGCAAAGCCAGACAGACCACAGTCAGCGGCCAGAAGCTCAGTCTCTCTGAGCATCACTGAGGTCAATAGTGCACAGTAATGGTCTGTGCTGCGTGAGAGAAACTACAGCACACTAACATGGTCAGTCTCTCTATTTTCAGTTTGGAAGCTCTACAAACCTTTCAATCAGCCACTTAATTTTTTAGCCCTTTCCAAATCTTCCAGTTGCTTGTGTGACAGATGTTTGTTTTTATTGCCTAGATGTGGGTGATGTTGCACTTTTCCATGTAGTGACTTTTCTATTGTTTGACCGATTGTTTAGGTGTTTTACAATAAAAGAATTCATCATCTGCAAAATAGACTGGCGACAGAGTGAAGTCGATATAAAAATGAGCTCTGTTGGAGGAGGAATGCAGGCATTGGTTGTCTGCCACTGCTGGCACCGACTCAGAGTGTTTCCACTGTAGATGCCAAATGGACGCAGGTTGTGCCAAGCGAGAGACGGATCAAGGCGACATGCCATGGTATTCCCATGTCTCTGATCACAGAAGGTAGACTCTGCAGGGGAACCTGGGAAAATCCGGAGGTGGAAACAGTTTCTGATTTTTCTCTCTGAGCAGAGCTAGAACTCGCCCAGACTGCAAACCTCAGCGGTGCGTTTTCATTTAGATCAAAGGGCCCAACCCCAATACCAAGCATGCAAACAGCTGCAGCAGAATCCATGATATTTCCCCTGAGGATTTTTCAAGTGGACATATTAAAACAAACTCCTCCATGCTGTCGGCCACACCCCTGACCACTGGAGCACTGACCACTTCGTGTCCACATCTGTGTCAGTTTGAAAGGAAAATAACCAAGAATGGCCTTCTTAATCGTGAGAAACCAAGCACAGCAAAGATTTTGAGAGCTGTATTTTTAGTTTGCTTCATCTGAATTATGCTAGATAAAATACTGCTGCTCTGTGACATATTTACTGCAGTGACAGGATGGGGGGGGTGGGGGGGTCTGCTCCTCCAGTGAGCACTGCAAACACTTTCTCATGCATATCAAGTGGCAGATTTTTAAATACTTGAGGCATGATGTGCATGCTGCTGCCATGTGTCAAAAATCTGAACCAGATATTGAAACCACTGAATCTACAAACAAATACCTTTCATTCTTCTGTAGATTTAATTTCATATTTTTCAGGAAAAAAATGCTTAATCACTTAATTTGTGGCTGAATTGTTTTAAAAGATATACGGAAAAGACTGCATCATTCAGCTGACAGGGCATCTTAATAAACACAAGAACGACATCATTAATACTCTTAAGAAGACTATTAAGACCTTTCTAAGATGCTGCTGATGTCGTGCCCTTGTATGAATGCATTATTAATTCACAAAGCGGTTTCTTTGTCTTTGATCAGATAATTGCAAATGACTACCAGAGATGGTGCAACAGTCTGCTTGTCTGTTCAAAGCCCTGCTCTTTTTTGGAAATCGTGTTGCTATGGTAATTTGTAACCTGGCTTAGCCCGCAGGAAAGGCTGCCTCCATAAGCAGGGTTAGTTTATGCAAGCATTTCCCTCAGGAAACATAAATGAGACTGAAAAAGCCGCCTGAGGCCACAGTGATTGAAGAAGTCATGAGCAGCCATCACACTTGGCAAGATCATTTGTGAATTATTGACATGTTGACGGTAGACGTGGTCTCGCTTACATTCCCAAGTGGATACATATCAGCGGCATACTCTGTGAATGAAGTAGTCGACAAATGAAATTTGATTCCACTATCGACAGATTAGAGTAGATAAACTAAATTTGAACATTAAATAAATGAATGTTACTGCTTAAACTACTCAGCAGGAGCCGTTGCAGATATTAAGGCCACACATGAAAACACTTTAGTCCACAAACATATACGGCTAGAAAGGGCACTTTGCCCTGCAGCTGTCAGAGGAGTCTTTATTGAAGCCAAGAACCTTCTTCTGTATTTCTTCTTATTATTGAGAGCTTCAACCTTAGCAGCAACACAAAATACAGTCAGTTCGGATATTGCATCAAAGTTTTCGTTGGCTGCTTAGTGTGTCACTTTCACAAGCATCAAATAAGCAGCAATGTCTGCTTTTTGACTTGTTGTTTGCCAGTTAAGGAAGTTTGCAGATATGTGAAAAAATATAAAAAATAAATATATATATATATATATATAAAAAAAAAAGATCACTGAAAATCTAAAATAAACTGGAGACTTTAATCCATCCTAATATTGCAGGTTATATCCTTTGTATTCAACAGCAAAATATAAACTAATCAAAAGTATATTTATTTACTATCAGAGCTATGAAAGAGCATCTGATCATATTTTGCAGAGGTCAAAGGTTAACATGCATGCTCAAATGCATTATTTTGTTATTATAACTTGTTTCTTTTTATTAATGGTGGTCTATTTCCTTGACAGCGAGCAGCTCCTGCAACACTGACACTTTAGTGATCCCTGTCACTTCTAAGTTGTTTTAAAAAAAAAAAAACCATCAGAGCAAAGAGTAAATGTTCAAGATAGAGCAACGACTTGTGAGCCAACCTGATCCAATCAGTCAGTCAGTCAGAGACAGGATAATTTATATGTTGCAGTGCAGCCAACTCAAAAGCTGAGGTAATATAGATATTTCAAAGTGACGGATTTTAAATCTGACTGCTGGCACATGAATTTGGTCTCTGAACGAATCACTACACATGTAAAAAGTGATCTCAGATTGGAAAACCAAAACGCAGAAGGAGTGAAAACAACACTGGTGTTGCCAAAAGTCATTAACTGATTTTACATTTTGAGTAAATTACAGAATATGATGTTTATGGATCTGACACGGCTCTAAAAAGCAGTATGGAAGCAAGTCAAATGGAACGGTCCACAGCTAAAAGGGACACTTGAACTCCAGTTTGGCAGGAGGAAACTCCCAGTTCGGTCATTTAAAAGGAGTGTGTTCATATTTCTGAGGCTGCAGCTCTGGTCTCACACTATACAACAGGTTGCCTAGCAACAGCACGGCAAGCTCCTGCAGCCGAAGTCTATCTTCAGCGAAACGTTGCTGCACAGCAAAGCTACACAAACACAAGTCAGCCGGTCAAGCCACTCAGGTGAAAACGGTGTCTGTCTGGATTGTTAAAAGCCAATTAAAAACAGAGATGCACAAGTTTCTCCACATCTATGATGCTCTCATGCATCATCTCTCCATAAAGGTATGAAAGCTGACTCAACACAAAGCCAATTCTGAGGCATTATATCTGAAGTCAGACAAAAGCTATCCATTTTCCAATGGTGGTGAGACAAGGAGCTCGCTTGTTACCAAACAATGATGTATAAATAAACAATTTATAGCCCTCTGGCAATTTATGAGTTCTCTTTATTAAAATTCATGTCACTGCTCTGTTCTGTGATGTCTGGACTCCTTCAGCACCTTCACAAGTGACTGAAAATTGTGGACATTCAGGCCATTTCACTGAAAAACTTTAATGCTTTTCTGTGTCAACATTATATTAAATAATACTGGTAGTGATTGACACACTGATGATCCATTAAAAAGTAAATTTAATTTATTATTTTGCATCTAAAAAAAAAAAAAAAAAAACATTGCTTGTCCATCGTCAAGCCAACGTCTCAGAGACCACTGAGACGATACATTTTACATTTAGTATGCAAGTCCTGGCTGTATGGAAAGTATCTGCAGGTTGGGACAGTATTTTCAATCAATATGATTTCAGGCAATCATAATCAATATGAAGTCTAAAGATGTCTAAAAAAATCACATAAAGACCGCTTGGTTCTGCTCAGGTGAGCTTTTTGTTGGACGGTTGTAAATGTCTGGTCGAGGCCAGAGCTGCAGATTTTTGATCCTAGCTCCATGTTTGAAAAGTGCTACTTATGTTACCTGCTTCAAATCAATCACTGACAACCACTGGTCACACAAAACAGTCAATTTTCAAGTTTTTTCTCTGTCTGTGGATCTCAGATTAATTCGGTCCCCAGCTCTGACTTGCACTTTTCCTATAATTTATGAAAGAACTTTTTCTTTTGATATGAAGCAATCACATAGGGATAATAACATCAGGCTTCACATTCAGTTTACAACATGAGAGTTTTTTGATTTTTCTTCCTGCACTTGGGTCCGACATTATACATCATTGTGCCTGTGGGTGAGTGTTGAGACCTGGAAAATCTGCCCATTAAACTGCCTGGAGATATTTCAAGCCTTGTTAAAGACCTGCTGTCTCGTCAGAAGATGAATTCCACCCACACCTTCCTCTTCTCTTCCTAGTCATGCTCTCTCAGAGGTTTCATTGTGAAAGTGGATTGATGGTTCAAAGGGGTTCGGGATGCTACACAATTTTAACTACATCAGTTCTACTTAGTGCGTTCGCTTTCATTTTCAGAAATAATTAGATTGAGCCAGCCTTGTTGTCTGACTACTTACTCTTTCAAACTAACTAAATAGTTGCTTTGAACTAATTACATTGGCAAGCTGATCCTAAAATGTTTGTAATACATCAGAAAATGAAATGAAGGATAACTTTTTTTGCCACCAGCATAAAAAGTAAAATGAAAGTTTGGCCTGCGGGAAGATAAGGCCATAAATTTCTCTATCATTTGAAGCTTGACTATTTTACGTTAGGAAATATCAGACTGTCAGGATTGGAACAACATTGTTGGACTTTGTTAATCTTAGACTCAGCTTTTATATGCTTATGATGCACATGCGGATATTGCTTTAAAGTCTTTGACATCTCTGAACACAGATAACGTGGCATTAATTGTCCCTGCCGAATGTTTTTCTTCCCTTCGAGTCGCCACAGTTTCTCTGAAACACCTCAACAATAATTTGTGCCTGTTTCATAACAAATCACAGGGACACCTTTCAAACTGTTTTGAAAAATAGTTGCAAACCACACTGTTTATCATCAGTGTCGACACATGCTTACTTATAGTTTACTGCAAGAAGTTTTCACCTTCTCTCATACAGAAAAACATTTTTTGGAGTTGCCTATGAAGAAATTATTTTCCAAATGTTTAGAGATAGTGATCAAAATTTTCAGAAAATACTCACATTGTGTCTTGCAGCAAAAACAAGTGCGACCCATACATCACTTAATTACAGAGGTGAAAAACAGCAAATGAACGTGGGAGAATGACTAAAATGAAATGGCTTCATCTCTGTTGGTGGTCGGAGTCACACTGGGAAAGCACCTGCATGAGACAGAGCCCATTACAGCTCTGTTACAGGTCTGCTGCCCCAGGAACAAGACCACAAATAGCCAATTAAATAATCAGAGCATCCTTTTTCTCCATGTCGTCCCCTCTGCTTCTCCTTTTCTATCTCTAGCTAGCTCAGAGCTGGCAGTTTTAAGCTGGAGCAAGAAAAACTGTAACTATCTCTGGTATAGGCACGCAGGAACACGCAGGAAAAAGGATAAAATATAAGGGTCAAAGAAAGAGTCTGTCATTTGTCTTTGTCAGCACACCGCAGGACTTGTTTTCTCTCTTAACCCAAGTCATTAATACAGCAGACTGAGGTGAATAATTACATCTGGATGCTCAGAGCTGGCCGTGCATGGAACTCTATTACAGTTTTCCCTCATTTCAGGCCTAATGTTTTATTGTTATTTTTGAGTACTAAATCTTAGATGTTACAGTATTTTTGGAGTCGATTCAATGCCAAAGAAGGAAATGGGGTGACCTAGTTGTAGTGGTCAGAGCAGTAGTTGACATCACCTCATTCAATAATTTATGTAGAAGCTTACAATTAGCCACAAATCTTTCGCCCAAGTATCCTATGGGGAGGTGGGGAGTGATACATACAACACCATCACTAGGCTAACATATAAACACACACATTCAATAGCACTCACGCTCACGATGGTTAAATGAGAGGGCCAAGAAACTTATATAGGAGTAATAGAGCACATAATACTCCCATCCAAGCTCCCATCATCAATGATGGACAATATAGAGAAACTACAAAGGATCACACTGAATCGTAGCATCAAGTTAGTGCTTCCTTCAAGACTGCCACTATAATTGCTCAAGTTTGGCAGCTGGGAACCTTTGTTGTTCTTTGCTGAAACAAGTGTCCTTCTGCCACCATTTCACTGTCTACATTTCAAATAATATTATAATTGAAAGGCAATAAGTCTTCCCCCAACGATTTATTTCAATTAAAGAACCATTAATTAGGCCTTGACAAAGAATGGCTTTGGATTTCAAAGCCTCCAAGCAAGCTTCATAACTCAAACTTAATGGTTATTTTCATTTCATGCAAAGTATGATAGCAATGGACTGTGAGATTTTTTTGTACTGCCAATGCAATGGCGCCCCCTGAAACAGACCAATTAAAACTCACACCATCACTGAGCACTCGCTGTTGTATGAGGAGGTGTATCAAAGAACAGCAGAAGATGAAAATAATACAACTCAAATGTAACCTCAGGCAGCTGAGAACAAAGTGGCTCACCAGAAATCAAGGCCTCAGATGAAAGGATTAGCTGTGGAAATCATGCACCGGGCACATTGATGGCCTTGTGCTGCGGCTGTGTCTATGTGGGGGCGTGATTATCTCAGAACTGGAAGAGTGACAGAAAAAGCAGAGACACAAACAGATGTAGAAAATCAAAACGTTAGTCTAGACCTAGCTGTCTGATTGAGACACAATTAATATTGTTGTTGTCGTGTTGCTTTCAGCTTGTAACATTCGTTCACTTAAATGAGATACATGCAGATATCATTCATAATATTCATGCGTGATGGTCTTCCACGTGCTCTCAAAGTGTAGTTTATTTGTGTTATGTGTATGGGTGTAGGCAGTGGTGATAACAAATGAGAAACCCAACCTCTCACTCTGTTTCTTTCATACCTTATATTGGCTGGATAACAATGTGTCTTGTAAAGCACATTATCATCGGCAGTCATAGAAAAAATGTTAACGTTATATTTGTTTAGTTGTTTCACACTCATAAAGATGATAAACTCACATGCACAGATCATAATTAATAGGGGTCAAAGGGCAATGCTAGCGGTTCTGTGAGATGCTGTGAGCTAAATATTAATGTTGGTATGCTGATACAGTCATGGTGGGAATGCTAACACGCTTATGTTTAGCTGCTAACGTTTACTGTCATCGTATTAGCTGCATTCTATAAGCTAACATTTATACTATTCATAAACACCTGCAACTCACAGTAATATCCAAGAGACATATCTTAAGATTCAACATTTATTTTTTAATACACAATTGGAAAGCTAATGCTGACGCTTATCAAGTCATTTCCATCATGTTAGCATGGTGCTAAGGTGGTATTTGAGCTAAAAATGTCCTAACATTGCAGAACGGAGCAAATTGTATTTCATGGATAGACTATGAAGTCGGCAGCAATTCATCGCAGCATATATCCCATGTTTTATGTGCTCGTTTGTGTGAAGTTCATGCGTTAGGCTACTATTTAATATTCAGTGGGGCACATTTGTCTAATTTTCATATACTGCGTGATCATCCTGCAGGCCATATATGATCAGAGAAGAAAATGTAGTGTCAGAAAACAAAGTGAAGGGGGTCATGACTAGGAAAAAAAAATGTTTAGTTGCTGAAAAGGTAATGTATTGTATTTTTTCAGTTATTTTATGTTCCATTCGTAAGTTTCAGTGGTGTAGATTTGTTAAAACAAAAAGAAACGTACATTTATTTAATAACAAATCATGCTGTTTTGAGAATCAGTGCTTGAAATACCTGGGGTTTGATTTTTGGTCCTTCATGTTTCAAGCCTTTGACGTGTTTGTGAAGGTACAACCTGCAGTGAGTCATCCTTCTGAACAAACAGATGAAACAAGAAATATGCACAAGGATATCATCAGGTAGAAGGTTTTTCAACTGATGGCTCAGGGGCTGTGAATAAAAAAAGGAGGTCTGATGTAAGCCTCTGTGATGCCAAATCTCAGATGAGCACATCGCCAATCTACTATGAACAAACACCAGCAGTTTTGTGTGAGAAGACTCTTGTGGATTTTGCCAGGATTGGAGGTATTAATTATAAAAGAGAGCAGGGAATTGAAATCTCTTTGTCACCAGGTGGTGCACTCTAGACTTTCAGGTTGGATGATAAAACAAAATGAAAAACGGCAACTCAGAATGATTGTCAGTCGAGCTGAAATTAGAGTTGGAGTTTATGGAAAGTTGGAAACATTCCTTCCGAACATTTCTTTTTTGGCGTTCACTTCAAAAGGAAAGTATTTCAAAGACTGGGTGGGAACCACAAACTCCATGAAATAAGGCTTCGGAGAACTGTGCATCTCTGATAACTGCTCTGTTATTTCTGCATGTCAGCACTTGTAATAGTGAAATATGAAAACATGGCCACTCAGTTATTGGTAGGACAGATATATGTGTGTGTCTGAGATCTGAAAATAAATCAATTCCAATTCGGATGATTACAGGACATGAGGCTGTGAGCCACCCCCCCAAAAATTAAATCTTTTTATAGCAACTTTCAACATATAGGTACACACCTGTTCTTTGAAAATCAGCCCCACTCTTGTATGAAAAAGAATTAAAAGATGTTGTTTTCCTTTTTCTCCCTGGAAGGTCAACAGCAGAGAAAGTCCTCTGGCCTCTTTATTTTAAAAAATACAGGGCTGAAGCTTGGTTTTCAATCTTTGTCATAGAATGTTCTGACAAGATTACCTTGAGACTGCTTACCTTGTTTCCTATTCTGTACAGCACCTTGATCGACTGCTGTCGTCTTAAAAGGTGCTTTTATAAATAAAGCTTGGGTTGAGTTGAGACTCCTTCCCTCACGATCTCTGCTGCAAATGCCATTATTTACATCTAATTAAATGTGTCACTATCAAATTAGCTTGACAGTAGGATACGCGCTGTGTGGGGGCAATAGAGATGGCAGTAATGATGTCAATTGACAATTAAGTTTTCCTTCTGACAGCAGCAACGTGTGGATAAACTCAGAGAGCTGGTTGTCTCGACTGCAACTAATGCAATTATTTTGATGCCTGATGTTACACCATTTACCCCAGTGACAAGCACAGCCCAGAAAGAGAAGTGAGGAGGAAATGAGTGATTTTCTCCAATTCCTCTGAGCAGACAGCACCACCCATCATCGAGGAAACACTACCACCTAGAGGAGAAATGTGTTAACACTGAGTTGTTGCTGTCTCTTTTTTTTTCTTGCAGCCATTTTGTTGTGAATGAAATCATCACTAACATGTCAAAAGCCAGACTTTAACTTGGCTTTTGTGTCCCGCTGTTGACAGAGCTCCAGGGTGTCTGCATATTTGCTGCCTCTTTGGCAAAGTTTTCTCCCCTTGACTGCCTCTTGCGAAGGTCTGTAAGTGTTCCTGTGATGTGATGTTTTGCTGCAATGAATGACTTCACACTATAGAAATAGTGTTAGTTGCTTCCTGTTTTCCCGGTTATTTCATGGTTGGCTCAGTGCATGACTTCACAGGCTTGGCCCTGTTCAGATGACCTCTCAATATCCCAGTAGGCCTCAACTCTGAAAGGTGCTGTGCGTGACTTGAGTGCCGGGATGTGGTTTGATGTGGTGAATTGGGCCGTGGCAGCCTGAGAAGCAGCTCCCTGCACAGAATGTGCATCTTTACAAGTCATTCTTATTTATAGAAGGATGTCTCTATTTTTTCAGATATTAAATAAAATTCTTCACTGAACATACCAATTCTACATTGCTGACATCCGAATTGTTTTATTCACCGTTAAATTTATAAGCTGCTGCATCCCCTGTGGTATTTTTTAAAACTACAAAAAGAAAGACAAGGTTTTATTTATGATTTAGAAATAAAACTGATATCTTATGAAGTGAGAAGAAAGACCTCCTATATTTTTTATAGATGACACAAAGCTCCTCAGCTTGTGTTCAGCCAACACCATCAAACAATAGGGACTTATGAAAGTACAGTCAGACTGTGAGTGCGTGTGTGTGTGTTCAGTGTGGTGTGGTTACATAAAGAGGTGCTGGTTGTCTTTCTCTTCCCAAATATGTGCTACTATTCATGGTCTTTGGCAACTGAAAATAGTGATTGAACAGGAATAATAATCCTCTGGGCAAAGATGATACAGTGGACACATTAAATATGAGGAGTATTTAAATCTAATCTTCCCATTTAGATGTTGGAGCGGCTGTGTTTGAAATGGAAACATTTTTACAGCGAACAGGATGAGTCGATAATGTGGTGTCCAGAAACTGATTGCCATTGGTCTTTCTATTTCTATTACATTCTGCATTGTCATTCAGGTTTTTGTTTGAGATATCATTGTCCTCTACTGCGATGAATGTTTAAATAACCTCACATTTCAGCTTGCTTGTTTCATTGGTGTACATGTGAATGTGCGCAATGCCACAAGAGGATGTCCTTGGAATAATAATGTGTGATGTGTGATGGAGAGGGAGAAAAAGAAGAAGTTAAATAGCTGAAATATAATTCAGGATCAGCCCTGCTACATTTCATATGCTATAGAATGTTCACATTTTGCGAGTTGCAAATGAGATGCTTTAAAAATAGCGTTATTAGTAGTCATCAGTTCCTGCCAAGCTGGTGGAGACAGACACTGAAATGTGACCCTGGTGCTGCAAGTGCTTTTGAAATCCCAGTTGCATAGCAACACGTCTCATCTGCAGTTAAGCTTTTCTCCACCAAAGAAACAACTGTCATTTTTGCTTCACATGCAGTATTATACAATGAAAGTTTTCCATAAACACTATTCTGTCTGCATATAGGCCCATTTTCCTCATTTTCCAGAAGATTGTGTCAAATCAGCACATCTTACTAATGTGACTGATTTAGAAAGTGATTTGCATGTTACTTTTGCAATAGAATAAATATTATAAGGCTCTGACAACCTCAGATTCTGTAGAGCCTGGTAGATATATATTTTCAAAACAAGGTCCCATAAAAAATAGGTGTGGAAATCGCAGTTGATTTAACACTTCTTATAGTGGTAGCCAAATTAATTATGCGCTGCTAGTCAATAGCCAGGTCATTGCTTTATGCTCCATTTCTCAGTGGTTGAATTGGCTCTTGATTTTCATTTAATGACTGAAATCCCATTTCATTTCATACCTGAAGAAGCACTCATCAATCAACCACAAAGGCACACAGAACTGCAATTTACTAACTGCCTGTGTTTTAAAATCTTCGTACAAACATATAAAAACAGTGCATGTATGCAAAAACACACAAGTTACGTACAAATTTATTTTAGTTAGAACGTGTGTGTTATGTGTTATATGCAAAAAAAGAAAAGATACATTTATCCACCATTAGCTGCTGCAAACCAACTCCAATGCCCAAGTTTAATCATTATTTATTTAACAATTAAGAGTCTCATTAGGGAGTTCAAGACAAAGCTATTAGGACAGTCAGAGGGTTTCTGCAGATGTTCAGTCAATTTGCTTGATCAATGAGGAGTCTCGTAATGGTTCAATTGAATTTGTGGAGAGAGGTCTCTTAGCAGAGTCTGTGTGAGTGACCAAACTTTAATCTGTACATCTATCTAAAATCCTGAAAGCCTGAAGCTTCGTCTATGACCAGCTAGTCATCATAGCTGGTGTTGGAGTATGCAGCGACAACCTTTCTTAATCCACTTTAAATAAAGCTCATATGTCTGTTAGAAGGAAGTCACCAGTTAGTCACGACTAAAGCAGGACACTGAGTTCCCTTCACTTTTGGTTGTTCAGTTACATTACCATTATATTTTCTGAACACAGATGTCAAATTTTGCGAGCTCAGTAAAAATCAGGATAAGACTTGTTCCAATGTGGATGATTGCCAGATATCAAATTGTAGTTCTTGAATCTCTTTAACAAGCACTTGTTCAAAATTGGACACTGATGAAGGGAAACTTGTGCTGATGTTTAATCAAATTGATTTACAAGTGTACATAAAAATTTTGAAGACTTGGATTGAAATTGGTGTTTGAGATTTACCAAAAACCCGTTTCCAAACAGAAAGGAACTAATGAAATTATACACAAACATTCACTATTTTTAGGGGGTGATGTAAAAAGGAAATAGCCATGAAAGCATGGGGGGCAAGGGGCTCTTGTAAGATGTAAAAAACACTTTATGCTTACTCGTAAAGTGTTTTATGGGTAGATTTCCTGCACTTCTGTACCCATAAAGCAGCTGAATATTATATTAACATATGTGATCCAAGATTCCCCCACACACATGCACAAAATCACAATGTGCCAAATATTATGGAGCTTAGCTTTTATATCACATAGCAGTGAAGTTTACAACAAGCAAACAAGAAAGCTTAAATGCTAAAAAACGTCAGCAGAAAGACACGTGTGAAGAATATGAGACACAAAGCACACTGAGCATTCACACACAGACACACAAATATGCACAAACACTCACATAGTCAGCACATGTGTGTTTGTACCCGCACAAAGAAAGATGTCCAAAACCACATTCTAGAGATCCATTTTCGGCTTCTCCCTGTGTGCCACACCTCAGAGCACCATGCATTTATCTTGACACACCTTGACGCTTTCCCCCCCAGTGCTCATCAGTTTGCTGGCCACGCCTGGATGATCATCTAGATCCTAGAATACCGAACTCCTGTGGCTGCACTTTTTACATTTGAGCTGACAAACTGCAAGCTCTGTGCTCCTCGCTCCATTGAGCCTGTGGTTGAGTTCAGCCACTGAGGTTGCACACAGAAGTAAAATCTTTAAAGTTGTTTAAGAGCCTACAGTTTGCCCTTCCCTTTATTTGGTCAAAGCAGGTGTCACCTTCTTGATTCTGCAACACAACAAGGGATTTTCTTCATGGGGCCTAGAGTCGGGGCATATTGACTTCTAAAAGTTTCCTCGTTCAAACTGGCGCACAAAGCAACAAAAGGGAAACCAACACAAGCTGAGTGCAAGGGGAGCATAAAAGCGGTACAATTGATGGTGGCGTAAAAGTATCACCATCCAAGTTGGCTGCTGAGCGCTGTTTACACTCGGAAAACATGGCAAACATTGTGTTTAGAGTTGTAGATCAGTTGACCTCAACTGAACTCGACTGGAATACAGCGGATTAATGTGCTTTTCCTTATTTGCTCAGTATTTTCATGCAACCTTCAAATGTACTTCCCACTGTCCTCCCCTTGGGTGAGCTTCACAGACTACAAATATAAAAAACGATACATAAGAGTACATGCTTGTCCTGTTTTTGGTTTTGTTTTTTTTTTTTTTTTTTTTTTTTTTTTTTCAAATATCATAAAACAGTATTTTATGCACCGTTGATGTTCACAAACCGCAGGTGCAGGTAATTTTATTTTCTGATTATGAAGTTCGTGTCATGTGAAGTCTTTTGGCCTCTACTGAGAAAGAACCATACAAACTACATTTAAAGCATTTGAGCCCAACCAGAATAAATGGCAAGCTGCTTAATCTTTAATGTGCCTCGTTCTGTGGACCAAGCAGAACTTAGATACATGGGAGGAAATGTTTGCTTTTATCCCAGGATAGTGTTGGTCCCGAGGCAGAAGAGATGTCTGCAAGAGCGCAGAATCCAGGTTTTAGAAACTTGGGCTGAATTAAACCATAATTCCTTGGATGAGAACCAGGTTCAGGTGACCTGCTTCACTTGGAGCCATTGTGAGAGAACGGCTTCAGCTTCAGGTTTTAATACACATTATTGCTGAGTGCCTCTTTTTTTTATTTTTGGAAGGAGGGCATGGCTGTACATTAGGTGGGAAAACCTGAGGTTTATCTATTTTTATCTGGACTCACAGAAGGGTTTTTGGACGGTAAAAGTGCAGAGCAAATAAGTTGTTGCAATTACTCAACCAAGCCATGCAGAAAATCATTTAACAATAATGCAAATCATAATCCTTTTGATTTTTTATTTTATTTTATTTTATTTTGGGCCAGGTGGAACCCCTGAAATGAAGGTTGGAGATTATGGAAGGTCTAAGACCCTGAGCATGCTCTCACCTGGCAGTCATATCGAAAGCATTTTTATTTGTAATATATGAAATATAAAACAGCGTATATACACAGTACAGGCCAAAAGTGTGGACACACTTTATTCATTTGAATGAGAAGGTGTGTCCAAATTTTTGCCCTGTACTGTATATATATATATATATATGTTAAGAGGTTAAGAGGAGGAACAAAAGGTTACATCACAGAGCTCTGTGGGTTGCACACCAAAGAGTAATGCCTTAGCGCCCTCAAGTGGACCATCTATAAAACTACTTGTCAATCTGTCTAATGCTACTGGAAAAATTAACACATTGGAAAGACTTTGACGAGAGACACTGACTCATCAGACCTGAAGAACTCACTAAATGTGTTATGCTTGAGCCTTTTGTACACTTCCTTAAAATTTGTGACCCAGCATACAGAAGCACATATAAGGGATGCGTAATTTATGGGGGGGGGGGGGGGTGAGTGGCTTGCAATCCACCCAATAATCCAAACCACACACAAGAAAGCCCGCAAATATCATATCTTAATGATCGGTAATGAATGTTAAATATTATAAACACGACACTGTGGTAGATTCTCTCAGTTTAGCAGGGAAGAAGGATTAGAGACGCCCATCCACCCCCCTGATTTGGTTTTGCCCATCTCAGCCCTGTGAGTCTCTCCCCTGATGTAAACATCAGCGAGCAGGATGGTGACACGGTGTGATGGAAAGAGCAGGAGGAAAAAGTAATGTCCAACAACCAGAGGTGGACAGAGTACACAACTTCACTACCTGAGTAAAAGTACAGATACTCCTTGTCAAATATTACTCCAATACTAGTAAAAGTAGCTTCGTCCAAATATTACTTAAGCAAAAGTACAAAAGTATTTGCTGAAAGAATTACTGAAGTAAAGGTATAAAAAAATACAGGAAAGTAGGGTAGATTTATTGTCACTGTACAATCCACTGATGTGATTCCGCTACAGACACGTTTATAGCTTTAACCTTCATTTAAAGAGGTCTGTGGAGGGGTCCGGTTTAGTGTCCAGTGCAGAGGTTTCCAGCTCCGGTCCTGGATGGAGAAATAATCCAGGTAGGATGAGGATTATACATCGTGGCCATGTCTGTACGTGTTCCAGCTAAGAAAATGGCCATGATGTGTAGTCATCATCCTACCTACTAACGGCCCTGTTTCTTACCGTGCTCTACGTTTCTCGTCCCAGATTCACCGTAATCACCTTTTAAAAAAAATAATTGTATGGAAAATGTCTTAACCCTTTAGTGTCTTGTTCTCTTTTCTTTCCCTTTCTAATCACTGGACTGATGCTGACCGGACATTTTCCTACCAAACTTCAGACAACAGAAACCAGGCTGGCATAGCAACAGTAACCAAGGGGGGCGGGGCTTAGCTAAGGGTCGGTGGCCAAACCGTTTGTTTGGGGGGGGGGTTACAAATATGAAGAAAACAAGTAAGAAACTAATGTAATCCCTCACTAAAATAGTTGTGTACTTTTACATGTCTCCATAAACAAATCGTTTTACTGGTCTAGTCTGTGGACGTGTCCTGTCTCCGGTCTAGTCTCGGTCCGTTCCTGGAGGGGTGCCGTCACCGGTCTGGGCTGGTTCGGCCTAGGTCCTGGGGGGGGCGCTGTATCTGCATTAGCCCAGTCCATTACTCGCAACCAATTAACTCCGTAGACACGTTGAGGTGCCCACGCCGGAAATCGAACCACATTACACTACATACATACATTTACATTAGATCATATCATCATACAGTTACATCATTTGTTACACTTACATCATGTACAGATATTAACCCCGGGATTACATTACATCATACATACACTATTCATCACATTACATCATACTAATTCACATCACCTCCCCTAGCCGGAATCGAACCCTTTGTTCCTAGGTGCGGGGCTGCAGCGTTACCGCTGCGCCACAGCGCTGCTCGAGTTGCCGCATACATTTACGCTACTTCACCATTTCACATTTACGTCACCTGACCTAACCGTGTTGCTCAGGTTTAAAGAGCAGATATATCAGCATCATCCATCTGTATTTTTCATTTACAATCCGAACTCGAAAACAGAAATATTATATTACTTATTTAGTTTTTTATTATAAAAATTATAGATATCTACTTCATTTGTCCTGAGGGAAATTTACATGCATCAAGATGTATCTAACCGTGCTGACGTACACACCCAGAGTGAGCTGGGATTGGCCCCAGCAGCCCACGTGACCCGGAAACGGAAAAGCGGTAGAAGCTGGATGGATGGACTGTCATTTCATTCGCTATTGCCAGTCATTGTTTTTAATGCAAAAGAGATATTATTATTATTATTATAGATTATGATGATGATGATGATGATGATTATTATTATTATTATTATTATTATTATTATTATGTAGACCTATAGCCTATTTTATGGGCATGCCGTGCAAGAGATAACAGAAAATGTGAAGGCTTTCAGGAAAAAATATTTTAAGTGTTCAGTGAATGGACCATTGACTTTCGTTTAAACCCAGGGCACAACTTCCCACCCCAATTTCCCAAAGGGCGCAAAGTTGATAAATTTGGGTAACCAGGATGTGTGTTTGTCACGTGATTGTGCGTTCATTGTGGTAAAAGGGACAAACTTGTGTTCAACGAGTTCGTGAATTATGAAAAATATGGACACTATCCTTTGGGTATTTCCAAGGAGCAGAAATATATCATTCACCGGTGCTCCGCCAGTTTCCAAATGAACGGTAAGAAATATCAACGTTATGTGTCAAAAATAATGTCATCAGTTCGTCAGTCGAGCATGCTAACCAGTTAGCTAGCAGTCCATTTTGAATCGACTAACTAGTGTAAGTGATCCGGCACTGAGGTTTACTAAACGAAGGCTACTCTCCCACAGCTAGGCTAGCTAACATTCATTTACACAGAGACTGACAATGAACGGTCTAAATTTATTGTTTTAACATAATAAATAACATATCAGTAACCTACACGTTGGTTTGTCCCATTTAGCTTTCCGCACACCCAGATGTGTTTCTATTTGTGTGTCTTCCTTAAGTACGTACGGTAACTTAGCAACTACGCACGACTCAGCACGCAGTAAATCAGCGTAAAGGGGAACAGGAATCTGGAGGAACCGAATCGGTTAACACACCGGCTTTATTCAAACATCACAACACAGGACTTTTATGGCTGCAGAGTTCAGTTTCATCATACTGCGGCTACAGCTGGCGTTACTTCTAACGTCATTCACGGAGAAAGGGACAAACACGCTTCTCTGCAAGCGTACACACAACACAACATGGCTACGTGCTGACTAGTTGTTAATGGTTTGTGTGTGTGTGAGGAGGAGTTGGACCGTGTTTAAGTGATGTCCACAGAAGACATCCAAACACCAGCTACAAACTAATGTGTGTTCATCTGAAGGCAAGAGGTGTGTTGTTCCAGGTAATAATACGGCCACGATGTATAATGTAGAATGAGCCGATCGTTATGGAGAAATAATCCAGGTAGGATGAGGATTATACATCGTGGCCATATTCTTACCTGAAAAAAAAAAAAAAAAACAAAGAACGAGTAATGTTAGACTAGAACAAAAGTAGTAAGTAGTAAAAAGTTTAACGTTTAAGGTTTTACGGAAGAAAACTAAACCAAATTAATTAGGTTTATGTTCCTAATTTCTTGTATTCCTCAACAAAGTATTAAAAATAGTACTGTAAAGAACTGTATCCATAAATAGTAATAGAATCAGTATTGATTACAGTTGATCACATATTCAAAGCCTCCAGACTTAAAAAAAAAAGGCTCCTCAGTATCCTCAGGTGGAAATCTCAACCCCTCCAATATCCAACTTAAAGTTACGCCTTTGGGTGTTTGGGCACAATTTTCCTTTAGAATCTATGATTTATTCAGTTTGAACAAGAGTATGACGAGATAAGATTTCATTTGACATTTCACTTAAATATGCAATGGTACCACATCAACGTAAAGCTTGATTTGGTATATAGTATTCCGCACATGGTAGAACAAATTCGAGATGTAAATATTCAACACTTTCCTTAATTAACACTTAACACTTTTTTCCTTAACTAGGCACACTAGCCTGACGCAGAGATAAAGCATTCAAACATGCAGAGATTTTCTCTCTGTTAAGTGTAAACGTATTTGCATTGAGTTGTGTAGAACTGTGAGTTGTTGGAGTTTAATTGTGTAGTTGATTCTCCGTCTAAAAAAAACAAAAAAAAAACAAACGAACGGACGGGTAATGTACCTTTAACGCCCTGTTTCCGCACATGCGCACATTTAAACTTTTTTGGCGGGGGGATCAAAACTACAACAAAACGTTTTCCTCATAAAGTCAGGCCGAACACTCACTTTAACCCGGTGTGGGCTTTGACAACTGAACGGCAGCATGGTTGAAGGTCCGGGCTGCACTTTGAACGGAGAAAAAATCCGCTCCAGGATCCAGAAAGGACAGAAACTGAAAGAAATCAGAGGAAGTTTGACAAAATCCACCGTAAGTTACGTTACGTCTCCGTTAGCGCTGCTAGCTGCCAAGCTAGCTGGCTGACTGTTTTCATGTGTCCTTCTCAGAGAAACAACCCCGAAGGACATGTCTTCAGCTGTCTCTGTGGCTGTCTCTACACCGGTGTGGACACCCTGGGGAAGGAGCTCTTCATGTACTTTGGTGTGAGAGCCTTAAGGTAAAGTTGACTCTGAAGCCATCCTGTATGAAAGTGTGTTACACTGATGTTAGACTAACATCTGTGAGCCAGCTCCTGGAGAAAAATAGTCATTTTTAACCACACAAACTTTTTATTTAACACAACATGACGTCCTGTCCTGTAAAATCATACCTTGGCCATAAAATCCATCACTTTTCCTTCCAGGTGTCAGTGAATCACTTAATAAAAACATAATCAAGAAATTTTCGAGGAACTTATCAGTCATTTTGTAAATAATCAATAGCAGATTTATTTTGACTGTTCAAATTAGATGCTGTCCTGTGTTTTTATTATTTGTTTTTATCATAGTGTTTCTGCCCTTGTCCAATGAGGCCTTTTGACTTTTGATGAAATGCTTAAATTAGACAAACATTTTCATTGCACGTCTGATTGAAAACATACTGCGCTTTTATAGTATTATTATTAATAGTCTATAGATCTGTATGTTTTGCTTGTACACTACCAGTAAAATGTTTGGACACAATTTCTCATTCAAATGAATAGCAAAGTGTATCCAAACTTTTGACTGGTAGTGCATTTAATTGCATTTTGTTTTCTCTTGCTCTCGCTCTCCTTCTCTCTCTCTCTCTCTCACACACACACACACACACAAACCAACAATTTGAGGCAGATGGTCACTGATACTAAGCCTGGCTTTGCCTGAGGTTTCTTAAAGGGATTTTTTTTTTCTTGCCCTATTGGGTCCTTTTAAATAATTTTAAGAGTTTGGTCTAGACCTGCCCTGTAAATTGCCTTGAGGTAACTTTGTTATTATTTTGCAGTGTACATATATAGAAACACGCAATATTTAATATTAGCAATTGAAAAAAACAACCAGCAAATGAATTCCTCGTAACAGTGATTTCCTTGGTTGAACTGTTATTGCTTTCATCGTGGGGGGGTTATTTAGATTTGTGTTCAATTTAATTTCATGGAAGGATAAAAATGTGTTTTTACCTTTTTCATAACTGGAATTAAGGCTGAATGAGAAAAATGAATATCTCATCCAAAATATTGCTCATTTATATCACAATATTGATATAAGTTGGGGTATAGCATCTTTTTATGGAGAATTATATGTGAATTTTTTTAGTGGATAAAATAACCAGACAAATCAAAAAGAAAGTCTTTGTAACCACCTTTCTGTCCTTTAGCTGTCAGCGCTCCTATAGATTAAGACATGCTATCTGTAAAGTAGATGTCTCTCCTTTCTCTATCATCTCACATCCTTTAGAGTCCACTTTGGTATGAATGGATCAATGCGTATAAACCCTGCTGAGAGGAAGGATAGGGCCGCCTCCATACCAGTTCTGGAAATACACCTGACTAACGACATTGTGTGCTTCTTTGACAGCACGGTGGAAATGAGGTAACGGGGACAGTAGCCTAGATAGATTGAGGTGACTGAAGTTCACCTTGGGGTATGAGTCTCATACAGGGAGCATGTCCTACATTACGCTGTATCTGAAGACAGTGGCTACTGTTGCATGAAAATGCTGCCTGTTTGGCTCGACATTTGTCCTGTTTATAGACTGTAAGGTCCTGATGTACTGTTCAGTAGATGCACACGTTTATTTCTTCTTTTTGAAAATTTCACCTCTGCCGTTCCTTCTCATAACAAATAAACTCAACTGCAGTATATGAAAGGAACAATTTTCAAATGTGTAACCTCACAAGTGCACCAGTGACCTTGTGGTACACTTGCTGTAACAGCAATCATATATTTTGAAAATTCTTCCTGCGCTATAGAATTGTGTGCTTGCAGGTTGACAGAAGACTGTGAGCAGAGGGTGCAGGCTATGGTGAGTCTGGACATGTGCTCCCCGAAGTTCAGTATCTCCCAATCTGAGGAGGCAGTGAAGAGGCAATGTAGCAGGATGCTCTGTGACGTTCTACTAGACCAGGCCATCATGCCAGGAGTCGGCAACATCATTAAAAACGAAGCTCTGTTTGACTCAGGCTTCCACCCAGCCGTGAAGGTATGGAAAAGATGATGGATTGTGTTCAGCAGAGTAACAAAAAAATGAGGGTAAAAATGCAAGACATCTCTCACTGTGAAAGTTTAGACCCTTGTATTATTGTGTGATGCATTGCAATGAGGTGGGTGAAATAGGGAAAAAGCAAACAAGCGCATTGCGGCATAGCCATACCTTTCCCTCAGTGCAGTTTGGAAATGGAATTTTTTTCCTATGAATGTATATTGTCTTTTTTGAGACCAGTATGTTTCATTCCATCTGATTTATAACATATTTTAGATTTTTAAGTAACAAATAAAATATCAGCCAATCCTGATATCAAATTTAGATATGAAATCGCATGTGAAGGGTCTAATGCTTCACATTGGTATTAGGGAATATTTTTGATTAAACAAACTGTGGAATAAAGGTTCAATTTATTTGAGCAAGCTATTGACTGCAAAAGACACTTTGCACCATGAATACTTCTATTGCTCAACTATTACTAGGGGCTGTGCACTGCTCCCCTTAGAAGGTATTAGATGAGGTCTGGGGTACAAGTATATAGCACACTGGACCAAAACATCAATCTTGGAATTGGGCTCTTTCTCTTCTGGGATCCCTGAATCTTTATGAGCTTCTCCACCAGTATTGAACCCCTAGGTGTCCTGAAAGAGCTACAAGTGGTGTTTTTTTCCCCAGCCCTTTCTGGGCCTAAGTCATGTCCTTGTTGCCAGTCTTGGGAATACCTTGTATGTGATTTTTCTTTGTTGCATCACTTTAAATTAGGTTTTTTCTTCATGTCTGGTTGTTTTATTGTTTTTTATGCTTGTGTGTTATTGATTCGCTGAGTATAAGGTGCTTTTCATCTCTGTTTTGAAATGAAGGACAATACAAATCAGACTTACTCTGTGAAACTACTCTGTGGCACTAACTGTGCTCCCTAATTCTTAGGTTCAGCAGCTGACAGATGAACAGATCCATCACCTTGTGAAAATGACACGGGATTTCACTCTTCTGTTTTATAAGGTTTTACTATTGTTTGTCAGCAGCAATACATTCCAATTAATTGTGGCTCTAATACATCTGTAAGGGTGCTGTTTATTTAGATCTATACACATTTACCTTTTTGGCTGATCCCTCCAGTATGATATGAAAGAATGGATGAATTTTAAATTATTTATTGTTGAGGAAAGAGAGCAAAGTGCCACTGCAAGAATAGATGAAACAGATATTCCCTTTTCTCCATGCATAACAGACAAGAAAAAAAATGTTTTTCTTTCTTTAGTTCTCTTTATTCTCATTTTTCTATTCACTTACATCTACCCTTTTTGTCTCCATCAGTGTCGCAAATCCGCCTCGCCTCTCTACAAACATTACAAAGTCTACAAGCGGTCCCAGTGTGGCCAGTGCTTTCATGTCATCACAGTCTGTCGTCTTGGAGACAACGGCAGAATGACTTACTTCTGTGAGCGCTGTCAAAAGGGAGATCCCAGCAAGGTTGACATCAGGTAGAAAATTCTCATAGACCACTGGGACTTTGGCTGGAACAATATCATCTTCAGTTGTTGAAAGCATGGTTTTATCGAAAGTGTATACAGGTGCTATTCAAAATCAGCTTAAATGCAGATTTTGTGCCACAAATTAGTTAGACTGAACAACTTCCTTTTATGTTAAAGTTTTCATGAACAATAAAATATGCCCAGTTGTTTTTTCCAAGTAGAAACAGGATAAAACCTCAAATCCTTTTGTAACAGTAAAATTTTTTTAATTGTATTTTTCATTTATTTATAATTTTTTTTTTATTCCTAACACATTTTGTTGCTGTGATGGTAGGGCCACAATAATACAAAAACAACACAGTGAAGCTCTCTTTTCTGTTTTTAATTTTTTTTATTTATTTTTTAATCTAGTCTCTGCAGAAAGTTCTAGAGCGTCTCAGATAATAACTTAAAATTTGGAGAGGCCATCTTTGCAGGCAGATGGGCTTGGCAGGGAGTGGGAAGTGTTATGGGTATGAGAGGGAGGGGGGGGGGGCTGTGATTGCCAGACAGGGCACGGTCTCAACACCTCCTGGGTTGTGCTTGAGCAAAGATTTGCAAGGGGTTAGAGCCTTAAGCCTTTACATCACATTACTCAGCTGATAAGGCAATCTGTTAGGAAAGTTTTTCTAGCTCTTTCCTCCGTGACTGTTGGCATAACAGATTTAGTGTCTTGTCAAACATAGTGTAGCTCTGTGTCAAAGCGCTAACGTGTGCTTGGAGCAATTATGTGAAATGCAGTCTTCCCACACATCTTCATCCTCTGCTTGAACTGGAAATGCCTGGTTGGTTTAGGTTTTTTCTTTGTCTGTAGCTTTCATATTCAGGTGACAATTCAAAATTGCTCAAAATTTTTGCTATCATAATTTTAGAGGAACCCTTTTTTTCTTTTGTTTGATATGAGAGAGTGAGGTATGAGATATAACTAAGGTTCTCTGGCCAGGATAAATGTGGTGGTTATATGGCATGCAGTTTAACTATTAGGCCACTGGGGCCAACCCATTTCTCTGTAACTTGTGTGTTAAACGTTTTTCGTTTCCTGTACAGTGGATTAATTACTCATCATCAGGGACATTAGCAACTTTATTAGATACAGGCGGATATCATTAATGCAGTCTGATACCACACTCCTCCAACAAATGATGATGTTTTGAGATGTTGGATTAAATTAACATTTTCATTTTGGAGGTTTTTTTTTGTGGTGCTTTTGAACTTTTTTTTTTTTTTTTTAATTCAGTCTACTTGCAGTGTTTGGAAAAAATAATATAAAATGTAGAGCTATATGATGTCTCCCCTCATTGACTGATGGGTGTGTGTGTGTGTCTGAAATGAGTTCTGTTTAAAAACAGCAGAATGATTTCTGCTTCAGTGCACGTTTCATTTTTCTGAAAGCCTGTTTTAGTAACAAACGTTTATAAGAGCCACTGATGTTACGCCTGTTTTTTATCCAGTAAGCTCCCAGTCAGAAACAGTCTGACTAACTGGGCAAACAATGAGAGAACCAATGATAATGTGGCCAAGAAGGAGGAAGAGGACTGGGCCTGTCAGCTCTGCACACTCATCAACCAGCCAACAGCAAAAAACTGTGATGCATGCCTCACTCCAAGACCTGAGGGTGAGTAAAATGTTCAGTCTCCGCTGTCACTGAATTTAATGAGGTAACAGAACATCCCTGTTAGCAAGAGATAAAATAATTATACCTATAGTTTGGCTATTAAGTTGAATGAGCCCGTGTATGGCCTGTCATCATTGTTTAAGTACTTCTGAGCAAGGCACCAAACACCAGCTGTTTAAGTGACACTGTAGTCAAGCAGCCTGCTTTTCTCCGTAGTTGTCTCTATGTTGCTTTCCAAGTAATGAGCGTGTCTGTCAACCCAGAATTTTTTTCTCTGACCATCCATAGATACATTTTGACAGCTATGACCTAGTCTTTGAAAAAAAAATTATTTTGCTGTCTTTCTGATGCAACCAAACCCCAGTTGGATGGTTTACTTGGAAATGTTTCTATTCTCCTGTTGTGTTTTTTTTTTTTTTTTTTAAGATCATACTCCCACGTTTTTTTTCCAAATGATTGCACACTGAACAGCTGAAAAGCTGTGTAAGTATCACTCAAGACTATAGTTTGCATATTATTCATTTGGTTTTGCTGAGCTTCCAAGATATTGACACTGACATAAGTCAGCCTGCCATTTTTTTTTCTATGATTTCTGCATTTGGTTGAGATGTTCTCATTGCAGGTTTCCACAGTGCTTTAGACAGCACTCTGGCAACCTGCAATTTCAGGGATCCTGCTGTATTCACAACATTACAAGTATCTTATTTCTCATAATTTACATTTATTAGAATCAAATGTGGAGATTCAGAGAGATTGGTTTTGACACAAAACACAACAAATCTCCTTTGGCTCTGTTGTAAAACAGCTTTACACAATAATTTTAAGGACTGGAATAAGAACAATTTTTTTTTTTTTAAGAATACTGCTTTGAGCTGTTTAAAATAGAAGCAAGTATGATTCAGGGTTGCGCTCTGCACTTTTTTTTTTTGACAATGAGTGATTTGTGACAGTAGTTCTATTTTTTGATGTTTTTTTTTTTTTTTTTTTTTTTTTTTGATAAATAATGGACACTTGTTTCCTCAGGGAAAGTTTCTCTTTGCAGTGATACCCTGATTTGCATTTCTGTATTAGTTGACCACTGAGCAGCACCACTAAAACGGTTGGGGGTTAAGTGCCTTGCTCGTGGGCAAATTCATGATGCTCTTCAAGGGACTGTACTTCAACATAGCTACATTTCAGGATACATGTCACAGTATTTTGCATAACGCCATCATCTGCATAACAGATTGGGAACCTTTTTTGCTTTTCTTTTGACTACGCAGCTACGCAATCTTCTGCTTACTCGTAGATTTTAAGTTAACCACTCAGAGCAGATGACAACCTGCATTTTTAAGGGTGCAGTCCAGTTCCCCTAAATAAGCTCCAGCTGCTGAACATTGAGTTTCTCTCTCTGGCTTCATCTTTACAGTCCACAAAGTCGACGTTAGCACCGAGGCGTCACCGTTCACCACTGATTTGATTAAATACCCTTGCACTGCATTCAAGAAACCACAAGAGGAGCTCAAAGTCAACTGGAGGTCTGCCTTTGGGACTTCCACCCTTGTTTTCTCTGACTTGAGCAAGAAGCCAAAGCCTGTAAACTCCCCGCTCTCCCCAGCCAGCAGTCATTTGAATTCCTTGGCGGCAGAGCGAGGTTTATATAAATACAGCGTCTGCCAAGGGACAACAAGCCCCAATTATGCCTCTGGTGGCTGGCAGAAGCAAAGTGCCCAGCTCTCCAACGGGGAATCACTGGCCTCCTACAGTCACCCATCCAAGAAAATGAGAATTGATCACAGTCCCTTTCTCAGTAACAATGCTCAAAATGGAACCCCCAACTCCGGGTGAGTGAGTCTCTTGCTTAGCTATTCATGAATAAGTTTATAATAAGAGAAGTTTTTTGCAACTTCAGGAAGACGAATGGGATAAAAAAGTATCTTACTGTGGAATTTTTAATACAACATTGTTAAAAAAAATAGTTCCCATTGATAAATAGCTATGGTAGCACACAATGCAAATACAATTATTACCACCACATATCATCACACACAGTTGAGGAGCGGTTGTTTGCTTGCTAATAAGGGTTGATTTGACAGCTATTCCTGTGTTTTATTTTCAGTTTATTTCAAACTAATAAGACTGTTTCTTCACTTCTGTCAGTACCAGCAGAATAGGCGCAACAAGCCACAGCTCCTCTATTTCTTCCAGTCCCAGTGCCCCTTGTTGTGAATCCCATCGTCGTCCAGCTGTCCTCAGAGTAGTCCATAAGGAGGGGGAGAATAAGGGACGACAGTTCTATGCCTGCTCGCTTCCCAGAGAGACCAAGTGCAACTTCTTTGAGGTGAAAATGGAAAGCAACTTTTCTCTATTGCATTCTGTCGCCTGGAAAAATAAATTATTTTGCCAATACACACATTTTGCCATTTGCTTGCGTCAGATTAAAATGACTGAAATAGAACTTCACAACTAATTGGGAAAAAAAAAAAAAAACAACCTTATATTCTCTGTTGCAGTGGGCAGACTTGCACTTCCCTTTTTGTCACCACAGTAAACGCTGTGTAATGAGGACTGTTCTGAAACTAGGACCCAACAATGGCCGAAATTTCTACACCTGCAGCCATCAGAGGGGTAAACAGTGTGATTTTTTCCAGTGGGCAGAGAACGGACCGGGTGTGTCCATCCTACCTGGTTGTTAATGTGTTGTAGCAGTGCGCTCCTTGAAACACTGACGCCTATGCATATTTACTCGGGTGTCATTTCCATCAAACATATGATGTAGAGATCATGCCTTATGCAATTACATTGTACATAATTGTGTCCAAGTGTCTTATTTGCATTTAATTTATAATATATCCTATTCATGTCCATGTTTGATAGATGTAATTTGTATGTAAGATGTAAGTTGATGTAATTTTCTCTCTTGAAATTCCAAGTGAGGAAAGCTCTTTTTCCTTTTATTTTATGAGGGAACTACGATTAAAACCAACAGCATTTAAGTACAGTAATCAAGACAGTTTGTTCATTTAAGTATATGAAATAGATTCGCACAAACATTTAAATGCAGTCCACAGATTTCATGAGTGGTGTGTCTGACTCAGAGTTTGACACCATGTAGTGAAACTGAGAGAAGCCTGGGACTTTGTTACAGGCTGCACCTGAGGAGACAAAAGAGAACCATGATTTCACAGGAGAACAAAACCTCTTCTCACTGATGTCACATTTATCACTGCTGCTGAAGTGTGATTTATCCGACTCGCTATCCTGACAAGGAATTTTCTAACATTCCCTTAACTGTCACCAGCTGATAATGCAGATGTCATGCAGAATAATAATAACAGCTTTTTCATCTTTAGTTGGATAATTTTAGACAACAAAAAAGGGTGTTTTGGTGAAATAAACCTTTTTCTTCTTTTCCCCAAATTTGATTTCCCGAGGCTTCACGAAGAAGGTAATGTTTTCCCCAATGCTACAGTTTCATAAAGAATATCAGAGCAGTCCACTACAGATGGTGTGTCTAGCAGTTTCTTAATAATTCCCATCTTCCAACAATACTATAAAATATATTTTATTATTATTCTTTTTTTTTTTTCATGATGTTATATGTAAAAACCCAAAAAGCTGTTTATCCCAATTTATAGTGATTTTTGTCCTGAATATTGTCAATAGTTCAACATAAGTCTTTCGGGAAAAAGTATTTACTCTTGGACAGAACCCAAACAAGTGGTGGTGATTGGCTTCCTGGGAGCCATAATTCCTGCAATAGCTGGAGGAGCTTGAGCGGTGAGACTTCTGAACAGGTCTGATAAAATATCTACTGAGACTCTGCCAGCCAAATGCTCTCCATGAGGTTGAGCTTGATAACCTCTTTTAAAATTCACAACATTTATAGACCTCTTTTGGAATGTAACTGCTGGTTTCTCTTTCCCATTTTTGTTTTCTTTAGGTGGAAGTACAACTCCTGAAGTTCCCCATAATATCTCGAAATTACTTTGAAAACAACCTTTTGAAAGTTTTCATCAGTCCCTATCGGACAGATTTGCAGCTCAAACAGCTTTTGACTCTCTACTGTTCCACAGTCACAATTATTTAGGCTGTCTAATCTTTCAATATGTGAACTGCTCAGTGTCCCCAATTAAAAAGTGAGTTTGATACTTTGATCCAATTTGATTAGAGAAAAGTCGAGTTCATGAGAGCACCATCTCAGTCCTCCTATCTTCAAACCTGATAGTGATAATATTTAACCATGTTCTCTGAAGTAGGTTGATCCACTCATTACCTGTTTCCCCTCAATATTTCAATTAGCCTTTTATGCCCCTACTGTGCCTGAAGTGACATTTGGATTCTTCCCTCATCGTGTGGTAAGGGCTAAGTGCTGTCCCTGAGCGTAGTGTTGTGTGCATATATATATATATGTGTAACGTTATCCTTGGTTTTGCCAACATAAAACTTACTTTACAATATCAATTCATCCTATTCATTGAATGGTTTTGGTATTTTGATTGGAGAGTCTCAAATATGCTTCACTAGAAAATATTAATGTAATATTGGAATTAAATTCCAACTGTATGTCTTGTGTATGTCTTTATTTTTATTAGATTTAACATTTTATTATTTACTCTTTATGTTCTTTAGACTTTACATTGAATTTTAAGGCCTACAAATCTATATATTTCTTTTTCTTTTTTATCAATATCTAACTTGAGCCAGTTTTTAATTTATTTGAATATGGGTAGTATTCAACTTATAACCCAAGTGATATAAGAGTCATTTCAAACTTGCATGCTCTGGTTTCAGCAAGTAAATTAAAAAGTTAATGTGCAAACATAGAAATGTTATGTTCTTGACCTAGCATTTTTCTACCTGTTATATATTATTATCCTGAATGATCCCATGACTGAAAGGCTTCACAAGCTGCAAACAGTAATAGAATTTTTTGGACAGCTCTGTCAGGTGCCTTATTCGAGCCTGAATAGGTTTGATATGGATCAATTTAATTTTGTTCTTGCACTTAGGCTATTATATAGTGTTAGTTTTAAACAGCTTTATGAAAACCAAGACTTTTGTAATACTTCTTCAAAACCCTTTTCTGCATCAAGGTTCAATAATACTGAAAACTGTCATCCTACATCCACACTCGCCTGATGTTTATGGAAGATTTTGACATGAGTCTTGACTCAGTTTATTAATTATTTCCTGATTACATCCACATTAGAATTTACCTAAACCTCCTTTTAGTATCAAAGAAATCACAGCTTTTTTCCCCAAAGAGGAGTTATGCCAGTCCTGAGCAGAAGGTTAAACGTAGGATTTAGCGGCTCATTCATTTCCACGTATCGGCTCCTGCTGCTGCATTAAGCTTCACCTTTGATAATATCTTTTTAATGTCTTTATCTACAATTTCACTAATTAGGAGCTTATTTAGTTTTTCACTCATTTAGGGTAATTTTATCAGGGGAAAGGAATTTGTCTGTTTCAACTCATCTGTAAACAATCAGATTACTCTATCTTTTAATCTGCAATATATGGAATTTGTTATAGTAACAACAATTTTCTGCCTAGTCCTATAGTCATAGTCATTTTCATATTCCCTAATGGGTTTTTTTTTATGATTTGAGTAGATTTTATTCAATTTGCTTTTCACTGGCAATTTTTATTTCACAGCCCATTGTCTTTCTATAGATCTCCATTTTCTTTTATTGTTGAAAATAATCATTGTTTTCCCAGACTATAATTTTTGCAGCTTTCCATGTATTCCAAATTTTACACGCAGCCTTATTTGCTGTTCCTTTTTTTTTTTTTATTTAGAATCTCAGTGTTTAGCCTCCAGATGGTGCTCTTCTTTTAACAAACTAATATTAAAATCGATAATGATTGGGGTGTGGCCTGGCTGCCCACAGACTCAGTATGGCTGTTGATTATCCTACACAAATATTTTTGGAAAATAAAAAATAGTTAAGCCAAGAAAAGACAAATCACTGGGGAGGAAAAACAGGTATAATCCCTGTTTATCGCCGTCAGACCTCTCCATGTGAGATTTGCGGCTCCCTCAACATTAATTTTATATTTTTTGTGGTTTTCTTCTTCTCCGTGTAGCAAGGTTTCAGTGTATCCCCAGTCAGCAAAAGTCTACCATTAAATTTGTTTATAGACTTTCCATTCCAATCACGGAGGTGCATAACCATTCAGAAAGTAACGGAAACATCCTCGAGATTCACAGATATAGTCAAGATATTCATTAGTGCAAATCTGCCATCAATATTTCTTTTTCACGTGTGCACTTACAGTTTAATTTACTACAAATTCAAGTAGTTTCCCCTCTGAGAACCTTGCCTTTGGAAGAGGAAGACTAATTAAATCTCCATTTCTTTAATTTGACCTCTTTTTTCGTACGCTTGTTTTCAGTATTCAAGTCTTACGTTTCATACATGTGGTGCAAAAGTAAGCGAGGATGGCACATACAAGGCAAAGTAAAAAGAAAAAAAAGGTCATGCAAGGTTTTTTCCAACAGAGGAACCTCAGCTGCTGCACTGACTTTGTCGTCAGAACAAAGCAGTCGGTAGGTCGAGGAGACTGTCCTGGAGTTAGCAGGGATTTAAGTTCTCTCTTTCTATGACAGACTCCAGAAGGGGCATGTTAATATTGGTCACTTGGCCATCGGCAGCTAAAACATTCTGCTGTGACATTAATAATTTTTACATGCAATTGAATCATTTAGAAATGCTTCAATGAAAAGCTTTTTTTTTTTCTTTTTTAAACATATGTAGTATGTGAGCATGTGTAAGGTGTGTGTCTTAGTTCCTTCAGCAGGCAGCAGCACAGTGTGTATTTGTGAACCCAAACACTCACCAAAATGGCCTGTTGTGTTCGCACAGATGATAGCTCCAAAGAAGTCTGAGTAATGCCTCTTGATTCTGGAAATAGCTGTCTTGCAGGCTGCTGAGGGATCTGCCCCGGCCCTCATCAGCTCCACGGCCAAGTAACTGTTGGCAGGATTGATGCAGTACACATGAGGCAAACTTAACGAGTGCTGTCAAGGCCACCAACCAGGATGATGATGAGGAGGTGCTAGCGATTATGGCGGGGGATAAATCTGATGCAAACAAATATGATGGGAAGAAACTCTGATTAACTGTGGTTTAAAAATAGTATCATTCCCACCTTCGCTTCACTTCACGCAAAGACGTCCTGACGGTCCTTTTCACGTGTCGTTAAATGTGGAGAAATCACACAACTAATTATTTCCATTAGCTTCAAGTCAAATGTATAAAACAGTGAATGTGGAAGTTTGGACTTGTAGAGCTTCAAATTATTAGGAGCCCTGTTCTTCTGTGAATATCGATGTGCATCCTTATGTGTTTTTTTATTCACGAGCTAGCAAGTGTGTCGATTCCCCCTTCTTGGAGAGTAAGAATTGACATTTAAATGTATCATGTGACACGGTTTAAAGGAAAAACTCAGGAGTTTAAACTTGCAAGTGTAGTTTTCAAGAAATGACTCTACTCGGGCACACGTGCACAAAGAACTGCACAAACAGTCTGCTTATTATACGAGTTTCACTTTCACAGGGTTCAAAAAGGCCCAAATGAAATATGTGAAAACAGTATGCAATGTTTCAAATTAAAAGCCTTCAAGTGTTTCATAGAGTCTTATGGTTGTAATCTTAATTTGCGCTCTGTGCCCCGAAATTAATTTTCCGGTTTACACTTAAGAATTTTTAGGGGCAAATGCAAGTGAAATATTGGCACCGTAGAGACCTGCACAGCAACATACGTGGCCCGTAACACAGCCCATTGCTGCTGATGGTGTGTTATAGCTTGTCACACTCCGTAGGCAGGCCTGTAAACACTTATCAATTAAAAATGTGCAGACTGCTGTAAAACACTAGGGCACGGAGAAGGAATGACAAATACAATCCAGTTTTTCCTTGAAAACTGAAACCTCCAGGAATTCTAGGATGTGGCTGAGAAAGCAGACTGAAACGGACAGCTCTCTAGTGTGCTTGTGTACGACTATGAATGGAGAATTGAGTGAAAATTAAAATAACAGTGTGCACTCGCCAACCTATCCTGGATAAATAAAGCTAAAAAAAAGAGAGAGAAAGAAATCCTTCTGAGACTGCCATATTCTTACAGCCTGAAAGCAAACAGCAGCTTCAGTGACATCTCGCCTCTTCTGTGGAGTGTACGAATGACAGTTTTGGGGCAACATAGTCCACTCTTCATATTATTATTGTTGCATTTGTACCAAACCGCTCACACTAGAAATTGGCTGTTTAAAAGCTACACGTCATATTTGCCTCCATATTCTCTGAAACTTTTATTATTTAGGGAAGAATAAGCTGTCTAACGGTGCTGTTCTTCAAAAGGGTGGCTTTGGAACAAACTGGTTAGAGACAAAGGAAATGTTGAAATACTTTTTAAATTAAATTTTAAATTATCATTGTACCAGCATTGCAATGACAGAAAACCATTTCAAGCAAAGGATGAAATTCTCGTCTCCCTTCATTGTTTTTTAAAGTATGGAAGAAATCTGGTGAAGAATTTTTTTTTCTAGATTATCTGCTGTCACTGAGAAATATGCTGTTGCATTACGCACATTCCTCAGTGGATCCTTTTCGTCTTGCGCAGATAAATTTTTCATATTTACCCCCAGCGATCCCTGACCTTGCCTTCATAAATGTCCTATTTGATGGGTTTGCGACTGCAATTTTCTTCCATGCGTCAAAGCACACAATGACGCGAGGTGAAAGAAAAGGAAGGACATTTTTAATTTAACATGACTTGTAACATGAATGTATAAAGTACCTCGGCAGAAAGCGCATCATGACATCTCCATCTCCTGTAGCTGTGGCAGCACCAGCTGAGCTGTCTGCATAAGCCCCCGCTCCGACTATAGGAGAGTCCCCAACACGACTGCAGGACAGGATGATGACAAGATTTAAACACAGAACAATTTATCTTCCATTCATTTTTTTTTTTTTTTTTTTTTTAAATCAACACAATATTTGATGTTTGCCCTTCTAGATGCTGCATCGAAGGCCTATAACCGTAAAATAAAATTCACAGCATTATTTATTTTAGTGTTGCAATTCATGGTTTAACCTTTTCAACCAAATAGTTTCTTGTTTGACAGCATGCTCAAACATTAATTTAATAAAACCTTTTAAATGGCAAGATGTACGTACCCTGGGACTTTATGCGTGAGTCCATTGGTTGACGTACCTGCAGCCACATGACCATTTTGATCAAGCGCAACCATCCCTGGTGTTAAAATAAATGTGTGTTAGTGAACCATCAGCCATCACAGAAGTTCGATTGTGAGAGAGTAATTTCAAGCCTTTGGGTGAGCTGGTGTTCATATCACTGACTTTTTTTTTTTTTTTTTTGGAGCTTAACACTAACTGATCTGTTTTGGACATAAACAAATATAAGACCTCAAAACTAAACTCTTCCACTATACCGTCTAACTTTTTCCTTTTTGACACGTGCTGCTAAGCATTCTCATCCCTGTCTGGTTCCAGTGAAGTGTAAAGTACCTGAGGAGAGCTGACTTCAGTTGCGCTGTTAACTGATAAAACGTACCTATTGTGTCATGAGAGCGCGTATTAGCATGCTGAGCCACCCTCTTCCTCTGATTCAGAGTTGCCTTGGGCTTGTAGGGTCCGCAAGACATGGAAGGATCTGGAAATACATTCTTTTGACAGGAGAGAGAAGAGTGCTGCTGCATAATGCTACTATACAATACATATAAACTAAGGAAGAGTGAATGTACACTTAACATTAGATAGACACTCATAACAGGCAAGACAAGCTGATCTACAGGCTTCTACTTTTGTGGAACTATCAGCACTGTTTTCAATGTTTGGTCTGGTTCTTGTTTCTTCTGTTAGATGTGGCAGCCCAACTATCATCACGTTCCCGGTGGTCTGGACCATTTCATGAAGAAAACATCGCAGTTTAAATTCCTGCTGCTGCCAAAATGCATCCTTCAGCTGTCCAATACCATTTATTTATTTTTTATTGAGACACAAATCGTACCAGCTCATTCAATCTGTGTTGATCAGTATAGAGTTGAGGATGTGATTTATCTGGCAGAGTGCAGTGTAGTTTGATAAGAGGTTTCTCTATGTTTCTGCCTCAAGGCGACTCCTCTGCGCTTATGAGTGACTATGTACCAGGCTGACCTGGAGGGAGGCGCGAAGAGTTCATTCTGAGTCTCCTGCTCCTTTGTCACAGGTAGGTCAGTTTAGGAATGCAAAGTTTACTTTTTAGTTTGATGCGAGCAATACGAAAATGCTAAATCTAGAGCCAACTGAAACTATAGAATAAGTATCCATATCAGCATTACTTTTCTATGGGGCGGAACTAGTCTGTTTTATAAAATGGCCTGCGCATTATTTATGAAGCCACGTCTGCTTTATTCCACTTCATGAAGGCGAGGCTATAACCCCTGAGAACTGTCAGTGCTTATGAAAAATACAGGTGTAGTTGTTCTCCAGTGACCTCAGCACCAATCTGAAATTTTACAAAAAAAGCTTGTCAAAGGAATGATTTGTTTATAAGGTGAAAGGAGAATAATGACACCTCTCTGCAGAGTCAAGCTGGGGCAGTTATAAATGTTTTACTCAACCATGCCTAAATGTGCTTTTCCTACAACTGATATGTTTTATTCTGAAAGTACATGATTATATAATTAACTTCAGCACTAAAAACACATTTTTTCTTTCCTCTGGCGTTTATTGTTTAGAATTCTTTGGTTTTGGCTCTTCACCAGCTCCTGTTGGCTTTGTACTTGTTAGGCAAAAAAACAGAATCAGCAGCAACTTGGATTATAAAACAGATTTAATATCAATAAGCTATTTCCCTTCATTCATTCATGCTGAGTTTCTTAACTCCTGAAGTTTTGTAGTGAAGCTGCATATTGACCGTTAATGGAGGAATATGTGTGCTGGGCAGCCCCAAGTGTAAATATTGTAAATTTGATCAATAGGAATGTGCATACTCTCTTTGGAAAGATAACAGCTGACATGAAAGGAAAAACAACTCTTACACTGGAGACTTTGGGACGTTCTTGGGAAGGTAAACAGGAGAGGTTGAAAGAATAGCACTGTAGGATATTACCTTTACACACAAATGCTGACTTTTTATGAACTACTTTAGTATGCCTGTCAATTTCCAAGCTTAATATCAATCTTTTAGAAGCAGCGTGCCTGTAGCCAAAACAAGTGGGAGAAGAGTACGCGCACAAACAGACACACACACACACACACACACCTTTCGATAATTAGGTTGGCAGTTGCCCTTCAGCCACTGAGTGAAAATATTCAAAGATTTGTTGGTAGTCAGGTCCTCTGCAATGAAGCCCATGTTCTCAGCAAACACAGATGCTATAAAGAGAGAGATAAATAATTTCAGGTCAAGTTATACATTCTAGTCCATACTGACCTTGGGTTAGCAGAAAAATAAAAGGTCACAAGTAAAGGAGGCACCGGAGGCAATCTCATCTAATTCAGGCTTGTAGCCATGGCTTCTGAAGAAGTTTTCCATTGCGACAGCAGTGACCTTACTTCTCTGTAAGAATGATGGTTCAGTACAAATGAATAAAGCCAAATTGATTTCATTCATTTCGAGGTAAAATAAAATAATAAAACAAGTCTGTTTTGCGGGTTTTTGATGTATGAACCAAGTTATTTGAACCAGAAGACACTTTGCTTTGTCACTTTGAAACAAGGATTCAGTATTGGACTTTAAAGAACTTTCAGTCATGTGCTCCTCACTCTGTCTCCACTCATTTAGTCATCTGTTACTGTCAAGAAAAATAAGTGAAAAGAACTCCTTCTGGGTTAGGTCATTTGTCCTTCAGGCTCCACAGTTCAGCAACATACAGTTAAAAATAAAGTAATGGATTCTATGTCAAGATGGCAAATGTTAACTTTAGTGTGTGTAGGTTTACTGTGCATCAATATTGAAATGACAGCATGGGAAACACAGCGACTAGCACATTGTGGAAGAGTTCAAAGGTAATTAGAAAGATACACATTAAGTCAAACAATATCCTCAAACTCAACATTTTGTGGGGAATGTTTTTCAGTCTGCCTTAAGGTTTTGAACCAAAGAAGTCAGAAGACTCTTTGTATCATCCCTACTGACACTTTACTGCAGTGGGGTCTGTGTACCTCTAGTCTGGTCTTCAGCAAATGGACTGCAGATCAGACAAATCAATGACATTCCACCTATTCAAGCTGAAAAGCTCTTTGGCTGTTTAGAAACGGTATCTTGCTGAATGGTGAAATGTCGTCCTGTGGGTTTTTCATGTGTTTGGCTCATTCTGAGGGCAGAGAAAGCATCTGTTTTCCTCTGAATTCACCCCATTGAGTGCACCGACCAGCAAAGCCATCAATAAATGCCTGTGTACCATTTACACATTCAGTCAAGCCCAAACAGTAACAGAAGCAGCACCGTCTTTGGTATTCAAGGTCATGAGACGATTTCTTTCCATTTTTATAGAGGCTTATTTTATTCCATCAATTGATAGTTAGTTTTTCTTCACCATACAAATCCCCTACTCACCCACACAACTTTTGCTCCACACACCATCTATTCTGAATACACCTGCCTTTTAGTACATCCTGAAATATTGATTTTGGGACAACACCATTCATTTGTCTTCGTTCGTCATGCCCTTTTTAAACCTCACTATTGTCTCCTTCACTTGCATTGCCGCTTCTTTTTTCCAGACAGTGACTGACAATGCTACTTCAATCTGATAACTTTGAACTGTGTATGAGCTCCTTTGTCCATGTCCTAACATTCAACTGACACACAGCTCCCCAGGAAGCATTTTGAGGGAGAGTGTCAAATTACTTTTGAATCCTTTTGAATTAGAAACTGTGTATAAAATGGCCACAAAATTGTGTAACTGTAACGGACACTGTTTGGACTGTATGTTTCCTTTTCTGGCTCCTTCTGTGTGTTATGCAATCATTCTATTTATGAAGACAGCATTATACTGTAGCCCTGACCCATGTATTTATCACCAGCTGCTTACGCTGGTGACCGAGGGATTAAAGCTTATTCGAGGGTTGCAAAAACCAGCCATTACATAAATGCCTAAAAGGCTTTGGTGCTAATGTGACAGCTGCTTGATAAAGATATGCAAATTAATGTATCATGGTCATGTCTCCTTAAAACATATTTTATTGCATTTCTTTCAAATTGGACTGGTTTTGCTCCACACAACAGGATATAATAAAAAGAAGTTCTTAGACTAATAGGGTGTTAAAGTCTGTTACTCAGTGAACTGTGCTGCAGATTGAAATAAATGAACATATACCTGACTCTCCCACCAGCAGTGTGTGATCAGTGCGCTCCATCACAGCCCTTGCTACTCCGATGGCGTTCTTGATTCTTCTCAGGTCTGCAACTGCACCCACTTCCATTGTGTTCCTGCCCGCAGAGAAAACACACCGAGAAGAAAAACTTCTGCTGGTTTATCAGATACAAGTGAGTGTCTGATTTAAGAGACAGTGATTCATTTGCCAAAACAGATTTATAAACCAACACTGGCGACTGACACAAACCATGGCTGTTGCACAGTTATGTTGTTGTTGTCCTCCATCTTAACCCTGTATTCCCATGATGTAGCGCTTGGAAAGCAATTAAGACAGATCATTTCCATAGCAGAGATGATTAAGCAAATTAGACCATCGGTATGTGAAAACCCTGTGCTGCTGTCAGTAATTTAGGGAGCATCGGGGTTTAACTGTTGCAGTTTTTGTCTGAATTAATGTAGAAGAAAATTCTTCAAGTAAACTCAATATATTTGTATTTCTTACAATTTGTGGCTTAGATGAGCTAATGAGCACAATGAGTCAAGCATATGCAACACAGCTCCACCATACAACTAATATTACCCAGTGTCTGATGTTTGTGAGTTAGCTAATAATATAGAGGAAAATAAGCTTGTTGTAGTACAATATGCTGAAAGTGTTAAACCTACAGTATGATGCATCATATCTGTGGCCTTTTGCTTAAGGCTGTAGATTGTGGTGGGCGGAGGCAGTCATGGATTTATTTTTATTGAGAGAAGCTGATTATATTCGCCTACCACAACAAACCAAATCTTGAAGAAGCAAAAAAGCCACATCGTTGGGGCCACCTCCCCTGGCACAATATCAAAAAATGAACATTCTTCTCTAAAGTTTCTACAAATGGATTCTTTTTTTGCTGGGTGGTTTTATTTGATTGCATGAAATTGTACAGGTGCTTCGATTTTTGTTCTGAGTCAGTGTACAATATATCTGCCAGTGATAACCATTGAATTTCTTATACAGCCATATAGCAAAGACTTTGCTCTGCCTAGAATATATTCATGACTACACAACCAAGAAAAGTCAATTTTTCTGTAAAATGAAGGAAGAAACATTCCTCAGAGCAATGCCAGACAACCTGCTGCTCGTCTTCTGTTTTAGATCGAGAGCTGAGATTTGCCACCAGTGAAAAATTCGGAGTGTGTTAAAGTGTGTATGATGAAGGACTTAATCATTTGCAATCCTTCAGGTACTAATGAGATTCTTAATTAGTGCTTTATTAAAGAATGGCTGGCTGGAAAAGGTCAACCATTTAAACCTGTAAATGTTAAAGATGTAAAGTTGGCATTACAACAAATCGTCAACAGCTGCCCGATGTGTTGACATCTCTAAGGTGCCTAATTGCAAATATAATTTTCGGATTTTAATGATATGGAGGTCGTTTAAAATTAAAATGATGAAAAACATTCCTCAGTTAATCGAGGTTCCTTGCTTGTATTTTTTTCCGTTTTATGAAATCAGAAGGAGGGCATTGCTAGAGATTGAATCTTTAACCGAAAGTGCTAAAACATCAGATTTTTAAAATAGATCTTGCAAACCTTTACCACGTCATCGTGCATATCAAATACGGTTTATCCTGTCGTTTTCTATTTTTACTTTATGTTGCGGCTTACCCATTCATGATCATAGCATCCAGTGTGGTCTCTCCATACTCATCTGGACTTCCGCCATAGCCTACACTGCCATCACACTGCTCCATTTCACAGCAAGCACAGCCCATCTCTACTGCATCCAGCACTGAGCCACCAGACTGCAGGGTCCTCCATGCTACGGTACAGAACAGAAAACTGGGAGTCATTCAATGAATAACATATTTTCAGGAGAAACTTTACTTCTTCACAAACCTGTTTTATAACAGTTGACAGCCAAAATACAGAGAAACGTATTTGGCAGTTCAGATAGTCCTGACTGACTGTAATGTCAGATTTGTAATCTTAGATATTAGCGGCTTCTTTGGCTGGATTATTTTGAATATCCGGGGCAAATAATATAGCTAACAAAATCAATTTGCAGTAAAAAATTAGGAATTAAAACATAATGAGAGAAATAAACCAAATCTGTCTGTGCAGATATGAATCTGAGTTGAAAGTTCAAATGATGCATGCAATGTCCACTACAGTGGATTTTCCTACAAACAGGGAGCGTGAGCTGACAACCATCAAGCATTTGGTCACTGATCTCCCAAGAGCCCATGGGGGATCAAAATACCAACTGGTAGCCTTGTCACCAGCTTGCCACTAAATTCTCAGACCATTTCTCCGTGTTCAGCAGGATATGACCACAAATTCCTCTTCTTATCAGCTATTCTTTATACATCTCTACACTCTGATGTCTTCCATCTGAGGTAAGTGCTCCTGTCTCCTGATATCATTCTTTTTGTTTCTTCTCTTTTTAATATTGAACTCAGCTTTACATTTTTTTTTTTACCTTTTTTTACCTTTTTTTTTTTTTTTTTTTTTTACTTAAAGAATGCGGCAGAATGGAAGATGAGTCTGTTATTGTGATGTGCTTCTGTAAACCCCTGAAGGAAAAGAGATTTGCATTGGTGGATCAGTAGTAGCGGCTCACAGACTTCCCTTTGAAACACCTACCTGCAGAAAAATTAGCTTGGTACAATTTTTCATCTTCATAGCTACCTCTGGGAGAACATGTGATGTAAAGCTGATAAATTACTGCGTATCCATCTCTCAAATGGCGAGTTTTAAGTTCACTTTAATCACCTACAGGTTTGATCTGTTACTTGAGATGTTTCGAACACATTTATTTAATTTTTTTACATGTCAAGCTTTGCACCTGCTGGAGCTCCACTTGAATGATACGTGAAAAGCCACGCTGAAATATCTTCAGTTTCAATTTGAACATATCCAATGCATCATCCTGAAGGAAATCAAATAGAGCGAAAGCAGAGCTGGCAGTGGCAGTTATGAAGATGAGTGGGTTCTGCCTATTTTCTATCTGCATCTAAGATTTAGATAGTCTTTACATATGTGGATGGTTGAACTGTGGTGGATTCACGAGAGTAATGAAAAAAAAGGCACGTTATAATAATGTGGCAGGGGGATTCTGTCAGGGATTGCACTCTATTACCTGTACAGCCTCTTATACTCTGTTCATGATTGAAAATTGGTCATTGGGTAACAATTTCATCATTACATATTCTGAAAATATTCAATTGTTTGGTTTATAAAATGTCAGAAAATATCATAATGCCCTTCACAATTTCCCAAAGCCAGAGGTGATGTCTTGAAATCGTAATTAATTTTTTCAACCAAAACAGATTAAATTAGAAATCGCATATGACCAAGACCAAAGAAGATCAGCAAACGGCTGACATTTAATGTATAGTTATTAATCAAAAATCTGATAAATGAGGGATGAATGATCAACTGGAATTTGAATAGGTTGAACGTTTTTTGTTTTTTTTTTTTGTTGTCGTTGTTTTCCAAAATCATAAACTCTAAAGAGGGCGAGGGGTGCCATTCACAGTTAAGACATGCAAATGAGGCGATGCCCTTCACTGTACACTAATCACCATAACATCACTGTATCTCATCACTGTTTATTGGTTTTTCTACCACCATGTCTGAAGAATATTATCTGTTGTGTCCTTAAAAGGGTACATAATGTAAAGAACGACAGACGTGGGTGCATGGAAACGAATTCATTTATAAAGATGCAACCACTGTCCCCGGTTAGCTGGACTCTTGTGGAATGATAGATGGATTTAAAAAAATAAAAAATTATGGAGCAGATAATAAATTGGATGTCAGACTGTAAACAGCTTCCTGACAGAGCACTTTGGAGGAAATAAATAATAATAATCATCATAAAAAACAGGAAATAACATTTTGTAATGGTCAGTACAGGCTGGGGAAAAAGTAAACTGGTGCCCAAACTGTTTTCATTTTCAAATGAACAGGGGAAGTGCAGCGTTAAGGAGCATTTCCTGTGAATTATTCACATTTATTACCACCATAAAGAAGTTGTTCTGAGTGGTTCTCTGGGTGTTGGCCAGCATTTTCACCACAGTTTCCCGTGGCTCTACGAAAGTCTGAAGTATAACAGGGCCTACCTGCAGCAGTCGCATTTTTAAAAGGCCACGTGTTGACAACTAGAGGCAGCGATGTCTGACCGAGGGGACACAGCACGGACAGAGCTGAGACAAGGAGCGACACGAACATGTTTCCCCTCACACAACCTCACACAACCTCACACCGGCTTCACAGCGAGCCGCATGGCTGTATTTTTCACACAGCGACGGACTCGCATCGCCCCCCCCCCCAAAAAAAAATAAAAAATAAAAATACAAATAAAAATAAAAAAAAACACAACAGAGAGTTGCAGCCTTGAACAAACAGGCGACACTTTGATTTAAGGAAACGCCGCGTTCTAACTTCCTTGTTGTGTCACGTGATGTGAGTGGGCGGGGCCGTCCTTAAAGGGGCAGAGCTGGAGGACGTTCGGCGGTCATTATAAATGTTCTCTTTGAACAACAACAACAATGATAATAACAACATAAACAACAACAACAACAATTATTATTAGTATTATTATTATTATTATTATTATTATTATAAATTTACAGTTAGTAGTCTCAATGTATTTCACATTGTTAGAGTCTGACCTAAGTCTGACTTTGAACCGAAACAGTTAATTGACTTTTTGGATAAAACTTTAAAAATATTTTGTGATGAATAACTACAGTAAATTAAAACTGCTCCCCATCCCACATTCAAGTACTTTCTCAGTAAATTAAAAAAGGGGAGTTTCCCACTGGGAGTGATCACGTGAATGCCCCTTCAAATCGACCCGTGTGGTTCCGGCGCTTCTTCGGAAAAAATATGGCGGACAAAAGTAAACATGACATGAGTAACGTGATTAATGGTGCTGATTAAAAGTTTAGTATTAGATTATTCACGTGGTTCCAGATCAGAACAATTAGCTGTGTAAGGTCATCTTATTGGAATAATTATCTATTAGCAGTAATCCTGATTGTTAACAAAATGCCATCAACTAGTGTCCAAGCTGGAGCCATACAACACATCCATGTTATGTGCACAGTGTGAGTTAAATGGACAAACCATGATTGACTTCTCAACAAGAGGCATGTGAAAGCAGCATTAATTATGAGTAATTTTGTAAGGAGTATGCTAATTTATTTACATTTATTTATGAGAAATATTGTAATGGACATTTTCCTGGCAATGCAAGCCTCAGCCAAGCTGCCTCAGTAGAAAGCCCAAACTAACCAATTAACTGGCTGAAATCAAGGATTTCATTCCTTATAGGTGAGACTATTGCAGGGCCATCAAATAGACACTTGCAAATACCGAGCGATCATTAAAAAAGCCTCTTCTTTTCCTCTATGATGAGTCAAACTGTGTGCTGTCAGGGAGGTTTAATGAATACCAGAGTGAGCTTTTGCTTTTTCTGTCTTTCCTTTTCTCCATAGACTCCAGCAAAGTTCATGCTCCCTCCAGTAAGTTTGTGTTTTCAAAATTCTTCCATTAAAGAACTTGAGCACGCTACAGTGGAAATGAGTAGACTGACTGGGTAGCACTTATTTGACTAACTAAAAATCAAATTATTCATACAGGTGTGCGGAGTGGCCTTTGTAACCTGGCAGATTGCACCGGTTGTGCTCATTATTCATACTTGACCAATTTAAGGCAGAGGCAGAAACCTGCCAGTGCTGTTGGCAGCTCGGGACTATGGTGACTTTTTTCAAGGAATTCATTCATTGTGGAGATGCCTGGAAACCAAGGTATGTATTTGCTGCTCGTGCCTCTAGTTGAAGTCTTGGCTGAGGACAGTTTGTTTGTGTTATCGCAAATGTCAACCAGCTGACTAAGCTACCCTTATTGCTTGCTGTTTCTGGTTTTAGCTCTTCTGCCGTATTTGTTGCTGGCAAAGGCCTGACACAAATTCAGTTTGTAGTAGACATGATTTTGCTGCAGGGTGTTCATAGCTTGTATATCTGCCGGCAGTTGCTGCCATAGCCACAGTGCCTGTTGCCTGCTTCTTTATCACGCCTCTGCATCTATGTCTGGGTAATGTATTGAGGAGCTAAGCTAATTTATTAGTCGTATGGTGTCTTGCTATTGGTGTCAGAAGTGAAATATGAACAGTCATATTTAATTTTAAAATATGAGCAAAATAATGTCAGGCTTTGTTGTTATCATCGTTCTGCAGTGTTGTCTATTCGTACATCACAAACCAAGCAGAGGCTGGTATTCATACTTGTTTTATTTCTCTATAATTTGGCTTTATGGTGAATATGTCTATATGCACTTGCGTACAGTTTGCTTAATGGCTTGCTTTACTGTGATTGATGGTGCTGTTTTGGGGAGTTTTCGGGGAGTACAGGACTATTTGCTTGCATTTATTCAAACTGTGCATTAGCTGCATCTACATTACTCTTTAGCAATGTTTGCCGTACTATGGATAACAAAACACCCAACAGTGATTGACTAGGTGGTGCTGTCCCATCATGTAGTGGCAGAACGTTATCAGTGCTCCTCTGTATTGCTTCTTCAATTCACAATCTCCTGGAGGAATGAACAGAGATTATTCCCTCATTTGGTTTTCTGATAATGGTGCTGGACACCACTGTCTGTCCTGCTTAAATTTTCAGTTGAGTTTGAGTTTACTTTGGTGACTGCAAAAGCTGTAGCAATTCTGGTGATTCACACCATTTTAACACACATCAATCTGTTCAGTGCCTGCCCTGTAGATGGGGATTTTACTTTTCCTCTCTACCCTGCTGAGGGATGGTGAGATTAGTCACTATGTTGGTAAGCTACAGATAAAATTCTTTGATGCTTGTATTGGGTATTATTCCTGCACGCTGAAAAGCACAGCAACTCATTGCTTGATCTGGCTGTCCTGAAGGTAACATTGTACAGCCATGATTGACGAAAGCTGAGCAAGTCCAAATAGTCATGCCCCAATTCAGAGGCTGAAGCTTTCAAAGAATATACCCCACCAGGTTGGTCTTTGAGCAGATCCGAAGCATAGGCTGAGCCAGCAACTCAGCCAGCAAATCAGACCCCAAGGCTAATTGTACATTCAGATTGTCCCTGAAATATCATAAAGTCAAATATTTTCAAGGTCAGCAGCGCTCGAATGGATAAGCGAGAGCAGAATTGAAATATTGGCAAATGCTAAGCAAACAATTCACATTATCACATAATGGACAAATATTGCAACAGGTTGATAGTTATGAAAGAAATAGACAAAGTCAATGAGATAGAAAAGTATTTGCAAGCCCACGTAACAAAATGACAGATATCTAGTTCTACTTCCAAACTTCGACTCCTTTCCTGACAAAGTTTGAGATTAAGCCTCAAATAATACACATGCACACAAAACATTTTATGGCTCGGCAAAACAAAAAAATTTCAGAACCAGGAGTTCTGTTTAAAGAAATACAGGAAATAGAAGATGGCCCATTTGCAGTGGAGCATACCAGAGCCCAAATGTAGCATGAGTGATCACTTTATTTGTCTGTGTGTTATAAATAAGGAGCTGACAACAGCAGGCTGTTGTTTTCTTGTTTTTTGTTTTTTTTTCCTGTGCAGAAAGGCGTTTCAGTCCTTGTTTTCCTTGCTGTATTCTACTCATAAAAATAAATGGCATGACACTGTTCACTCACGCCTGCCGCTCAACGGATAGATTATTAGCTTATCAGAGTAGGAACAAATGATTTATGTAAAAACTTAGATTTCATGGTTGTGAATTTTGATTACAAGTCACACATCAAACTGAAATCCCCTCAGAGAACTGCTTTGGTATGAAGCCATCAGTGAAGTGTCATCTTTAATCATCTCAGCATATAAATCTAACCTAATGCCTCATCTGTCCTTTCCTCATCTCCTTCAATTTACCTCCTGGTAGGAAGCTGTTGATTGTGACAGAGTGAAGGAAGCTAAATGTGGTAAAAAGTTTTGGCATATCCTCCTAGTAATACCATACGGTACTGCCTTGACCCCACATACCTCATGCGGGGTCTGGAGTTTTGCCTTCAAGTCTCTGGAGTAAAACATAATGGCAGAGGAGGCAAAGTGTCCCTCAGAAAAGAAAACTCAATAGAATTGGATCCTCTTATTTTGTACCAAACAAGAACAAAGCGTGGGCCAGGTGGGGAAACTAACAATGTAGTCTAACCTTGAGACGTGGACGCCAACAGCATGCCCTCTTTTACATTATTCATATGAAAAATACAATTTTCACTTATATTTTATTCATTGGTTTTTCCTTAAACAATGTGAAATCCTAGTTTGATTTTGACAGGGTATCTGACAGAGGAAAAAATGGATGAGAGAGAGAGTATTATTATTTTCACCCGTGTTATTGATCGAAATTAAAGAACAGCAGCTAAGAGAGTAGCTTTTTGATAATCTTCATCAGTCATCGATGTCCTTTTAAGTTGTTTCATAATGTCCTTGATAACAGTATCAAAGGTAATAGTGTCAGTATGGGCGAAAGAAGTGACATCTGCCAGGTGTGAAGATATCAAAATCACTACATGACTGAAGGAAAATATATGTTTCCTGATAGACAGCTTCTGACAAAATGTTGGAGGAATGTGTCCTCTATGCTTTTGCAGGCCGTACATAATGGTCCATATGTATCAGCCTGACTAATGGATTAGTCAAGCCATAATCAAAATGAATGTGAATGCGTGTGATTAGCTGAAAAATTGCCTCTTCAGTGAGGCTACAGACATTATCGCCTCTTAAAATTTACCATATGCCTGGCATGCTAGAGCCTGATTAAGATGAGTTTCAACTGATTAAGTGCTAATATAAAAGTTTCCTAATGGTGAGGATTTTAATGTGGTTTCAAAAAAATGGATAAATGGGCTGCTGAATTAAGAGATTTGTGTGTGTGTGTGTGTGTGTGTGTGTGTGTGTGTATATATATATATATATATATATACACGCACACATCAAAATACAATGAGGCAACCAAACTGAATATTGACTTTCAGTTGTCCCAGTTGTATTGTATATTGCGCCCCTTATTGATGTTTAATGGTGTGTTTTGGTACAATTGTCCAGCTGAAATGATACATTTCTTCTGGGTTGTTTCATTGATGTAGGCAAGTGAAATAAAGAGAAGATGTGATAGAAAACACTGATGTGTCTGCAGAAAATATAACTCATTGTAATCTTCCTTTTTATTCTCGTGTGTTTTCAAGACACTAACATTTAGTTCCATTGGGTTACGTTTGGCCACAGAAATGAATTCGACTCATTCATGTCTCCAAGCAATATCTATTATTGAAATTTGGGTGACTATGAATATAAAGGATGGTTAATCAAGCCATCTCAATTTGAACCCGGTTCTGTCTTGGCAAAAATTCCATGCACTCAGTTAATCATTGTGATATTGCTCTTGAACTGGGACTTTTGCTGTGAATGTTCAGACAGAACAATAAATGATGATTATTTATGGGAATACAATTTCAGTGAAAGTTTGTTTGTTTGTTTTCCAAATGTAGAACTTGATAAGCCAGCATTTCTCAATTCATGCTTGAACCCACAAAATGAATGCGTAACACACAGAAGTCCACTGAAATCCCAAGTTTTCTAATTATGTTTAAATGATTCTATTATTTAATTGTTATTATTGAATGCCAGTGAAATCAATGAGTAATTTTTTTCCTGTCCTTCTACAGTTTCCAAAACAGATGGTACTAAGTTTTGTCCAGAGCCTTGCCTTTGTATCACATTTGCAAATGGGGAAGTTCAAATGGTGGCATTTACGGGTCTGTTGAAAGACAAGTTGACTTTCAAAGGCAATAAATGGGGTAAAATGCCAGTGAGGTAAGCTGCGACACCAGCTGTCAGACTAGAGAACAAGAAAAAAATCTCTGTTGAAAAAATCTCCTGTTGGCACTGGACAAATTGTCCCGCTGAACAGATCTGTCTTCAGACAAAATATTGATTAAATATATCAAACAATATCATTTAATAAATTACTGCTGCTAGGGGAAAAAAAAAGAAAAATGTAAGGCAGTTACAAAAAAAAAAAAAAATAAAAATAAAATTCTATTTTTGTCTCTCTCTAAGAGATAGCCAAGAAATCCCAATTACCTGACTGCTGATTTATTTAACACGACTTTCTCTCACGGTTTGTGACCAGTGGTGTCGCTCATGCATTACAAACATTTTTGGGATTAAGGTCATTTGTAACCTCAAATTTTATTATATTTATTTCTCATAGTGTGTAAGTGAAATGAAATTTTGTTAAAATAAGTGAACAAAATTATTCAGCCAAACGTTAGAGTATGGTAAAACTTAATCAAACGGGAAATTATTATTCTCTTCTCTTATATTCTTTGTATTTTTATTTTTTTTTTAAAACATCTTACTTTAGTAAAAAAGATTTTAGTGGATTTTATTGGATGTAAAATCACTCCCAATGCACATTTCATATACATGCTACCATGTGTACACATACATACATACATACATACATACTATTGACACATGTTAGATACATCAATGTCAGTTCAATAGCAAGATCTCATCTCATCCAAACCATTGCAGTCATTCATCTTCTACTGCTTATCCGTCTCCGGGATGCGGGGGCTGCTGGAGCCAATCCCAGCTCACATTGGGTGAGGGCGGGGTTACCCTGGACAGGTTGCCAGTCCATCACAGGGCCAACACACAGAGACAGACAGAGATCAACAACCACCGCACATGATGTCTTTGGACGGTGGGAGGAAACAGAGAGAGAACATGCAAACTCCGCACAGAAAGGCCCCAGGCCCAGAAACCAAACCCACGGCCTTGTTATTGTGGGGCAACAGTTCTAAGCACTATGCTGCTGTGCTGCCCTATTGCATAAACAATGTCTTGAGATCACAAATTGCAAATCTTCATAGTCAGTCAGCCATCTACAAAGGCTTCGGGAGCTTAGATACAGCTGTATTATTTGTGATTGAATGTTTGAATCTCCTGCAAACTAAAATTTGAGCCCATTCAATGTTTGCTTTTTCATTTAGTTGAAGCTTGCCGAACAGACTGTCAGACATGCCGGATTAAAGATAAATCCATGCATGCACTTCTAACTAACAGCCAGACTGCTATCTAGCAGTATGACGGCGCCCAGATGTCATGTTTGCTGTGCTGCGACCGCGGGGGAAAAATAGAAGTTCCGTAGCAGAGCATACCATATAGTATGTGGCATGAAGTAATTGAAAGCTTTCCTTCTTTGCTTATCTTGCTTTAGTCCTTTTCCAAGCACCTGTTATCTTATCTGCAACTGTTGAATTCCTTCTTTTTTTGCCTCCCATTATATATTTTCTTTAATCGAATCCTTTTCTTGATTGTTTGTTTTGTTGGAGAATGAAAGGGAGTCCATGCGATTATTTGTGTACACAGGAGGAGGATTTATTTCCCTTAATATAAAAGCAGCTCCTGTCTCAAGCCAATACAAGGAAATGTCTCATATCAATATCATCAGCGCATACAACCCCCTAAGACAGCCCCCTCTAATAGGTGATAAGGTGCTAATGTACCCTCTCTGGTATGCTGAAGCGTTATGATGGATAGCACAATAAACTGTAACCTGTTTGCTTGAGATATAACAAATGGCAACATGAAATGAAACATTAGTCTTATTTGTTTTTCATTTAACTTGAAGCAGATTCATGTTTCATGGATCAGCTTGAAAAAAAAAAAAGGTTGAATAAAGAAATCTCTCAAGCACATCAGTGAAGGGAACTGGACTGGGGGATTAACTTTGATGAAAAGAAACAACAACAACAACAACAACAACAACAAAAAAAACACTTAGTGTCTTGCAAAGAAACATCTGGGCCAAAGCTCCTTAATTCTATTACACGCATTTCTGTGCTGCTGTTTTCATTTATAAAAATCAGTCTCCTCTGCTTTTTTTTTTTTTTTTTTTTTTTTTTTTGGTCACGAGTAATGAATTTAGACATCCTGGTGAAGGATCTAGATGCACTTCATATCCTACGGATTCTATTAGAGTGACTCTGCCAGGAGGGGAAATGCTGTTTCGACAAAGGGAAGTGACAGACCTGTGCTCATCAGCAGCTTTAGTGATCCAGCTAAGTCAATCACAATGTAATTGTGCCTCAGATCCAGAGGATGGGGCTGAAGCATTAACCACAGAGTGTTGTTCTGCTATTCTGTTTATGACAAAGTGTGTCTGATGATAAGACTGCAGTTGGGGCTTGCATGACGAGGCTGATTATAAATTGAATTGCGGCACACATCGAGACCACCACATGCTTTAAATCAGATTTCCACATGGATAAGGTCTATCTTGACAGCTTACTGATGTGTCTGAATTGTTTGAATAGTATTAAAGCCACTATGAAAGTGTAATTAAAAGAAAATAAAAGAAAATTAGTTGGATTTTAGATTATTCTCCTGAAAATACAGCGTTGCCTCATTTAAAAAAAAAAGAAAGAAAAAAAAAAAACCTCCCTGGATTATTCTGCTACGCTACATCCAAGTGCTACAAAAGCCTGATCCCTAAACATCTTCAAAAGATGCTTTAAGGGGGTTTTGAGATGTCTTAAGAGGGAAAAATGTCCTGGTAAATGTATCACAAAACCACAGGTATTACTCTGGAGATTTAAATTCCTCTTCACGCATTAGAGAGCAAGAAGAGGCACTTTTTCCAGCATTGGCAGGGGCATGTCTATCTTTTCTCTTTCTCTCTTTATTCCCTGCTGCCTGAGAAGTCCCGATAAGACGCATGAGTATCTGGGGAGGAGTAACCTCAGCATGCTGAGGTGGGATTCAGATTGTTTGATGGAGTAACTGATTAACTGCTCTCGTTTTTCTTTTTTTTTTTTTGACTCCCTGGTGTTGCTATGGGACACTAGGCTTTGAGGTGGTGACAGTGGTCCCATTCCAGTTTTTCTGCCTCGCCACTGTGGTAAGGATTAAATTATTTCTGTCATTGTGTTACTGGCAGACACGTAATTTGCTCTCAAGCTCAACCACCGTAGAACAACTCTCAAGGCTGTCTTGTTCGAGCTATACTGAGAATGTATCCCTGTTGTCCCTGTATTTCCAACCTGTGTGAAAATCAGATCAAATTCAGGGCCGGGGAAATTGTCTTAATTGCGTTCTTTAATTAGATTAAATTAAATGACCTCTCAAAAATATAACCACAAACTTTTGTCACAGATACATGGTCAGCTTCAGTCGCAGTGAAGTTAGAGAACTTTACGCGAAATATTCACAGTTTCTTGAATGGTCTACAAACTGTGCTGGAAGACAAACCAATACTTTCTGACCTCTCTGCTCAGGTCAGTGATTTAACTTCACAGCTGGACACTAACTTTTAGCAGTGATTAAACAGAAGGAGAAAAAATAGCGCGTTTGCCTTGGACCACTCTCAGTTACGGAGCGGATGCAGTGGCAGACTGTGTGTGGCCATGGTCTTTGCGATGAAGGAATACCACCGGTGTGTTCTTCAGGCAACACAGGGAGTCTATAGCATTGTGACATTGGCTAAATACACTCTGCTGAAAATGGCACCATAAGAAATGAGCTGGACTAAACTTCCTGGAGTTAAAGTGGCTCTCGGAGTTAATGCGAACGTTATATGCTCATCCACAGGCTGCATATTAGTCTTACATCCCGACATGATACTCTGACACCAAGGTGTTAGCTGCTCGGGGTGCTACATGTAATCCTTTTGTAGTGGAGGAGCCTAATCAGATCATGGTATCCATTATTTGCATTTAAAAGCTCTATGCTTGAAGAGTTTGGGGTCAAGGGCCTTAATCAGTGACTTTGTCTGAGTGTTGTTCAGCGCTAAAGAAGTAACACTTATAAGCCCTCAGTCACTGACTCAAAGAGGGAATACAGCCTCCCTTTAGGGAATGAGCCAACTACCTTATTAATTAGCCTATGCAGCTTTAGGCCAACCTGCTAACCCATTTAATGAGTAAATAATTGCTTCTTAGGTCTTATGTCATCATGTCTTTTATTAATATGGGAAGTTATCTTAAAATTACTCTTGAACCCTCGGAGTGTGGAAACAAATTTGGAGCAGAGGGGAATCTGGCTCAACGATCCTTCTCTGGGCTATAAATCTTGGAGGATTGCTTCCAAAATAAGATAAATTCTGATTTGATTCCTTGAGGATTTTTTTTTTTTAATTGTCAAAAGACATTTTGACAAGGGATTGTTATCAAATAATTGGAAAAGTACATCCAATTTAAATATCTTCCCAGAAGTTGTACAAACAGATGGAATATTTGGCTCCCTTTTTTTATGAATAATAATGAATAAACGATATTGACCATGCAAAACACAGAAAGATACATCTAAGCACAGTGATAAATTAACACTTCAGTCCCCTGGGTCATTGAGCGAAGGTATTTCTAGTAACTCGTCTCCTTTTACATGTTGACTTAACTTCAACAACTCCCAGAGGATTGTGGGGCTCTGTGCTAAGTGAGAAGAAGTAATTTCTCTCACCATTTAAAATCAATAACTTGTCTTGCCTCCTCTATTGTGATTGATATATTCCAAATCAATGAGGATTTTTATGAGGTTGATGCCTTCATCACGCTGTGCTGATGTTATGTCATTTACTTTGTGTGTCAGAGCTCCGGCTCTTATCCTGTGCAGTTTACCGTGTTATGAAATAGATGTGTTATGTTGAATTCTCTTTAAAGAGGTTAACTATCTGAGGTTGTTTGGGTGTCAATAATTATACTGATCTCCCTGTGTTTTTTATTCTTACCTTTTTAATGTTTTTGCATGTTATTCATTTAGAGCATGGATTTTTTTTTTTTTTTTCCAACCTATTGATATGAATGAAGCCTTTATATTTAACAGTCAAAATATTCACATTATAGATGACAGAACGGCCTATTGTTCGTTCAATAAAATATTACTGCCATGAGTAAGTAGACTGTAATCATTCAAGCTGCCAGCAGTTCAGCTCTTAAGTAAAACAACACCCGTTAATCAGCAAATGTCAAACGTGCTTGAGTTTTCTCACGCACCTAAGTTTCTTTGGCTGAGATTACAGGTCCTCCTTTCTCTAAATAGAAAACCTGCTGCAAGTGAATCTGCCTCAATCACCTTCTCGCCTTCTAAAAGCTGCATTTCATTTCAGCTGGTGAAGTAATGGCCATCAGCGGGTTTGTAAATAACCTACTTGGAGAAAATTATGCTGGAAAATGTGCTAATTAGCAAGAACAATGCTTGCACTTTCAGAGTAAAACCATCTAATCCTTGTCCGCTGTAGCTTAATGCTTATCTCTAGTACTTCAAGGTCCATTCACTAAAAGTGTGAGAATTAGGGAATCATTTCTTTGCTGTTTGTGCCTGATTACTGATGCCAAAAATCTATATGCTTGTGTTCATGCTGCATAGCATTTTGGATGAATGTGTTGAATATTAAATAAAAGGCGCAAACAAAAACATGATTGCAGTTCATCCCATGCATCAGCAGAGACTAATACAGCAAGTGCATCTACTTCCCCCCCCCCCTTTTTTTTTCCTTCTCCCGTGTTTATTTCAGATGTTTGAATTATGAAAAAATTATGCTCCCCACCAGCTTTTGAAACCCATTCAACATCATTTGGATTTTTTTATTTTGGTTTAAGAATTGGACCAAAAATAAATAAATTGCGAAAAAAAATAAAGTTTTTAAATCATTTTCAGCTATTAAAGGACAGTACTTGATGAGCTCTGGTATCACGATGAACTATGACCATGCAGTAGTTTCTGAAGCGGTAATGGAATTTTTTTTTTTATCAATCCTGACAGATCTCAAGGAGATTTGTATTCCGATGTCTGCGAAGACGACAATGAACAGTGAGTGAAAATAATTTAACAGGAAAGCTGTTGGCAGGCTTTGGTGTGACTGGACATTTCTGAACAGCAGAAAATGCTTTTTTGCTGCTATTCATGCTGATGCCTAACAGCTATGACAACAACTGCCTTTTGACCGGGTGGTTATGAAGCAGTTTGTCAAGGCTCTTGACAATTTCGACTAGATATTCTGCAATAGAGGAATGTAAGTGTCAATGTAGACTTTGTAATACAGACAGTCAGCGATGAGTCAAGATGTGCTGCTAAAGACCGAGTGAATTCTTGACCTATCCGGACGGACTGGTCCTGTGAATGTGAAATTGTTTTTGCTTCAAGGCAAGACAGGAGTGAGGTTTCTCTTTTGGGAAACTTTAAATTGCTCAGATGTTAGATGCGCTTCAATTATGTACTCATAATTACATCACTAATGATTCATCCCAGCGCATCCTTGGATGTATCCTTGAGTCGTGTGCATGCATCGCCAAAGGAATAATTTATCTGCTTTTTAGCAGGTAGTTTATTATTAGTGAATCTGATTATCACTGCGACTTCACAGCAAAAAGGGTCCAGGGCCTGACCCTGAGGCCTGGTTCTCCGTGGCTTCCCTCTGGAGGCCACTCCATCTTCCTTGAAAAGATATGAACATTATGTTAATAGATGACGCACGAGTGGCTGTTTGCCTCTCCGTGTCAGCCGTGTGATAGACTGGTGACCTGTCCAGGGTTTATCCCGCTCTTGTCAGCTACGATTGGCTCCAGTGTCTGATTGCTTAATTTGTGGAAGAAAATTAAAAACTTGAAACTGCCATTTTCATGGTGCAATCAGAAATTCATTACCCGCTGATGTGGCGCAGTGCAAAACTGACTCTCTTCCTGTTGTGAATGAGTTCACCTCCTTCACCGCTGATAGAGGGGAAGGGACTGACCTGTAATTTAAAAAGCATTGATTGTTTATATTCTTGTTTTATAACCGCAGAAATAAATAATGAAATGAAACCAACTGCAGAGCCTCGCAGTTTGACTGTGACAGCGACCATAAAATGTTAAACCATAATTTGCGCCTTTGCAGATTGCTAGCTGTGCTCCATCTTTTGTTTTCAAGCCTACAGCATTTCCTGTCTCCTTCTGCTTTTGGCCACATCACACCAGACGGTCTGACCCGTACCATTAGAGGAGTTATGTGCCAAACCATTTGTTGCCTAGCGACCAGCAGAAACTCTAGGAAGTAATTGGTCCTGATCAAGGAGTCTGATCACCATCCACTCAAGTGAATTGGCCTTTTTTTTTTTTTAATTATTATTATTTTTTAGTGCTGTTTGAATTTTCAGCTGCACATTTTATCCTGTATGTGAGGCGACCACAAAACAGGGTGGCAAAATGTAACGCACTCTTGTGTTGACCGAGCTTGACTGTCATGCATTGCAGCCTGTGTTGTGAAACTGCTGCAGAGGAAGTCATCTTGCTAAGGCACTAATGCTTGCTAATGTGATTTTGATATGATGATTAAACTAGCGGTTTAGAGCGCTTGGCGAGCATAACGCTCGTCAGACTGAGCTCTGCAGTAGATTGTCTCCTCACTGCCTCTGCAGAGGGATTTCAAAAGTTATTATTGGACCAAATTTGAAAATAGCACAAACTACTCTGGAGACAAAAATGAAAATGTACATAATACATAAATGTTTGTCTGATGTGATGGAGATAGTAATTGTGAATAGCCAACGTATAATTATGCAGAAATATAACATCCAGGAAGTGCCCATAATGTATTGACTGCTGTCTGCACTAATCCCCTAGTGAGTCCATTATGCAAACACCATGTGAGTAAGTGGACATTTGAACAATCAGAACACACAAGTTGTCTAAATTTCATTTTAGAGATATGCTCTAAGCCTTTGGGTATGTTTTTTTTTTTTTTTTTTTTTTTTTTTTGCATATAAATAAACCTAGAAATTGTTAAGAGGCTCCATAAGGTCATATATTTCATTGTCTTATTTTTGTCTGTAATTATTTTAAATATTTGTTTATTTAATTATTTTTAGTCTCTTACAGCATTGAATAGAATCTTTTGAGACTTGAAGACAAAATCTCCATTAATTTAGTCCGAGGTAAATCAGGTCCTACTTTGGCTTGCAGGTATTGTAATATGATAATGGCTCAAATCGTTGCATATCAAAACTTTATCACGTTTAGCACAATCGACGTGGTGGATTGAACAATCAGCAACATTGTCTTCTGAGCACTGACCACTGTTACCACTGCTTCCTCCAACACAACCAGTTCAATTGAAGGTAATTAGAATGAATGTAGCAGGAATTATTTGGATGATTGAGACAAACAACCAATCTGTGCACCACAATTGAATTGTTTTGTTTGGAATAGAGTTTCCAATCATGGTTGGACACCTTTCTGCTCCCTGCTGACTTCAGATACCAAAAGACAATGTTTGCTCATTTGCTTAGTAAAGATTTTTTTTAGCCATGCCGATTTCTAAATTCAATTTAAGGCCAATTTCTTGCACAGCAAAAGAAAAAGGTTCTCTGGAGTGCTGGGAGTATTGTAGTCTCTGTTTTGATCATTGTTTTCTTTCAGGTTGGAGGGAGATTTATTGATTTGGATTCAAATGAAGCTGTTGTGAAGGCGAGAGGTCCATTTGTCGAAATGTACTGGCGTGTATCACTCCAGATAATGAGGAAGCATAATGAAGCATGTTAACTCTGCGCTCTGTCATCATCAAAGTCGTCAGTGGCAGCTCTTTGATTGGCACCTGTCTCTGAATCAATGGAATCGTCTCTCATTTATGCCTTGCCATCTGTTTTACTGTTGTGCAGTATGGCTTTTTGAATGACTGCGGAGCGACCACGATAATTCCATCCCTCTGTCACTTTTTTTCCCTGACAGTTACAGAAACCTAAATGAGGATGTTTTGCTGCGTAGAGCTATGCCAATTCCAGTTCTCCGCACAGATGAAGTAATGCATAATGTCACATTGCAGCAAATGCATAAAATCACACAGTGGTTTAAATCTCCCCGTGTGTTTTTTTTTTTTTACTCTCACTTAAACACAGCCGGAGCGGTCTCCCATCAGCCTGGCATCTATAAAAGCTCTCCCCAGTCGAATCACAATGAACCGGTTCACACCAGTGAGCACAAGTTTGTGTACATAGGTGAGAGAGGGAGATGTGGCGTGGTGGTAGGAGCCAGGGTGACGCGGCATACAGATGAAACAGGCGAGTTAGTCCTCCCGTGAGGGGATATCCCTTAGATCTTTAATTAGGGCACGAGAAGACAGGAAAATGTAATCAATCCTCTCACCTCTGGGGGTTCCCAAGTGGGAATATGCAATAATGTATATTCCCTTAGGACAGTATTTTCATCAATATTCCATTTAATAAAGCCCTTTTGTAATCAAAAACACAAGCAGTGAGTTTTAACTACTCTGCGTGTCACCAAAAATGAAATTTAATCACAGCAATTTCTGAAAGGTCTCTCTGCAGCTTGCTTGAATTACACCTGATGACAGGCAATTATGAGCAAAGTGAAGATGATAAACAATTATTGATAGTGATATGTAGTGGATTTAACACCTGACTTGTTCCTTTGTCACCCAGTCTATTAAAGACCAAAAAGTCGCCTTTTTTTTTTATGAAAGGACACCGAAGTTGAAACAAAACCACTTGCTGTTTATGGGGCTACAGCAAGGTTACGTTATAGTCCTAATTAATGCATTCAGAGGAATGAAGCCTCCATTTATGCCACAAGACATTTGGGATAGCTTTAATTTATGGAGTACAGAGAGAACTGGTGCTCTGACACAAGCAGCAGGGGGTCTTTGAAAGCGGGCGGCATTTTGCTATGGAGGAGCTTTGAACATCTCTCCCTAAAGCAGGACAGGAATCCAAAGCAAAGGCTAATGCGCCTTGTGCACCGCAGTGTTCCATATCCAAAATTGTCTCGAGCTGTTCATTATTCATAACAAACGCTCGTTGGGTAAGTGAATGCCTGACATGGCAACAGGCAGCTCCTCTTGATTCTCCTGACGGTTACATACATGCTCACGTTTGGATTAAAGCAAATATACGCACAAACAGGGTGACAATTTAAGGGAGCAATCCAAAAAATGTGTGGAGAAACAGGATGACGATGCTCCAGTGCACGAGACGTGAGGGATAGAAAAATGATGGGGCTCGCATGCTTTGGCCTTTGTAGTTGCCAGATTTCAACCCTCTTGAACACCAATAGGGGATTTATGTGTTAGAGAGCGCTCTGGACCATTGTTGTGAACAAATGAGGATATATCTTTTAGAAGAATGGTGTTCATCCCTGCAGTACAGTTTCAGAGACTTCAGGAATCAATGCTAAGCCGCACTGAAGGACAGGCTGATGAGGCTCCACCCCGTCTCTTAGTTGGCATACAGCCGTAGCCCTACAGATTTGCATGAGTTTAACACGAAAGGTAAATTTAGCCGTTAAGCCTGAGTGTGATGCCGTTGAGCAGTTCCCAAGCTCGGTGCTGTTTGACCCCCTGCCGCCCCCCGCAGAGCAACAAAGATGTTGTTGTTCTTGTCAGATGTTCACAGTAGCTAATTAGAGAGGAACCAAGATTGGTGTGAACCAATACGGCTGCCATAGGTGGTAAAATGGAGGAGAAAAGAAAAATTGTGTGCTTTCAATAGGCATGTAAAGATTGTGTACTTCAAAGGATTTCAAATCTAAAGTAAAGAAAATGGTGTGCTGATGAAAGTGTATGCGACAGAACTGCTCTCAGACGTAAAATAAATTGATACAGATCAAGGATGTGAAGCTGAACAACTTTTTACAAATGTCACCGCTGATGAGACCGCCTACCTAAGGAGCAACTTGTCGGTGAAAATTTAGTTTACACATGTAAACACTTGTCTGCGTCTGAACTAAGAAGAACTAGATGCAGTAATTGTATGAGAGCAAGACGTCATGTCGTAGCGCACACACAGGGCTTAGACGCAAGAGTGCAACATGATTAATTTTGACGCTGCGGGGGGTTCAGCAGCAAAGCAACCATTCATTCACGTGGTAATTACCAAAAACTTGAGAGAAAAACTTGTGTTACATTCTGTCTCGTGACAAAAATACATGTCCGGACGACGGGCAGAGTGACTGCTGATGGCATCAGCTACAGTTATCGCCACGGTTTGTAATGGAGAGAAACAAATTGAATGGCTTTGTAAATGAAACTGCAAGCAAACCTTATGATCTGTGAAATTCCAAATGTAGCCTTGTGGGGTGCAGCTGGTAACGGGTTTTATCTTGATAAGCCTGAGGAGTTAAATACATTTCATTAAGTCTTTTTTACTTCTACTAGAGCTGAATATGGCTGAAAGTTGGTCTTTCCACACTTTCTCCCTGCCATAAAAATCAGTGTCTTAGTTGAAATAAAACAAACCAGAAATCTGTATTAAAATGTGTTTTCCCCTTGGCCCATTTCAGCTGTGGTTGGATGGCTTCGGAATATGCTGGGATAAAATGGGAATAAAATAGCCCACCACAGTTTTCGTGGCTTTGGCTCTCTGCCTGGCAGCCACGATCTTCTATGGGGCTGCCTTTTGTTTGGAGTCGTAATTTTTTTTTTAGCAAAACAAAACCGCATGGGTTGTCTGTGTGCTAATGAATGGCACCGAGGTCATTTGCTACTCTTCATTAAATTTTTAGTTAAGCGTTTCACATTCTGAGACTTGCGTCAAAAATTGTACGAATGGTGCTTTAGATTTCTGATAGAGCCTTACGGTGTAGCCGATGTTACCACCGAGATAATTAATGTAATTTACCAGGAGCAACAGTTATGGGCTGCAATGAATAATTGGAACTAATTGACATCTCTGTTCATGAAAGAAGAAATGAAACCATTCCCAACTTCATTAAGGCATCTCACAGGATAGTGTTAGGGTGACTGTCTACTTTTACAGAAGCTGGGTGATGCAGCTGGATAGTGACACTAAACCTCACAGTGAACCCGCAACTGAATGACGGAAAAAAGAAAATCCACGTCTGTAAGCGGTGCAGTTGTTAGTCCAGAACTTAAGTAGGAGTGGTTCCAAATTTGTCCTGAATGCAGATCTGATCAGCGGCTGCTACGGGAGGATGGTTGAGGTCACTGGTGCCAAAAGAGGTTTGCAAGTTATTTACTGCAGGTTTGGAGTAAATTAAAGTGTTAACAACACAGCTTTGGTGTCGACTTGTTAATTGGCTAACGATCGGTAACTCCAAAGGGTTCACAGCCTTCTTCTTGTCACTTAGATTATTTTTAAAACTGTTGGATCCTCTCGGTCTTGGTAGAGTGAACAAACGACATTACAACGGCATGATTTTACCGAGGGAGTCTGTGTGTCTTATTGCTTATTTCCTTTCTACCTACAGTCATATAAGAGGGTCCCAGTTAGGCATCCTGGAGGAGGGAAGGCGCCTTCAGTGGCATAAAGTGACTGTCTACCTTTGGGCTATTTCATGTCAACAGAAATAACTTCACCTCGCCGTGGCTGGGGAAGTAATACATATTCTGAAATCAAGTAACAGTTCGTCTTTAAGAGAAGATACTTTTCTATGGTTATGCGAGTTTCGCATCGAAACATGTTGTCTATACACCACAAACCCTTCGGCATGTATGAGTCGCTTGAGTATTTTTATCTGAATGCACCTCTTGAGGAAAGTGGAGCTGCCGAACACCCACACAACCTCGCTGACAGCCTTCAAACCAAGCAACAGCGCTGAAGCCAAGATGCGCCACCTCGGTTTGTGTCATTGCAAGACACCTCCTTTCACGGTTTTCTAGCAATTGGATGCCCCTTCACACACATAGGTACACTGAAACGCACACACACAGAGCCCACGACATCAAGTGCTGATGGTGCGCCTTCAACCAAAGAAATCTGCTGAAAAGTGACCGTGGCTGTGCCCTTGTCACTGACTTGGGGTAACAAGTGAATGGAAATTGGTTTTACCTGAGTCAGGTAATCATTACTAAATGAATTTGCTCCCTGGCCAAGGGTATAAGTGGGATAAATATATATCTCTGAGATGAATACAAATTTCACTTATGTAATGAAAGGCAGGCTGGTTATTGATTTTGGAGGTTACACTCTCCGTGCCTTTCATCGCTGGCCTGTTCTACATTAAAATGATGAGTTTTCAATTTGGCAGGTGTTTACATGAAGCTGTCAACAATTACAGCCATGATGATTTCAATGTTTTGTTATTTTTCTCTGGTCCTTCAGGTCCTCCAGTCCAGTATAAATATGCAAATAATTTCTTTTTCATGCATGCATAATGAGCATGAATATGAATTTTTGTGACCATGTTGATTTTTTCCAACCCCTGTTTTTATGCACTGTCATCACCATGGCAGGCGCGCGTCACCTTCATTATCATCATCATCATCATCTCAGCCATCATTTGCCTCCTAATCATCATTACAATCAGAAATGTCATAATTATTACCATTGCGACTGTATGGATGGCGCAATCATTGCTATTGTCGTAGCCTAATAAAGTGGCAGTGATTCATTTCTTCGTGGCTCTGACTGTGTTCATTATGCCTCAATAACAGATGGACCGTGTTAACTGCACACGTCTGACGACTGCTGAAGTGTCGGCTTCAGCACACGGAGCAGCTGGGAGGACATGGCCCATGTTTCAGAGCCGGTCCGTGCTCTTCAATAATTCAACCCTTCCAGCTGTCTCATATCAGGCCCAGAGCTCCACGGCCTCTATGCTCACATCAGAATTATACCCAGGCACTGCAGTGGACCGACAATAAATGGACCATTGCACCGGCGTGTTTTAAACGCAGGAGACTGTAATATGAAGCCTTATTCACAGCGTGACCTCGACCTTTATTTAAAATAAAGTTTCCAATATCTCCTTTTGGTTTAACCAATTTTCTCTAAGAATTGAAGATATCGGTCTCTTTCTTTCTTTCTTTTTCAACTTGGGATGGACTTTCTTTATGAAAGATATCTTTAATTATTGACTGCTGCCCTGAAGGAGAATGGGTAAAGACCCTTGGATTTATTTTTTCTCCTATAGACTTCCTGGAAGAAGAGAATGGATCTATGGAAGTGGCATCCTGGTGAGATGAAAGTCTAATTATCTCTCAAGGAACGAATGGAAAGGCCTTTTAATTAGGACCCGACCGAATCCGCGCTCTGAGAATTTGTACATTGCGATGGATGATGTGTGCATCTCCTTAGTGACTGCAGAAAGAATAATAATCTGACGAAGAGGAATGGACTGCGTAAAACTGGGTGGCCAGTGAAAAAGGAACCAGGGAGAGAAAAGAGTTTCATGCAGGAGGGATAAACCGAAGGTGGGATTTGGGGGGGCGGATTGTCAGGGTCTGCTTGAGAGTGCAGAGGTTTTGGTGAGCATGAGAGAGGCTGGATCATATGTCTGAGGTGTACAGCGAGGGGGGGAAAGAAGGGCTATGAGTTGGAGGGAAAGAGCGATTTAGAATAAAGAAGTAAATAAAATCCAGACAAAAAAGGGAGAATTTCAGAGAAAGAGGGAGCAACAGAGCCCCAAGCAGAAGCCATGATTGGTCCTGTTCCCAGCGCACAGCTGATTGGTTAGCCTTCTCCACACTCCCCTCTCCTTGGCTCTTACCTCCCCTCTCATCTCAGCAGGGGGTCCCACAGCCGCCAAGCCCCTTAATGCTCTCCTCCACTCCTCTGCTGTGTGGCTGGCATGCAGAATGCATAATCGCTATATAATCATAATCAATGTGCATGTATAGGGCGAGTATAATAACAGCTGAATTAAAAAAGTTTTCACATTCACAGCCCCGGTAGAAAATGACACACTGTGTAGATAACACAACCGCACAACAGCCTTGCATGTAGATATACCAGCAAAGAGAGAGCACATGATAACATGATTATGTCGTTGCTAACTCGATTATAAGCTTGAAAGAGTAGATGTGAGCAGTGGGGTACATGAGGTGTGCCTTAGAATTTGAATGCTTTTGGAATATAGTCCTCCTTTTTATGTACTCGCGGTAAGTTAGAGGGGAAAAAAAAATTATTCCAAATATTTTACATTTATTCCAAAATGAACATGGCGTACATGCATTTTGATTCTACTTCTGTCGTTCCAGAGACTCCTCTTCGTTTTCCTCCTCATCTCGCTCATTAAAACTCTTAATAACCTCCACACAACCCCCTTCCCCTGATAAGCAGTGGAGAATCATCATGCTTGATTAGTAAATGACAAATCTGATTGAATAGATGAGCCATCCTGGTGGTTTGAGGGATACAGCTGCCAAGCTCACGAGCTGCTGCATGCTCAGATTTACACACACGGCTGCTCTAGCGTCACTTTTTTTTTTTTTTTTTTTTTCCCCTTTGTTGCAGGTAGAAAAACAAAAATGCAGATGCCAACACAATAAAAAGGCCAAAAATAATTTCTAAATAAATGTCAATAGGTGGATTAACTGCCTCCTAAATGTGTGCAATTTGGATGAGAATCCGTGTGTGGGTGGAAAATTTCCTTCTCCGCCGTGCAACAAAATGCACAGGTGGCTCATCTGTTGTCGTTCCCTGCTGAGAGCAGATTGGGCAGCATTTACAGTAGGTGCTGTGAAGTTTAGGGTTGGGCCTCCTGAGGGGATTAGAGGGTGACGAGGGGCCCTTCGCATCCGGAAATGACTAATGAAACATGAAATGTCATGTAATCTAATCTAAAGATATTTTATCATGTGTAATTGTTTTGTGGATTCGTTCTTTTTTTTGTGTGTGTTATAATGAACACTGTTCAGCCTCAAGGGTTCCTTTGATAACTAATTGCAGAAAACAGCCTAAGAATGGTACAAAAAAAGAAAAAGCGTTCAGAACAAGGATATCAGGGAATAATGTCTTGGCATCCTCCATTTATTTTAGTTTAAGCCAAGAACAACCGAAGGTTTCGGGCTTGTATAGGAACGGACGGGGAGTCTGTTGCTAACATCGTTTCCTTTACATCATAATCATAATACATAACACATTAACTCTGGTCTTCTGATTTCTTGATGAGGACACAGTGACCTGCACACCGCTGTGCAAATCCTTTGAACTCATGAAGATAGATTAGTCGGATTCACTCTGTCAAATCTCTTCTTTTCACTGGCCCTAACAAGACGCTTGCATTCTTATCTTCTATTGACTGTAAAGGAAAATGTCCATATCAACCGGTTTATAGTCATTATCAGTGCATGGGATGTAAAAGCAATGTGGACATTTCATCATTGAGAAGCTATTTTTAAACCGTTATTAATTCACATTTCACCAACATCGGTGTGTCCCTGAACTAGGCATTTGACCTTTCAGCTGTTTAGTGCGAGCGTACACTAATTAGACGGTGACGATATGCTGAAGTGCAAATTGATGAGCAATTTCATCTCGTGGACTGTCAAGTCCCGAACATGCCTTCTGAAGCCTTTATTATATTCTCTTTTCCATCATTGACCATTTGTCATTGTCATCTGTGTGTGCTGATAATCGAGCAGAGTAACTCAAGAACAGAGACTTCATACTTGCACCGGAAGTCCGAAGTCAACTGCGTGGGCAAAATTTGAAAGTAGTGGAGCTTGGTATTTCTGTTCAGCACAACTTTCTCCAATGCCGCAGCTCTTGAGAAGAAAATATTGCACTTTTTTTCTCTAATACATTTATGAGTTGTAAAGTTGCCAGGTATGCAAAACATGCCATATGATAAACTCATGGAGCATGACTTTGAAGTTTTATTTCTTTATTTCTTTAATTGATTGTGATTGTGATCAGTAGCCAAGTGACATGCTCAAATACAAACACAGCACACGACCTGACCCATCACATGGTTCGCTGGCGTTTAACAGTGAAATTCTGTTAACCGTGTGGTCAGGAGGTTTTTCCATTCATCCGACTTTTAAAGGCTGCGAGACCTGTGACTGTTATCTGTCCAACACATTCCTCTGGGAGGTTATTCCACATTTGGACAGCAGTTTGGATTAAGCCTTTGTCCGAGGAGTGTGCCCTGGAGTGGCTGTGGAGATACGGTGGTCTGGTGTGGCAAGTGGTGCAACACCTAACATATGGTGGCGAAAGTATGGGGCAGTGATGGTTGGGCAGTTTGTAGTAGATAGCAACAACTTGATGTCTGTGGTTACAGCAGGGGAGGGGTAATTGAGAATAAGCAGGAGCCCTGGTCCGCTCCAAAGCTTTTTTCTCTGGCCAAGATGGCTAGGTTGAGCGATCACCCATTCTAGCGAAGCGTGCTGCATGACACTGCCAACCTGCGCTCTATGGAGTGTGACTCGTCTCTTGATGTTCAATTTAGGAGCTGCTCTCCTCAAAACCTTGGCTTTATGATGTGAGCTGATGGAGCTGAAATAAGCCGGCATTACATTTGACAGTAACACCAGTTAAAGCGTTCGAGTTCAAGTTAATGCCATTTTCATACCAAAAAAAAAAATCTTTCACCTGCTCAATTGTAAGGTGGCTGTTGATGCGTCCCTCATACACCTCAACAGTCACAAGGAACATCGTGTCTTATGTGATACGCACTTCTGGTTGCCGGGCAACTAAATGGGGCGGCCGGTGGGGGGGGGGGCAGCAGAAGTAGTAGTTGTTTGCACTTAACTTGAAGAGCTGATTACACACGCTCTTGTTATTCACCAGGTAATGTGACTCTGCAGGAGTTCTTTCCATCCAAGCAAACCGATCGCTGCGTGGATAAAGGCAAATACATTGACGGAAACATATTCGAACTAGAACTGAAATGAATAATCTTAATTAATGCCACCCTTGACATAACGGCTCATACTCAACCCCATTAGCATGAGAGCTTGTGGTCAGTGCATCACGCTGATTATCGCATGACTTGATTAAGCTCAAGTTTCTTTGCTTTCAGTGGAAGCTCATAGTTAGAGTTCAGTGGTGAGTGCTGAGAATTTATCAGGATGGACAAATCTTATTTGAGCAGGTTAAGAGTCCTGGGTTATAGGCTTGCTTAAGAAATAAATATTTGCCTGCACCTAGTTTCATTTTGAAAGCATTTATCCACAATGCCAGCCTTATCCAAAACTTTTCTGAGATGCTTGAACAAAATATGCTAAAGCCACGATGTAAAAAGGTCCTGATGGGTTATTTGAATGGAGTTATTGATAACGCTATGTGAAATGACTGCAGTGAAATTTCCTTCATTTAAAAATACCAAATCATTATTTGGGTGTGCCTATAAAATCGTACGGTCCCTTTCACAATTTAAGGCAAGTTCATGGTTCTGAGCAAAAGAATTAACCATTTAAAATGACCTGGTTTTCTGCTTTGAAAAAAAAAAAAAAAATGTCTGATTTAATTTTTTCATGTAGAAAACACAAGGTCTCTAAACTAATCTGCTGGAAATAATAAGAGAAATGTTGAACCCCATCTTATTCTATCTGCTGGTCAGAGCTGCACAATGTTCGAGATGGACTGTTCTTCAGGCAGAGCTGCTTGAGAACAGCGATACTCTGAGGATGTTTAGTGTGAATGGCTTTGTTCGGGTCATTCCACAGCATCTCTGCCAGATTAAGGTCCAGGCTCTGACTGGGATACTCCAGAAAGTGGATTTTCTTTGTTTGAAGTCATTCTGGAGGGATGAGAGATTTACTTTGATGTTAACGGTCATCGTCATGCTGCATCACCCAGGATCTACCGAGCGTCATTACATGGACAGCCACGCTGACATTAACCTGTAAGATACCTTCATAAACCTGAGAATTTATTGTCCCCTCGATGATGTTGAGCTGCTGAGGCCCAGAGGCAGCAAATCCCCAAATCATTACGTTCCCTTCATTGTTCAACAGCAGCAGCTCTTCTCTTGTTAACAGCAAACACAAAATATTAATTTTTTCTTTCATAAGTCGCTCCGACACTCAGCTCCAAGCTATTTCCATCGATTGGACCAAAGGTTTAATGACTGCTGGCTCAACTGACTACACTGTGAATGCTCAAATGATGTTTTCCATAGGGAAAAGAACAACACAAGGATTTTTACACCATTACACAAAGTACAATGTGTTTGTTGTGATGTAAATGAAAATCTGACATGAACGGTGACTCCACAGCGTTTTAAATTATCTGTGATAATTATGAATGTCAAAGACCTTTTTATTCGTGGTTTCAAACATATTCTTCAACATTTCATTGAAATTCAGGCTGTTCAAAAACAAAATAACACAAACAACTCTGAAGCAAATCTGAACAAAGAACAAAGGTTAAAAAAAAAAATCATGTGAGTTTCATTGGGAAACTGTTTTTGCAGAATGATATTTGTAAACTTTCTGTTCTTCTGCAGCAAAGGAAGTACATGAAGCCTTGAAAGTTCAACAGTTCTAGATGCCTGAACTTTAGTTGGTTACTTGCAATCCCTCTGTCTATCCAAAGGCCGTGTTGGAAATGCTCCGGCACCACATGATGCATTATTAGGACTGTACTGTACTGCAGGAACTAGTACTATATAATGCCATCAGAACAGTGAGACGAAGACAAGTAACAAAGGAAGACAGACTGGGTGGCCAGGAGTTCAACTGCAATGAAGATAATGACCCAAAATATCAGAAGAGAAGAATCAGGCGGTGGCTTCAATTGATGTCAGAACAACAGAGCCTCCAGACTTAAACCCCGTGAAGTTGCTTTGGGAACAACCAGACAGAAGGCGAAAGAAATGGAACCTGCAAAGTGCAGCGTGTTAGTGGGAAGTCTGGGCTTTACTATATTATTTTACTGGAGAATATTGCCAATATGAGAATAAATCAAAAATATATATTCGATTACTTATTTAATTCTGTAAGTTTGAAGCGCTGGAAGATGTAAGGTGCACGTCAGACTTATGTAAGGGCGGTAAAAGTTCCCTCAGAAAGTTGTACAAAAGCTGAAGCTGCAGAATTGTGCTTAATTTCAGTGCTTGAATAACCTTGAGTAAACAAAAACTAGCATTCTTCCCCTATTGTCAGCATGGTGTTTGTTGTTGTTTTGTTTAGTTTTTTTTTTTCTTCCTTTTTTTTTTTTCAGATTTTACCAAACATTGGTAGCTTTCCAACAAAATATCCTTTCCCACTGATACACACACACACACACGCACAGGCGCACACAAAGCCTACATGAGCGGCCATTGATCAGGGGGAGTTGGGTTTAGCTGTAAATAGTTTTAGATGAACACAGACGCCCGGTGTTTGGGACGTGGCCAGATGAGCATGGCACATCTCTGTCCCCGTGTACACCGGTCCGAAGGAGTCAGCCATTTCACGGCCTATTTCTCACTCTCCCTCAACGAAATGGTGACATTCTGCTTTGTCATTGTGCCACCGCTCACAGCTCAGTAGGCCTCCTGACAAATTAACCCACACCCCAAGAGTCCCTCAGGCTTGTCCCTGCCATGAATTCATCATGAGAAATGCTAGTCATTCGAGCGACTCAGCAGCGTGGTTGGAACTTCTGTTTGTTTGTTTGTTTGGGATTGTTTTATCTTCTTTTCTTCTTTTGTAGCACAAAAACATTTTGTGTCAGAGCTCACACAATGCACAGCCATAAAGCATCCACAAATTGAGTCGTCGCTACTTAATTACACGTCTCTGATTGAGCAAACTGTCGACAGAGTCGGAGGGAGCGCCGCTTTCATTCTCATCATAAGCAACTTTAGAATTCATGCAGCATTGTATTTATGGACTCATGATTACAAGAGACACCTTACGCATCACACACAGTCACTTTATCCTTTATTCGTCTAAAATATCAATTACAGGACCTTTAATGAATAGAGGTGTCAATCTCGGTGGATAAAAAGATCGTGAAGGTGCAGTTAAATGCCCCGGTATTGACCGTATGTCTCGATATGCAAGTGTTTTACCTTCAAATATGGCTGAAACATACAGTGAACATGAATGTCAAGGGTGAGTGAGCTTCAGTAAAAGAGTTTAATAACGCCAAGGCCACGAAAAACACGTTCCTGATTAGCTTGTCCATGTTCATCAAAGACATAAAAAATAAAAAATGAAATAAAGATTTAACCACCACCGTTTTGTCAGGTATATTCAAATCACAGGTAACTATAGCAACAATGCATCTGGTTGATGATGCATAATCAGATAACAGCTCTCACTGAACCTGACCCAGTTATTAAATAAACTGTCAACAAATTTGGCATTTAATCCCTAAAAATCTAGGCTACCGTCCTTTTTTTCTTGCTCTAAAGAACAACGCACCGGAGTGGCTTGTTGGAGAAAAAGCAGTCATTTGTGTTTGATCATTTGTCATTGATGCTAAAATAAACACATCGTCGCAGAGAAACTCTCCGACTCCGTAGTCAGAACAGGCTAATGATCATGATGTAACACATTTCATAGGTGGACTGTTAAGCCTTTAAATCCAGATTATACAATTTATCACAGTGGTGTTGGCTTGCTCTGTTTTCCTCCTGCTCTACTGCGTACGTCACTCATTCCAGCACAATGCCTGAAAATAGCTTGTGGCCTTCGAATTCGGTCATTTTTAATTTTAATGGATACAGTTCTGTCAATCCTTTTAGTGTTGATGAATTCTGAGTCAAACTAAGTGTCGGGGCCTTTAATAATGAAAGTCTGTGGAGGAGCTTATCTCAGGGTTCACATTTGCTGGCCAAACCATTTGCCATTACTTTAATCCTCCCCCCCGAAAAAAAAAAAAAAAAAAAAAACAAGCGATCAACACCTTTATTTAAACGCTTCACCTCCTCACTTTTGAATGCCTCTGTATCTTTGGAGAGACACTGGTGGAACCCCCCTGTGAGATCCACTTTATGCTCTCCCACCAATTGATCCAAACGAGATGCATGCCGAATTGATTAGCCAGTACAAACACTGGTTCAGGTCAGAAAACATACACAAGTTTGATTTTCTGCCTCATGCAAGAACATTAGAGTTGTTTGATTGGAACATACAGTGAAATTTACAGACCAGAAAAGGCTTTTTTGTGTGTGTGTGTGTGTTTACAGTAGGCTGTACTGTACGTGCATGCCTGAAATGACCTCCATTTTCATATGTTTAAATACAGATGAACTAAATGTCAGAACAAAGTTCAATTTGTGCATGTTTTTAAGAATTTTTGTTCAGTCAATAAAACATTTTGTTTACCCCTTAAGGCAAGAATGATGTCTTATAGCAAAGATTTGATGTTTGAGGTAACCTATTAGATGGGCCTCATTTTAACCTCTTTTGAAGAAGCGGCATGAGAAAGCCTGTTGTCCAATCACTGCAGAGCATTAGATTGAATAAAGTATCACTGCCATGGGAGAACATCTCCAGCTCAATTATATCCACTCCCTGCTGCTCATGCCCTCTGTAGTGATAAGTCAGGATGCTGTGAAAGTTCTTCTCATCTCTGAAAGATGTTGAGATAATTATTTTTCTTAGTAGTAAACTTAAATTCCAGTCACCCGGTTGCTATTTTACACCAATGTTGATGTTCATTAGCTGCTCCGAAATGGCTTCGATATTGTCTGTTGCCATTTTCCTGGACTTGTCCGTCACCACTAAGTCTGATCCAGGCTCGCCTTTTCTGACACACTTCTATTGACAGTTTGTCTTGGGATTTAGAGAGATAAATCAATACTGTGTCAGTCAAACGCCGGCGCGAATGCTTGACCCTAAGGGGGAAGATGTTACGTACGCACACTCACTCACACTGAATACTCATTAACTGTAAACAGCATGGTGGAGGACATTTAAAAAAAGGACCTCAGTAGGGGGTTGGAATATCTATGACATGTAATGGTTTGAATTTTTCACGAGTCCAGGGAGTATTCAGCACACTACTGCAGCATAAATTCATGTCAAGTAATATTCCTTTTCCAAGAAGGAAAACCAAAAGCCTCACACATTGCAGGAAAGTTTACGGAAAGCGAGAAAGCCAGAGTGATGCAGCGCTAATGTTTTTTTTTTTTAATTATTATTATTTTTAAATGATCCCGCTGTTACACAGACAGAAATTCTACTTGAACTCTGACTAGAGGGCAAAATAAAAAAAATATCCAAGAGACGTGATTTTTATGTAACTGCACAAAGAAGTGTTGTGGGAGAGAGTAAGGTATGGGTCAGGTAACACTCTGTCACAGCTGGAAAAAAAAACCCAATAATCTTATTGAACTGTCTGCCAGCCTGTTGTTTTAATATGCAGTGTGCAAACTCATGTGGAGGTGCATGGCATGTGTGCGCACACTACGTGGACTGTGATCTATATGCACATAATGCTGCCAAATCAGTCACTGTTTCTCGAATAGGCGGGGGGAGGGGGGGGGCTGAACCAAGACATTTTGGCTGAAGCAAGACATTTGAAAATGACGATGCGGGCGTTAGGAAATTTCAATGGCCATTTTTTTGTTATTATTTATTAGAATATTGTTGGACACCTAAAAAGATGAATCAACTGCATGCTTCTGAATGCTCGAGGAGACTTAAAATAATAAGCCAGCCATATTAAGATGTGTGTTCGGATATTCAGATATTGATATTAAAGCCCAGCTGAGTTCAAATCAGCCAGTATCATCCTAAAATATTGTGAGATTTTTCATAAACAGCTCACATGTTTGGCAATAAGTGAGAAATCTCAAACAGACTGTATGTTTGAAATTATTTGTAAAATGTTTTCATGACATAATCTATCCAGCACAGAGAACCGTTTGGGGTTATTTTTCCATCCTTATCTTATCTAATAATTCTGTAATAATTACATTTATGCCAGGCCATTCAGCCTGAAGAATATATTTTTTAAAATCTTGTGTGCCCAAGATAAAAAAAAAAAAAAAAAAAAAAAAAAAATCAGGACTTCGAGGTCGACATAGAATGCCTTGGGTAAAATTAATAAAGGCATTGGACGAAGTGCCATTACCAATTTTTAACATCAGTCTGAAGAATCCAGAATCAGTTGAGCTGTGATGACTTTACAACTGAGGAAATGTTTCAAAATTATGTTTAGACCATTTTAATTGAAAATACAGATTAAGGATAGAATGGAATAATCAGCCATTGTTATCATTATGCAGGCGCCTGTACAGCTAAATTGTGGGGTAGGCACAAATGAGGGTGCATAAAAATAACAACAGACAACACCGGCGCACATTATTATTATTTTTTTTGTGAATTATTGCCTATTCCTACTGTGGAGTCTGCATGTTGCAGTTATTTTTAATTTTTTGCCTTATTTTTCTGCCACATATAGGAACCCTACACAGAGGCAGTAACAGTAAATAAGAGTAAATGAAGACGAGGCAGCTGGTCTCTCTTTGACTCCATTTGACTCTCTGCCCTGTCAGCTCTAAATAAATCCACCTCTTTAATGTTTAAATCTCACTGTAGCTCAATTAATCTCAGATCAAGTCAGCAATTACAATTTGGTGTCCCATAATATAGAATATAGAAATAGAACCAGACTGTTGTGTTACACTGAAATTAAATTATTTTACCTTGTCACCCTCTGCGGTTCCAACATGGCTGCTGTCTTAGCTTAATATCACTAACATCAGCGGTGCTGACGTGATTATCTGTGCTGTCTGATACGGTGCTGGGAAAGCATTTGAAGGAAGACACAGCTTCACTATCTTTGGCAGGCTGACCTACTGTAGCTCTGCTGTGCGACGGTGTTGGATTAAAGAAGTTGTTTAACACCCATTTTATGACATTACATGCTGAAGTATTTCTTTTTGAATGAGAGCTCGAGAGCAGAAAGAAGCTGGAGAGAGTTGGTGAGTGCATTGGAGTAGAATATGACTTTTTTTTTTTTTACATTTATTTTAAATCTTGTTGGACGTTGGTTACTGCCTGAGAATAGGAAAGCTGTTTTTGTTGAGGTGCGCACACATAACTCTGCAGCGATATGACACACACTGGGGCCAGAAAACTCATCTTGAATGGCTGAGTCTGTAATTGAATCACAGCGCTCATTCACTCTGCCATCATTTGCCAAAAGTGACAAATAATTGTCAAACAGAAACTATGTCATTAATGAGCAGAGGGGACGGAGGGGGGAGGTTGAAAATGGAAGACGCGCTGATGATGAATCTCGATGTGTTCCAGGGAGCCAGGAAGCAGAGATCTCTCCTCTCCCTCTGGTCCAAAGACGGTGCCAGGGCTGAACTGTAATGGCCTCCTGTTTGCTTGTCACTGGAGGAGAGAGAGGAAGTTGAACGAGTGGAATTAGATTGCATTTCCCATCCCCTTCGTTGTTATTTTTGGTCAAATAACACATTGCTTTTCCACTCACAAGCAGGAGCAAAAAGCAGTTGGTGTGTAATCAATCCTTTTGGAGAAAGGCGGGGGGGGGGGTTGCAGTGTGGGGGCTCGTTCTGTGCCTGCTGCTGTGCACAAAATGGAATGAATGTGACATTAGGGACGCGGGTATCATTACCTTGATGAATTACGGAAAGTATAACGATTATGGAAATTGTCATCGACTGATCATTCGTCTCAATTTATTGCAGCTCAGTGCCACTGCCGCCCGGCAGACTGAAATGTTATCATGTCAATAGTTCTATGGCCTGTTATCAGTGCTTGCTTTGCTCTCACAATGGCCAGGCACCATACGTCTGTTGTACACCATCCATCGCTATCCAGAGCTCAGCGGCAGTCCCCCCCCCCACCCCCCACTCGGTAGTTGGTGAGGTGAGAGGGGAAACGGATCGAAAAATTGACCGGTCACACGTAGGGTGCTCATGGACTGGAAGGAAGATGTAAAGCTGTCCATGAAAGGGTTTGAAGTGATTTCAGCTTTTAAGGGAGAAGCTCGAGCTTAAAGGTCTGCTGTTGTGGCAGGGAGCGATATTAATGCCTTTTTTTTTTTTTTTTATTGTCATAAAGCAGATGCTTTATGAATAGAAAAGAGCACAATCCATAAACAAAATGAACACTGCTTGTATTTAAAAAAAACTCTGCCTTAAAATGAGCCTCCAGGACTTCTGTACGTTTGAGATATAACACTCACCGCTTTCATGAGGTGCTTACCTGAAATCTACTATGCTTCATCACTAAGAAAACAAAAGGAAAAAAAAAAAAAAAAAACCTCTCTGTTTTGTTGGGAGAAGCCCAAGAGAGGAGATGCAAAACTGCAGAGTTTTCCTTCTTATAGGTAATATAACCGGAAAAGTGTGAAATATGAGACCTTTATCACCTCTCCCTTAATCTCACTGCTGTCAATCCGAGAGATAGTTTTTAGGAGTAATAGTAAAACAAAACGCAGAAGCATCTCAATTCTGTTTGTTTCTCAACCATGAAGGATGTCTGGCGCGCCTCCAAGTTTATCAGTCATTAGTGTGAACTGCTTGACCTACAGCATATGGAAAATTTTCAAATCAATCACCAAATTACAATGCCAATACTAAACTACAAATTAGCCACATGATATTAACAATGCCGTAATGGTAATTGTGCCTTTGAAGAAAGAGCAGTCAGATTATATCAGCATGCAGCAGTACACTGAAGTATGTCCCAAAGAGATCCCTGGAAAGATATTGCTCTGTGCTTGCCATCAACAATATCAGGTCACCTCAGGGAGCTTGTTAATGCTCTGCATGTTTGCAAGCATTATCATAACGCATCTACAATAAAAAAAGAGAGAGACATTTAGGCCCTTTTACTCACGTGACACATCATATTCCCCTTGTTGAGAATACATATGAATATGATTAAACCCTTGACATTCATAATTTGCAGTGCACTGGTGAAATTGGTAAGCCTCAGAGACGATAAATCATGGTTATGTCAACTGCGCTCATTAGACTTCAATTTATGAAAATTGTGCAGGATATGAAGATTTGCAAAGGTCCAGACTCAATGAAAGCCTGTGATAGAGCCCCTCTGGAGAGTTTTCTAATCGCTGCAGCACGAATATGGCCCTGTAATGGAGGACATATCTCTTCATTAGCCCTGTGTTGGAGTACAGTAGCGTTCACTCAGGCTTTGATAAACGCAGTGCTGTTTTCTTACCCTGGCACTTTTAGCACACAAAAGTTGCCTACGTTTAACCAAGTCCTCTTGGAGTGATGTTATTGCTTATTGCTCTAAGTGCAATAACCAGCAAGGGAGGGCATAATGGTGTGCTTAGCTAACATTAGATCAGAATCACTTTTACTTGCACAGCACAAGGAATTTGGCAGTGCAGCCGCTGTTTAGGTAAAACAGGATTTTATTACAAGGTTGTGTTTAAACTTAAATTTGTATTGTTTAAACTGCACCTTCGACCCTTCACTGTAGTATTAACTCTCTCGGATGGGAAAGTTCCCGCAGAGTTGTGTGGTTTGGTCACTCTTCCGACGGATGAAATTGCACCAGGCTGTAAAGCTGTACTGGTACTCACCTGTGTGTTCTCCTGTTAGCATCACATTTGTTCTGCGGTATAATCGTTGCAGGCAATCTCCCAGAGGCCCAACTCAGTATTTAGCTCATTAAGGAACTGCACAGAAGTTCACAAAAGGGAGAGGATTATGAATTATCTTTTTGCTGAAGGGAAAACCATGACATTTTTTGTTTCTTTTTTTTTTTTTTTGTCGCTTTTCTTTCCTTGACCTTAATTAATCTGCATCTTCAAAACATGCAGTGTGTCAAAATATGAATGCACTTGACAGCTCTTGTCTCAGGACGTTAAACACATACAGTATATCCACAAATATGCCGAGTATCTACGTCCAAAATGAGAAACTACGAGAAAACGTATCCCTCAATATTTTCAGGCTCCAATTGGGTCAACGCCAACTTCAAATTCATTGTGAAAAGAAAGGATGCTGCTGCAGCATCCAGAGCGAAACATCCAACCCTCCTGCCCAATCTAGTAATTTAAACACAGTCCCTAACAAGCCTGACTGCAACTAAACTGCCACTAATACAGTGTCCATGGTGTGAGTGTGAGACAGAGGTTTCACTATTGGTTAATTGGTTACATGGGCACGGACCCTGGGGGTGGTGATGTGATTGATTCACTCAGTGATTGATTTGTTTAGGAAAATGAATCAATCAGCAATCTTTACCTCCAATCTATAAGAAGTTAAGAAGAGGTTTTATGGAAATGGAACAAAACAGGCAGCCCCGAGCGCTCAGCCCTTAGTGTTGTTACATATCAGGATGAAACAACAATGAGGAATTACACCGTCATCCTGATTATGATATCGCATTCATTTGATATGGCCGCTTCAAATTCATTTTTCCCGATTGAATAAATTAGGTTGTATTTAGAGTCTGAAAATTAACCCTGAGATTTGCAATTCCGATCACAAAAAGAAAAGATAAATTATCTTGGCCAAAAAAAAAAAAAAAAGATTATAGCTGTTAAACTTCCAATGTAAAGACATGCTCAAATGTAAAAAAAAAAAAAAAAAAAAAGATAAATAAAAGAAACTAGAATGAAAATAATGTATAAATCAAAGAAATCAGTGATGAGATGGTTTGAAAGCCTTTAATGGTCATCACTAATACTTTTATTCTGAGGGAGTACCAGTGAGGGTCTGATATTTAAATATAAGAAAATTATTATTTTTTTTTTTTTGTTTGTTTTTGTGTTGTTTCTTTTTTGGGTAACCTGTCCTGCAACTGTGTGGAATACAGAAAGGTCTAAATGTAATATCTTGTTTAGTGTGACCGTGCAATATGTTGCAATCGAACAGACATGTGGACACCTTATTGCCTATTTCACCATTGAATGGGACTGGGAGGCATCGGTCTTTAGTCTTGAAATTGACTTGAACTCAGCCAAGATGGGCTTGACACAGCCTCAGGTACAATTGAACAATGGCAGAGCGGACGTCGTCTGAACACAGAGTGCAGACAAGGACATGAAGGATCTCACCCGCAGTGCAGGAGTAGGTCGCACACAGTTTCTGCTAAAACAGGAGACAGCTCTCACATATTTCAGTATCAGCATGAGTCTGTGGAAGATCTACATGAGGTTTATATATATAAGCCAACTCTGTCTTTTCTTTGAGGTTAAGGTGTTGCTGGAAAACACAGCTTGATGTGTCATGGTCTGGGTTTGTTTCGTATGCTGTCCTGTGCAATCTGGTGCAATAGCTAATGTCAACTGATGCAACTAACCGCTGTTACGCTGTGTGAAGGCTCCAGAACCTTTAAGAGAAATGCAAACAAACAGTCCTGCTTCTTTGAACTATGGCTGAACAAACGCTGCAGCTTATTACTGCGACTGATATTCAGCAGTTAAAAAATAAATAAATAAATAAATAAATATATATATATATATATATAGAAATAATAATAAAAACAAGTTATCACATTTTGTTGTTATATGGATTTTTTTTAAAAACAATCATTGCTTAATACAAATCCTTTACACTTTTTATTTTAGCTGTCTGCTGGGTCATTTCCCATTTAAAAAAAATCTATTTCTCGGGTTGCTCATGGCTGCTCATTACTGCATGGCTGCATCTGGAGCAAGATAATATCTAATACTGACTTTTTAGTCCAAACTCATATCATCATTCTAAGTTGCACTTTATGTTGAATGATACCAAATATTCAATACAACAAATAAGAGCCACCAAGCAGGATCAGACGATGACAATGAAACCACCTACAGAAAGTCGTACTCCATCAAATGAGTGGCGGTTGGGAGACAGAAGAGTTGCAATCACCTTGACAGACACAGAATCAGTGTCACAGTCTACTTAAAAATGTTTCCGTTGATTATGAACTGACAGCCGAGGAGCAGCAGTTAGCATGTGTCTTGTAAGAGCTAAATCAGCTGTCACCGATGTGACGCCTGCTTCAATTTCTGATGTATTAGCAGAACAATTTAGCATACATTAAAAAAAAAGGCAGTTTTTTTTCCCCACCTCTGCAATTTATTCTTACAGAAAAAACTGAACAGTTTTTTTTTTCCCAAGTTAACCTTTAGAGGCATCTGCTGTAGATCCAAAATGATTATTTTATCAGGGAATTTTGGCGAATTTATTCCAATATTGGATCAGGTTTAATCCACGTATAACTCCCAATGATGCCCCGAAGACCATCTGTTAAATGTCTGCCTAGATAAAAACAGGGAAATGACAAAATTTGCGGTATTTATGAGGTTGTGAGCTGCTTGCTGAGGAGGAATCAGCACGTTATCGCCATGTCCGTTCCCCCATAATTGCATAGACGCAAGGTTATACAGTATAATCACTCTACTGAAATTGAGGAACTTACTGAAAAAGTAAACAGAACAAGTCTCTGCCAGCTTGGCTGCTGTCATCTTCCTGAACATGAGCCTGAGACAGACACGCTGCCACTCGTCACTCAAACTTTTCAAATCATCTGCTGAATGTAGTTCATGAGGCGTCCCACCACCGGCTTTGATTTCTCCGCAGCTCCCGTCCCTCTGAGGTCGTCCATCCAACTGAAAAATTCAGAGTGACGCTGAATCTGTTGGATATTTCACAAGTATTTCATTTTACTGGCCCTTATTAGCCACATTTTGAAAAATTTAAACTCCACTTCTGTCAGCTTGCAGTTTAAAGAGCTGCTGGTTTTCTTTTCTTCACAATAAATCAAAATCAAATTGTGAACAGATTTTATTTGAATGAGCAGAAATGCTGTTTTTTTTTTGTTTGTTTGTTTGTTTTTGTTGTTGTTGTTGTTTTAAAAACTCCTTTCCTGAGACTCCATGTACCAGATACACAGTTAGGGTCACTTTCCAATTACGATAATGCAGATAAGAAAACACGTGATGTACCTGGTAGGAGTTTTTTTTTATTATTATTTTAATCCCTTTTCGCTGCAGTGAAAATAGTTTTTTTTTTTTCAGTCTGTTTTCTAAGGTTTCCAACTTCCCTCTTTAAACTCCATCGTGCCGTAGCAACCCACTACAATCAATGGAAATGTTCGGCAAATGGCCTCCGAAGGAAACCAAGGCCCTCCCATCTTGTTTCAAAGTGTCCTCCGAGATTTGAAAGCTCGGCAGAGAGGCATCCATCTCTGTCCTCCTTTACAGTATGCGACTGCAAAAGACTCCCGTCCTCTAAATAAATCTGAAACACCTTTGCAAAAGCTAGCACCTCCTTTTCCATTTAAATATTATGTTGTTGTTGTTGTTTTTTTTAAATTGCTGATGTTGCATGCCGCAAACTTTAAATGTTTACTTTCCTCCTTTTTGCTGCCTTTTTAATCTTATCTTCAGATGTAACAGCAGAAAGGTGCTTCCCTAAAATCCTCACTGTATAACCAAGGGTGAAAGCGGTTTTGTCCTCAGGAATGGGGTTCATTTCCACATGAAAAGGGAAGTTCTGTCCAATCCCTTTATACATGTCCATTTAGTTTGCAGGACACAATACCAAGCTCAGAAAAGGCAATAGCCTTTACAGTGTGAATATAATGCACAGCACATATGCAGAACCCGCATCTATTGTGTCCCTCGCTTTTTAACAGACATGAGACAAGACGAGACGCAGCTTTGAACACATCAGGCTTGCTGTCTGACCCCTTGGGGACAAATTCTTGCATACATTGGAAGAGTAAGGGAGCGAATGCATAATTTGTCTTTGGCTTTTTCATGATGTCCACAGGTCTCTGTGTCCCTGTGGTATGGCCCATCTGTTTTCTCTGCTGATACTATACATGTGTAAAACATAAGCAGGTGAGGGGAGATATGGGCTTTTATTCTTTAATGTATGCTATGCTCTAGGGCTTCGCTGGTGAAGTTTCTGGTTCATGTTTTGTGTATTCTTGCAGACGCCCTGCAAGCTATAGGTAGCCCAGGAAGCAAATGCAGCAAATAATAGGGTAGCATGTTCCTGAATTTCATTTTAGTGACTACTCCTGACTTTAATCTGTGAGTCTCAACAAGGCGAGGCGCTACAGGATGCTTAAATCAAGCACTGCATGTTCATACTGATAAAACTGTGCGGTGTGAAACTCATTCATCAATGTGTAATTTGTCCGCCGGCCGTTTGTTTGTTGTTGTTTTTTGGTATTTTGTTTGTTTTAGTTTTTTTTCCCTTACATCGCCATCTCATTTAAGTTACAGTTTCAAATTCTTTTTAAGCTCCTTTCATCGTGCAAAACGCACTCGTTTACTGTACGCATGCTCATCACACTGTGCATTAGCCTTTGAATTTAATCTTTAAATTGTCAAAGTGACTGGCCTCCAATAGAGGGCACAGTTGACTGCATGGACAAGAACTGAGTGTCTGAGAGAAAACTACAGCCTTGCCGAAGGTCTCACTAGAGAGGAAGTCTGAATCGAGGATGGAGACGAAAGATGAATTATAGCGCCATTTTTTGTAAAAAGAAAAAAGAATGAGCTATTATCTTCAGCTCAAAAAAGTGAAGGACCGTTAATCTATCATTAACCCCCCCCCCCCCACCGCCCCCAAGTGTAACAAACCTTAAAGAAACTTCATGTTAGAATATGTTGCCTAGTAACTAACTTCTACACGAAGCGTCTGAAAAGCACCCAAGAATATTACAGATGAGGAAGGAAAGTAGTTTAACCTAAAGTGGAGGGAAGAAGGAGGAGGAGGGGTGGAAGCTAGAGAAGTGTAGGCTTCAGCAGCCCTTAGAAATAAAATTCATCTCTCTTTTTTCTTTTTCTTTTTTTTTTTTTTTATACGTCCTTTATTTCTCTCCTCTCCTTTTGCGTGCCCTTGACTGAACATTGAATAGTTGGAGATAGATTGTTGGGCAGTTGCCTTTCATGCAGATAATGCCATTTGATGGAGGCAGGTTTTTGATGTGCTCCCGCTATAATAAAGGAATCAAGCGTGGAAGGCCAGGGCTGATTTTTTTGCTAAGAGAAAAGCTGTCCTCAGTGATAACTTCATCGCTGCATGTGGTCGGACGTGGGGTAAATTCAGGAAGGGGATTTAGAAAAAAAAAACTGCCCAGTCAGAGCTGCGGTAGTTGGCCCCCTATTGAGCCATGGGGCCTGCAGACCATAGCTTGAAGGTCTGTGATCTACCATTGGTATTGTTAGTCGTTCTTTCTTCTCTCTCCCTCAGAACCAAAACGACTCGGCCTCAAAACGCCTTTCTAGTGGGATTAGTGGGCTGTTGCTTTTGTAATTAATGAAACTCTGCTTTCCACGCTCTATCCTCTAAATGCTATCATTTGAAGCCTATCAGATAGGGTGTCGTATGTTTTCTTCAATCACAAAAGCTAATTCAAAGTAAATGTGGTTTTGGTTTGAGACCAGGACGGAAAATGTCTGGGAGGCAAATATACTTTATCGCTGTAACTGGAGCTCATCAACATGAAGTTTTACACTCAAAAAAAAAAAAAAAAAAAGAAATATCTGAAGAACATCAATTCTGTCATCTTAAAACCTCCAAAGCTTGCCCACGCTCTGTTGTATGTCACTGTGAAAGATGTGGGCATGAAACCCTAAAATGATATGCATTAGACTAACATTTCTTCTGGCTCTGGGGTTGAAAGAAGTTAAATTGGACATATTTATTGCATAACCCCGCTGCAGTTGATCAATCCCACAGCAGATGGTGGATGGAGCAAAACAATATGAACTGAGCTTTATTCAGCTGCCAGTTTAGAGGCAATTTCATTTGAACACCAAGTCGTTTCAGGCCTCCTTGTTTATCTAACAGTTTAATTACCAGCTTGAATAACCGTCTTCCTCCAGAAAATAATACACTTATTGACATCCGTCTGTCTTTTCCCATTTTCCTTCCTTTTTGTCAGACCAGAGTTGAAGTATTTGGAGATTTGGAGAGGCAGCCGAAGGTAAAGCTTTAATGAACAGCTACTCAATACAAAAGAATTGAGGGGAGAGCCGACGGGTGGACTGAGAGGATGCTGTGGCTCAGACTAAATCCACCTCTGCTCCTGGCTCATGTACAACTTACTCTGTTTTTTTTTTTTTTTTTTTTTCTCAACCTGTAACTGACTAAAACCATGATCTTATCAAACCGGAGCAGCACAAGTTAGATAAGATTCTTGCCTGTGAGGCGCATGGAATATTTATTTCTACTAAAGGAACTCATTCTGCACGATGGCCGGAGGTCATGGTTGACCCTCCCCTCCTGCTTTTATTATTATTATTATTATTATTATTGTTATTTCTACGGGCTACAGCGGTGCTGATAGGCAGACCAGAGGCGACGCAGAGGGAAGGCGACGGGATGCGCAGTTTTATCAGCTGACAAGCGCATCTCTGGACAAAAGAGCAGCTGAGCGGACCGGCGAGCCGCCGCATCCTCACCGACGGACTTTTCCTCAGAGAAGAAGGAGAAAGAGAGAAAACACCCCCTGCACGGCCACCAGACCGGAGGAGACGGATAACTGCGTTACCACCAAAGGGTCGAGGTGGGGAGGAGGAGGAGGAGGGGTGGTGGTGGTGGTGGTGGTGGGGGGGGGGGGGTTGTATTGTCGGAGGTGTTGGCTGAGCTGAGCCGCGGTGAGGACTGAGAAGATTTCTGAGCAGAGACACGTTTCTCACGGAGCTGGCAGCCAAAGCTCCCTCTCTCTCTCTCTCTCTCCCCCACCCTCTCTCTCTCTCTCTCTCTCTCTCTCTCTCTCTCTCTCTCTCTATCTCTATCTCTCCCCCCCCCCTCCTCTCTCTCTCTCTCTCTCTCTCTGCTCCTGATACCACAACGCAGCGGCGCAACGCAGCCGCACTTACTATTCCGCACCGGGCACGGCTCGGCATCAGCGGCAGGAGACAAAGCTCAGAGGTTTGGCGCCGGCTGCCAGAGATAGCAGAGAGAGAAAGAGACGTTTGTCAAGAATCATCACAACTGTGGTGCCAATTTTTGCGCCCCGAGTGTGTTGTCCACCGACCGACCCACCGACGGACGGACGGACGTCGCGTCGCGCTCCGTCCGCAGCTGCCCGCAACTTTGGACTAAAGCGGCGCACCGCTGGAAGTTTATGTGCCTCTGCCTGAGCCGGGCTCCCCCCCCCCCCCCTCCCACACACACACAAACCAACACCACCACCTCCACCCCCACCTCCCCGGACAGCTGCAAGCCTCCGTGCAGGTCAGTGCGTTCTTTCATAATTTTTTTAACTTGCCTGGGCTACAAATGGATGTCAACCGCGCGTAATTTAAATAAATGGCAGAATCGGTGGCCCTTGTTCAATAATGGTGTCTAATTGGATCTGTAGGCTCTGTTGCAATATCCCGGCTCCCCTGACAAAATGTGGAGCCGGAGCTCCCCGCAAACCCCCCCCCCCCCCTCCGCCAGACCCCTCCTCATTCCCCTTTCCCCCATCAGCATCTCGATAAAAATGAATTAGACCACACTTTAATTCACCCTCAGCCGAAATGTAATCAGTACAAGTGTTGAGTGAGACATATGAGTTTATGAAGGGCTCCAATTTGGGGAAATCCTTCATAACCTTCAAGCTCAGCATCCGAAGAGGGGACAGTTTGCAAAAGTCACCTCTTGTGGTTTTAAAAAGTGCCATTTGTTATAATTTTGTGCTCTTTTAGAGGATATGGGTCTTTTTTTATGTCCTTGTAGAAAACCGAGAAGGTAAAAATATCAAGGTTTTACCGCTTCTCTCTGCTGGTCATTAAACTCACTTTTTTAAAATTTGTGATGACACTAACAACATAATCTTCCTCTCAGTCTTCATAACCTCTCACCTCAGTGTCCTCCATGAGACCTTTGGCCAAGCTCTGACATGGGGGGATGGCTGTGCTCCAAAAAGGGACTTTATCTGCACATAAAATGCTACATAAAAACCTGAGAGCACCTGCGGAGGCAGCCCGGTCAATCTAATAACCCAAGTGCAGCTGATGTTACACACACTCTTGCTAAATTTTAACCGAACGTGCGGTTGCAGTTGCAGCTACAGGAGGTGCAGAAGGTGCAAAAACTACATCAGAGCCCCTGAAAGAATTTGAAAAAGGGCCTCTAGGAAGGTTGTTTTTTTTTTTTTTTTTTTAACGCAGAGTCAAAGCCTCCTGGGTCAGACATGTGCCTGCTGAAGCCGTAACTTTTGTGGGTTGTTTTTTCTGCGGGGCGGGTGTCTGACAACCAGTAGTTGGATATGCAACATTTAATTTGTGATTTTATTATTTTTTTTTTTTTTTCCTGTACTAGGATCAGTTGAGGAGCCTTTGTAAGTTCTGTTAATTAAAAACGAACGCTTCAGATGACAGCTGAGCTCGTTTCTCCCTTTATTGTGTCTCGGCTATGTAACGTGGTGATGTGTCTCAGTGCTTGGCATGAGCCACAGAGGAACCGTTCAAATTCACCGTGGATTTGGATGAGACCAAACACAATCTGCAAACACGCATATGAGTCCACATGATGGTCCAGAAGGACAGTCAGACTGATTTATGCACCTTGTCTTTAAGTGCTGTTGAAGAGCTGCAGCAGATTAGGCCATTTGCTCTTTCCTACTTGCTTTGACAGGGGACTGAGATATTAAAATACCCCCCCACCACCACCACCACCACCACCCAACCATCAATACCTCACCCTCCAACTATCTCCTTTAAAATCATGACTTGTACTTCCATTTCCAAAGCCTTTGAGTTTTTCTGCTTCTAAAGTGTCAGGTGTAGAAGGGAAAAATGTATTTTAAAGTGATCGATATTCTCATCTCAATCTAAAGCCTTTGGCTGTGTCATGGGCAAGAGAAACAGTCGGTGCTCCTTTTGTCAGCCTGTAAAAGAATTACTGTGACAATTATTGGGTGATATTGAACATGCGTGTTTTTTTTTTTGTTTTTTTTTTTCTTCTCTGCAACATGAATGAAGTTTGTACTTCTTTTTGATGCTAATAGGTATCGACTCACCTGATCCAGCCGACATGACAAACTAAGGTGCTAATGTTGTGTCGGTGCCTCCCACAGCATCCTGTGTTGTGTGTTGCTGTGGGTGTGTTGTGTTATACTGTGCACAAACACATCTAGAGTGAGACAGTGCCCTAGTGGATGTTTGGCTTTCGATTAATTTTTGCAGCTCTCTGCAGACAAAAAAAAAATAATAATAAAATAACTAAAAATGCTTGTGGTGTTCTCTGTGCCACCATGAAGCCCTGAGACGTTTAGGCTTTCTGCTGTGACCCCGTATTGGGGCTTTAGCTTATTGCCTGAGCATCAACCTTAATTCTTTAATCCCACTAATCAAAGCAGGTAACTACAGTTTCTGATGCAGCCGAAGGCCTGTAATTCTCGAGGTGATTTTTACTCCACTTGTGTCTTAAAATCATCTAATTAATTCAGAAATACTGGAAGAACAGTGTACACAACTGCCACTCCATGTTCCTATCCTTAAGTAATTTCCCCTTTCATTATTCCTGTGGAGAATTTAATATTCTGTGTGATGAGAGCTGCCTCCTTTAGGGATAATGTCAGCTTGAACGCTGGCCCTAAACAGTTTTATAGATTGTTAAGGGGCAATCAAGATGACTCCTCTCCCCTAGTAAAAATTACTCCTAAGATGGAAGCGATATGGGGGTGGGGTTGTCTACACTCAGATCTGTGTCTGTGATATCCTACCTTATTACTTGTGGATGCAGACAGTGGCTCAGAAGATGACCTTATGAAATATAACGTTTGATATGGCAAGCGGTGTGGCCCAGTCGCCTGTTTCAACACATCAGAGCAAACACGTGAAGAATAATGCAGCTTGACAAACTACCCCCGGGTCCCCGAGCTCGGAAAACTGGTTCCATGTCGTATTTACTGTACATAATTGCTGCCCTATAATCTGTTACTATTAACACACACACACACACACACGCACTGCCTTTTGTTTCCTGTACCCACTTTCACCTGCTTTCCCTCTTGCTGTGTTTTCCCCTTTCCCTCCCGCGAGAGCAGCTCATAGACATTATGATAAATAGTTGGTGTGAAAGTAAAGCGTGCCAGGGTGTGTTTAAGGTCTTTTTTTTTTAAAGAATTTAAAGAAATCAGGCCGTGGCCAGGGCGAAACCTTTAACAGTGGACAGACGGCGTATTTGCTTTTAATAACCTCAGGTCAGAGGTTTATTTGGGTTTTGGTGCTGCGATGGGATCCGCACACGAGAGTTCAGACTCATAGCAAAATTATTTATTTTTTTTTCAGCCAAGCTGCCAAATTATAACTGAAAGTCACCCCAGGATTTGGGGGGAGGAAGGATATTGCATGTTCTTGAAATCTGCTTAGAGTAGGGATATTAAGTGACAGGAATTGATGCATTACTGCTGTGGTCCTTAACTACATTGTATGCTGCACGCGGGAAAGGGAACAAAAAAAAAAAAACATGTTATGGTTGCGAGCCGTTTCAGGACTGTATATGTTTTGTGCTGTCTCGTGGCATTGTGTTTTCAAATTACTTTATTTTACAGATTCTTTTTCTTCCCCAGTTTACACAGATGTTTATCAAATTAAAATACAGATGCCTCAAAGAGTTTCATATTAGCCTAAAGATGTATTCACACAGTATTTTCCATCTCAAATATCTGCTCAGTATAATGTGATATCTGCCTCTGCATTTTGATTTGAAAGAAGAGAAGAGTGTTCTCATGGGAACAGATACTGTACTTGCGTCATGGTTATTATAGACTCATGGCATGATCTCATGCGTTGTGCATAAAATAAACTGATTCCTTCATCTACTTGTGAGCAAATGAGCAAATAAGATGGCTCTAGGTAATGCACACGTGTAGGTGTGCTTGGACAAATCAGCCAAACGGGTAATTATTAACGATGGTGAGGAAGCCATTCTACAGCTGGGTGCGGCTTACTTGAAGTCAAGACAAGCAAACATTCAAATGCAACTGCGGCTCTCAGTTTTGTTTCAATCATTTACTGCTGCTCCGTGGCTAAAGCTGGCAGAGATGAAAGCCGTCTGCGATTAGCCACAGGATGCTGTCCTGCTGGTCCAGCTCTGGGAGCAACAACGCTTCACACTGTTGTAACCTACAGATTAACATTTATGGCTCAGCATGCTCTGGTGGACTTTCTGGGTCAAGACCAAGTGGCAAGATTGAGGAGTGGGACTGACTCTGTGACAGTGCTACTCCCCCCTGTGCTCCAGGCCGAGTCTGGCGGTGAGCACCAAAAAGAAATGTGCTTAGTTCTGTCATAGGGAGAACAAAATAGAAATGCATTGTGCTCCCTGCTTGTGAAAATTGATCTGAGTGAATAAATGTGCAGCTTCCAGGTTCAGCCTTTGCGAGATGCAGACATTTTCTTCAAAGTCAATTTTTATATTTATTCATACAACATATTTTTAACACTTAGTGCATAACACATTGGCAAATTTGCCTTTTGTTATGTCCAAATATTGAGATGTGACCTTTTTCTAGTTTTACAAGTTTAAAAAAAGATTCCCCTTCGTGGTGCTTCGACTACCTGAAAATGTTATGGGAAATTTCTTTTTGCTGTAATTGCACAATGGAATATTAACCCTGCAGGAGGTGCTAGGGACCTCGGGTCTGGCCTTTTGTGGCCCCTGGACATCCCAGTGGGAACCTGGGCATCAGCCAGGCTTGTCAATAGAGCTGCTTGACGGCCTCAATAATTCAGGTGATGCAACTTCTGTGATGCTGAAAGCTGCAGGTCTGGTGAGGGATGAGGAGCAATGATGGGGGACAAGATGGAGGCGCTGGCTCACATGGAGAGCCAACCCAGCAACGCTTCCTCTGTCTGTTTATTGTCAGCAGGGGGAAGAAGAAGAGAATATTGAATATAAGACCACTGAGGAGTGAAAAAAAAAATAAAAATAAATGAAATAAAAATAACCATCGCAATCGGAGTCTGTGTAATGGCTTACAGCTCAGCAATCTTTGACTTCCAGTGGAGAACAGCGCAGATTCTGATGTTGGTCTGAGCCAGTCGCTACGGGGCAGACTCTCCAAGTTTCACCCCTGGAAGCAGAGATACTGGCACAATGTTGGTGAATTTTCAGATTGATGTTTCTTTAATAAGGCCTGCAAGTCTCTCAGTATTCTGATAGTGCGCCATCATGACCTACATACTCTTTAAAACGCTGACAACTGGATAATAAGACCCTCCAGTTTCTTTATGTATTGTGAGGTTTATATGGCTCCACATGCCTGAAGATAAAACAAACTCGATAGATTATTCCCTGTTAAGTGGAAAAATAGTTTTCATTGTGCACATGCCATTTGTATTTCATCTCATTCTGCATTATTCACGGAAGTCATTTTGATCCCTTTAGTGTTAATGAAGTGGGCGCACAACTGCAAGAGCAGGTCAAAGTCTGTGTGTGGTCTGGGTTGGGATTTTCCAGCAGTTGCAGGAGAACTGGATTGCTGCCTTCCCATCACGTTATCGAGTCGTCCCCTCGCACGCCTCAGTTTTCAGCAGCTACTGTATTATGCGATTGCAGTGTTTTCCATCTCGCCCCTGCACATGCAACAACGGGGAGGGTTGGCTTGTCGTGCAATCATGTGAGATGCATTTGAATGACACCCAATGTCAGCACTTAAGATATCTCCCTGCATTAGATTTTTTTTTTTTTTTATCTGGTAGTCAGGTTTGTATGCGCACAGCATTTCAAATTTAGTTTGAGTAATGACATTTAGCCACTCTCTGAGTGCTCTGCTGATGAGCCATAGTAGTGCTACAATAACGTCTCCAGATGTCTCGATTAGGCCGTCGAGCAAGGCTGATATTTGATTGAGAATTTGTCATCTTAAAAAAATCACTGCCAGTGAAAATCTAGACGATACCTCCAACAATCCCTTTTCTTTTTCCGGATCATCCCAGCTCTCAAAGCAATTTTCCCTTGTTTACCTGATACGTTGTGGACAGATATGATGTGAAATTCATTCTTTTAATCACCCTCTGTGGCGTTATGATTGCTCTGTGGCTTCATTACAATGCAGCAGCAGTATCCTTGCAATTTAATTTATTTCCCTAACAATGTGCTGATCGTGGATTTGTCTATAAATTGCCACATCTGTGGACTTGATTTTATTTTTGCACAACATGGAGTCGATTGATTTTGAGTGAGCATTAGATGACAGTTGTTGACTTCTTGCAAGATCTTGCAAGAATCCCAATTAAGAGAATGTACATGATCATTACTTCCTTAGATCCCGCATGCTAACTACCACTGCAGTGATACCCATTTGGGAGAATTGCAGACTGTGGCCCATTGAATTAAGACCGTCTGGTGTAATTGGGTGTGTGATATGAAAGGCAGCACCTATTTTGATAAGAGCTGGGTTCAATACTAGTAGCCTTGGATACAGATAATCGCTGGAAACTGCATGTGTGAATTCACTGAATAACCTGCCATTACCAGACGAGATAGAGTGAGATACTGCAAAAGAAACATTATAAAACCCAGCTTATTTTATATTCCAATTGTCCACACCTAACAATTACATTTTAAAAAATGAATTTGGCTGTGCTTGCGGTTTTTCCTGCTAAAGATTCAATGAATATATAACTCATAGTGTCAGTGGTGAAGGGTTATTTTGGGGATTTGTAAACATCCCTGCTCAGCTTATTATGTTGTATCCTGGCGCTGGCAGATGCCTTTTTTTATTATTTAATTCACACAGACAAATAAAGTGAACAATGAGAATGGTTAGGATTAGACGCTGACCGTTAAGATTTTCCAGTGACAGACAATAAAAGTAAAAAAACCAAAAAATAAAAATAAACAACAGACACTAAATAGCCACCTTCGTTCAGCACAGCTTTTTTGTTCGTTTGTTTTCCATAGTCGCTGTGGCTTTGTTTGTCTTCTAAATGAGCTGAATCTATGTGGGATAATGCGTCAAGCTCGTTGTGTGTGGAATAATCAGAAGTGGCCGTATCAGAGATTTGCATCATTCTTTCCCACTTGTGAATATTCTGCATCATACACAGAGACCAGGGATTTAGCATGGAGCAGGATTTCATCATCTTTCCTAAGAGTCTCACTCAGTGCAGTGAGCCCATCCATCACCAAAAAAAGCTAAGGATATAGCTGCCACTGAAATTTAATTGTTAGTAAATGCTTCCATTTTTGTTTTTTTTTTTTTCATTTTTCTTTTCTAACTCTTCATATTTCACTCAGACATTGGTCAGTTACAACGCATATTTTAACATTGAGGAATAATAATATAAGTCCAGAAAATTCGATAAAACAATGAGGGAAACTCAGCGGTAGTTCAGCCGATCCCATAGCGATTGGGAGGAAAATGATTCACTCTTTCCTTTTCTTCAGCACATGCTAACCTTCTTGGCGAGGGCGGGGTCCACTCTGGACAGGTCGCTAGTCTACCGCAGGGCCGACATATAGAGAAGCACAGAGACAAACAACCATTTACCCTCGCAGTCAAGCCTTCTGGCAACTTAGAGTTACCAATTACCCTAAACGTCTTTGGACTGTGGGAGGAAGCCGGAGTACCCGCAGGGAGCCCGCCCGCGCAGGGAGAACATGCAAAGTCCTCACAAAAAGTCCCCTGGCCCAGGGTTTGAACTCAGAACCATCTTGCTGTGAGGAAACAGCGCTCACCACCATGCCCAGAGAGCAATCATCTAATCAATAATGGCTCAACCTGAATGTGATTTCTTGTGTATTTTTAGGTGATAGCTCATTCCTCCGTGTGGCAGCAAGGGATTCAGGCATTGAGCCTCAATAAAGAATGAACACAATCTGGTTCAGATGGCATCCAGAATTCACAGAGTCTGGGCAACGCGCTGCAGACAAACACTTCTGTGTCTCCAAAATCACTGGTGTCAGGCGGAAACAGGCAGCATCTGATGGAACACTGCCCCGGTTCTCCCTGTCCCCTTCTCCAAGCACCGGGAGGCGAGAGAGAAAGAAACGGGGAAGAAATAAGAAAGAACTGAAGGGAAACTGGTGGAGAAGAGGGAGAAAGGAGCGTCAAGGAGGGCAGGGAAGGGAGAGAGAGAGAGAAAGAGACCCGAGAAGATGAATTATGCAAAGCTGTCAGAGGCGGCTATTGTTGGAGGTGCTGGCTGTGTTAAAGGGAGCCGGTCCTGATCTCCACCAGCTCCATCAACTACTCTCACTGCTCCCCGTGGCTGAGAGCTGTCTGATCTGTGCTCCGGCAAAGAGCCAACAACAAGATGAGAGGGTTGGGGGTGGTGGGTGGGGGCAGGCCACTCGGTGACAGGTGGATTGTCTTGGAGGGACACACCAGCGACGACAAGTATGCTCTTTATTACTGTTATTTACAGAGGTCACCGCCAGGGAGATCTGAGCTGATATGTACGGCAGCCCCACAGCAGCGGAAATATAATTACCGAACAAAGGCTTAGGCAGGAGTTGCCATTTCAGCATTCTGGTCAGCGCCGGTGACTCTTGTTTTGCAAAATGCTTTGTGTGCTAAAGTCGAGTGTGTGTGCCAACTCAGTTTCATCAATTGTGTTTGTTTATCAGATTTGTTTTGCGAAGAGCTCTATCAGTTCCAAGATGTCTTAGAAGTAAGGCTCCTGGAGTATTTGCATTGTTGATTGGGAGGGTGCGGGGATCAAAAAAAAAAAAAAAAAAAAAAAAAAAAAAGGTGATGCCTTCAGAGGGCTTGTTTTGCCAAGCCAGCCTTCTAAAAGCTGAAGAAAGCAAAGGTAAACTAAAAATATCCAAAACAATTCAGTGCTTTGCTCAAGCTCTCTTTAAATATGTTCTATCTATCAAATGCTTATGATGAAAAATAGATTTGTGCACAAACACAGGACTGTCTGTTAAAGTTTGAGCTGCTTTGTTTATTTCAGGAAAAACCTAATTTCCTCTGTGCTCTGCTAGCCGTACTGAAGTGGGCGGGGCTTGGATGGAAAATGTGATGTCATGATATTTCATGTACCAATCAGGATTTAGAAACGTCTGAACCAGTCTCTGATGACAAATGTTGTCTCCTGTGATAACTGACACCTAAAACTAGATTGTTATTTTTAAAATTTGATTGTTGCTCTGTATTTAGTATGCAAGTGTTTCATGTAATAGAGAAACAGCGTGAAGGTGAGTTTAGTATCAAAGTTTAAAAACAACCAAACGTGCCATTTTGTTTTCTGATGCTAATGTGAATATAGTTATTTAAGTCATTTAGTCTGAGGCATGTCAGAAATTCTAAAAAAAAAAACAACACCCATCACAAGTTCCCAGAGCACAAAGTGACGTTCCTCAAATTGCTTGTTTTGTCTTTTCAGCAGTTCAAAACATCCATTAATGTTGATCTAAAAACGATTAAAGCTGCAAATCAGCCAGATAATTCTTGGAATTTTTTTTCTGGATAAATATCTTAAATATTTAGATAATTGTCGAAGATTAACTCTCTGTTAATTGACTAATCTATTATTCCTTTAATTATTTGTTTCTGCATTCATCAATTGACTCATCAGTTCAGCACCATTTAGAAAGTTGTTTTCGCCACTTTGAGCATATATATATATTTCATTTGCAGCTTTGATAAGTAACATATTGAATGTCATTTGAAAAAGGTCTCATTAATTTTGCACAAAACAACTTAATTGGTTCCAAGAAGGCAGCCATTCCCGTTGTGTCTGTGTCTTTCAGATCCTCAAGATGGAAGTGTAAAACATTGCCTCCCTCATCCATGATGAATAGCGTACTGTATGTCAGACATGATACAAGTAAATCTCACTTAAATCCTTGAAACTTCTCCAAGTTCACTGAGAGCCGGTTGACTTGGACGCAGTTCTTCGCAGCATATTATACAGATGGTTTATGGTTTATGCTTCAAAGAAGTGCAGAGGTGTAGGACAGTTCTAGGCATCAAGGGGACTGTACTCAACTGGCATGGGAGTCATTGCGATGTGTGCGGAGCTGCGCTGTGTAGATCATGAATTGTCTTCTTCCCTGCCTCACTGGCTCGCCAGAGGACCTCTGCATGACACTAATTTTGCAGTGTCGACTCTTCGAGCGGTCATGGGTGACTGGCTGTCCTGATTTAACTGCATGATCGAGGCTAAAAGGGAATGCATAAGTGAGTGATACAGGAAAAGTTTAAAAAAAAAAAAAAAAAAAACAAGAACACGGATTTGCAAAAAAATAAAATGACTTTTATGAGCCGTGGAGAAAATGGTGTCTTTAGTTTGTCAGAATGAGGCAGCAGTGTTTAGAAATGGCCTATGCCTGATCACTCAAGTGTTTACAATCAATTAGGACACAGTCGTGGAAGCTGTTGGCTCTGTGGGTAGGACTTGTGGCATTAGCTGGTATTTCACACGGAAAAATCTCTTTACAAAGCCATAACGTAGAGCAGGGGGGGTCGTAATCAGGGAGGCCTCTGGGTGTGTCCACTTGCACTCGTCTTGGACATTAATCTGCCAATCTGGACGGGTGTGCACAATTTCCCAAAAGTGATGAGACATGAGTGCGATGTCCTGTGGCATCATAAAACAAGTGTGTGGGGGGTAGTATTTAGAGTTGAGTTGAGTGTCAGGGTTTAGGGGAGCGTGTCACTGATTGCATCTCAGTCCATCAGGGGAATGAAATTATATCCTGCAACTCTGACAAAAGGAGGGGCGGGGGGGGGTGGTAAAAAAAAAAAAAAAAAAACCTGAAGAAGCCTGGAAAAGCTGGCAATTTTCATTATCCCTTTATCCTGTACTCTGCCTGCCACTATTTTAGTTTTTGGGGGCATCTCTCAGGGACCGGTGTTATCTACCAGAGCGATAGTACGCTATCCTGGCTTCATTGGAAGGTTTTGATGCTTGATGTGAAACGAAGTAGATCTCATTTGGGGAAAGGAGTCTGATACTCTAGTCTTACAGCTCAGCCAAGAGAGAAATGAAAGTGTAGTGTGTGGTATGTGTAAAGTCTGCTTGTGTGCGTGTGTGTCTGGAGGTAGTGGAAAAATGGCTGGTAATAAACACTTGTGACACTCCCATCCACATTCCACTCTGTTTTTTTTTCTCTCTCTCTTTTCTTTTGCAGATTAGTCACATTCTCTTCTCCCCTTGTCCATATTTAAGAGCGCTGTCTCCAGCAGAGAGGGTATGCTTTGAAATTTCAACATGTCAAGGATTTAACTCCGACACATCTGAACCCATTGCAGAGTGAAATTGTGCCTTGAACGTGCGGCACATGCTGAGTGCTGCGGTCAGAGAGGTTGGCTTATTCAGCCGGGTCATGGGCATTATTGACTGATGGACCCAGAAGAAATGTTACAGTTTGCATTTTGACATAAACATGTCCGATCACTGTTATTTATTTCAAGGGTTGAGTTCACCCACCAAAAAAAAAAAGAAAAACAGAAAAAAAGCATGAAGTATTTTCTCCATTTCACCTGGTTGTTTCTAGTCATGCAGGCTTAGCTTGACACTGGCTAATCCACAGATCTGACCAAAAAAAGCAGTCTTATGAAAGCTGTGGAATGTTTAAAGGAACTGTTTCTTCACAGACAAATTGCTGCAGGTTTTGCAAAGATACATTTCAACTATGGGCACTGTGCACATCTCATTCGCCTCCATTTTCTTTGAATGGAAGCAGAAATCTTTAAACTAATGGACCCATAAATCCATAAGTAAATATTACCATGTGTCCATATTGTCATTTTCAATTAAATATGTCATTTTCCGTCATCATTGCTATTCAGCATGTCTGATGTGACACTGGGTTAACATTTACGTCATGGGTCAAAATTTTAATTCTGTATGAGTTGCCGTTTAAATTAAAAATGAAAGGATGATATGTTGGTGTCAAAAAGTCACGAGGCAGTACGATGTGTGACTTATTGATTTATGTGTCATTTAACCAGCAATTAATAACCATCACGGTCTACTAGGGCTAAAAAGAAAAAATGAAAACCTTTGGCAAAGAAACTGAAGTGTTGGGTGAAACCACACTGGTTTTGTAAATCTGCTTATGCTCGATTTCAAAAATTGTGATACACTGCAGATGAACTTGATTGGAAAGCTAAAATAGGTGGAATGAAAAGAAGTATTCCCTCTTTTCAAGAAGGGAAGTCATGTATGGCAAATGTTCGTAGATGAGGTTTCAGGGATGGGGAGGTAGCAGTGGGGGTGGGGCACTGAGAAGGGGATAAGTGTGTGCTTTTGAAGATGAAGCAGATGGATTAGTGTTATCTGAGCTCCTTGCTTCCTTTCCTCTTCTCTCTTTCTCCAGGTAGAGTGTGTGGAAGGCTGAATGGACTGAAGAAGTGACCGACTGAGGTTGAGAAGCTGGGGAGGGGGAGTCTGGGGGAAATCGGTACAGGAGGAGAATCACAACCAGGGAGGGAAGAGGAGGAGGAGAAAGGAGAGAAATAATCCAGTGCCGAGTGTCTTGGGAGAGCGTCGGTGGCGAAGGGGAGGGAGTTGGATACCCAGCATGCAGGCAGCATGGAACGGGTGAGGGAGCAGCGGCCTTTCTGCTCGCTGTCCAAGAGCCAGAGAGACCGAGAGAGGGACTGCGAGAGAGACAAGGATCGAGAGCGCCGTTACACCGCCTCCTCATCTGACCGGGAGGAAGGAGCCTGCCGCGTACCCACTCAGAAATCTTACAGCTCCAGCGAGACCCTCCAGGCCTTCGACCATGACCCTTCGCGAATGCTGTTTGGAGGCAGAGTCAAGGAGATGGTCCACAAGGAGAGCGCAGAGTACAGCAGGCCAGGTTAGCAAGAGCAAATATTTACCCGTCTGTCCCACAGTAAGCCAGTGTTGAATCTCCATAATATGAGCTAAGAGGAATGTTTATTAAGGCTGGAGACGGCTACATTTCGCTGTAAGTTCCATATTATCAGCGGCTGATGGTGTTTTAAATAAAATAAGGGGCATTTTTAATAAGGAAAAATGTCTCTTTTCATAACTGCATCTTATAGTCAGGAGAGGAGGCAACAACATGGCTGAGATTGCAGTTTGTTGAGACTTTAGTCAAGTCAACAAATGAAATCCTTGTATCTGTGTGTGTTTGCTGATATTTAACAGAGTGAAACTTTGTCAGTAAATGATCATTGGAGGATTTTCTCCTACTTTTTTTTTTTTTTTTTTAACTTTATATGTGCGAGGTCGACAACAAATAACTTTATTGCCAGAATGCTGGACAGTGGTAAACACAATTAAATAATGTCAAAGAAACAACACTGCTGTTTTGTTATCCAAAGCTACGAGAGGAAACTCATCCAGAGGGCCTTTCTGACCTTTTAAAATGTTAATAACCTGCAGGACTATGTTAAAATAATAAGGAAAAATGCACAGTAAATATCTCCGTCCTTTAATTGGCTGCTGGCTGGAAAGTACTTTAATTTCTGTAATTAAAAAGTGTGAGCAGTTCCTTCTATTTTACTGCGCTCCTTTGGCTCATAAGATTGCAATTAGAAAATCTATCCATTACTCCCTTAAATTTTCTTGGTGCTAATTGGTGCTCATTATAGAATTAATGGGATTATGATGAAGTTGTGGGAATAATGCTAGTTTTCTTTACTTCTTTTTCAAATCTGGTCATTTAATATTGATGACTGTTTTTTACATCTCTTACGTCATCGCAGTAAATGTCATGTATAATGTGAGTCATGTAGGAGTGAGACAAAAACCTATTTATTTGCTTTGTGTGTGTGTGTGTGTGTGTGTGAGCGAGAGAGAAAGAGAGAGAGTCCAAGAGAGGGATGTATGGAAATAGCTGCATAATGAGGAAGCCTATTTTCGGCAGCATTTTTAACATTGTCAGACAAATTTTCAGACAAAATACACAACAGTGGGATGAGGCAAAGCATAAATTCCTTTCACCTTGTTACCACCCAAATATATTTTTTCATGTTTTTCTTTCGTGTTGATACGTCTGACCTTGAAACAATAATAATAAAAATAAATAAATAATAATAATAATTCACCAACAACATTACAAAACTCCCAGTTCCTTCTACCTAAATGACTGAATTGTACTTATAAAGTCACTCAATGACATTTACACATAAAGACATTTAAACAAAAAGGAAAGGTTGCAAGATTTTTATTTCAAATGATTTTAGTTTCAGGTTAATAGAAGAAACAAACATGTGACATTGACTGTCAGCAGGACGCTGACTATATAACTGAAAATGTAACATCTACTGCTTAAATAGGTTTTAAATTGAGTAAAACATGAAGCTTCTATCCTTATTAGTTCAGGGACTTCTTAATAAGGTTAACATTAGGTATTTTTGTTTACTGTGACCTATTGCAGAAATAAATATGTTTTGCTGCAGCTTCTTTGAAGGCATGGCCGACTATTATTTTATTTCCAGTCAAGACCAAAAGCGTTAAGTAATTAAAAACGTTGACAACACAAATTTATGGAAATGAGTTATTGTTACACAAGCTCTGTTGGAAATGTTTTGTGAAATCTGTAAATGACATATTCAGGGGTTCAGTGGTCAGGGGGTGTTAGCAGGTTAGTATTTTTCTGTCATTTTTTACACGTGTAGATTAACACAGTAACCTTGATTTCAGCTGATCTCTTGTGGGTTTATCTGTTTAATCAACCTGGGTGATGTAAAAAATCGCATTAAGAGCTGCTCTGTGATTTGAGTTTAGGAAAATGCTTTTGGGCTTCTTGCTAAGTTCATGAGTGTTAAGTAGCCTGGGAGGATGTTTTAAAAGCTTTAATTTAACAACCCCCTCTCCTTCCCCCAGGCTCATGGGTTAAGTGTTTTTTTAAGTAGCCCTGCTCTTGGCCATTAACTGCGTTGTTGCTTGGTTTGTTAACTTTACAACTTCTGTCATTCCACAGGGCAGACATTTTCGTTGAGGCAGCTCGGGATCTGTGAGCCATCGGCTCGCAGAGGCTTGGCGCTTTGCCCTGAAACGGGCCTCTCCCACCCACTCAGCAGCTACTCCAGAGGAGCGATCACTACGGAAAACCATGAACCTGTTTCACCGGAACGTACCATGGCTCTTTGGGGAACGGGGGCAAAGTCTGGGCAGAATTCATGCCTCTCCAGTCGCTCTAACTCAGCGCTCACGCTCACTGACACGGAAATGGACAATAAATCGGACAATGAGATGGGTGAGTGGGGCACACGTTCCTTTCTTTTTATCTCTAAAAAGCTGATTCGTTTGCGGCTCATGCTTTCATTGCTTTTCAAAGCGGGGGAAACCACTAGGTAGGAAAAGCAGCAGTAGGTTGGATTATGGTTGGTGCTGGAGACAAGGCCCTGATTGGTGCAAGAAAGTGGGGACGTGATTGGTGGAGCTGGTATCTGGAGAGGCATTCGCAGCTGCCCCTCTTTGGATCAAAGGCGTTATTCCTTGCCGCATGCGGAAAAAAAAAATTGGCCTTCCGATTGAGTAGTTTGCTAGTCACCTGGTCCTTCTCCACAGGAAGGAGAGGAGTTTGATAAAGTTTCCCCATGGGCTAGCGTATTATCAAAGATAGCTTTGTGTGAGATTTTGCTTAGAAATTCAGCAGTGCTTGACTGGGCATGCACAATGGCTGATTAAATAGGTACAATGGTTTGAAGTGCAAATTTGATCATGCTGGAAACCTGAGATGGAGGATTAAGGTTCTCTGTTTGAAAAAGAGCAATGTATATAAGACAACTGCAGCTCTGCCATGTCATTAAATTCACTTTTATGCTCTCTTGTTGATTTCACTTCCTTACATGGTTAATCTACATTTTCGTAAACTATCAATATTTCCTCTTCTCTGCGTTTGAAATGGAATTCGTCAATGTTTTTCAACAGTACTTCTTTTTTTTTTCTTTTTTTTTTTCAGGCTTTGCTTCAAGTCAGTTCTTTTTTTCATCCTTCATTCAGTTTATCCTATCAACCTCACGTGTTTTAATGTAAATCTTAAAAATTCCCGTCTGACGTTAAGTGCTCTTGACATTGGCCATCATTCATCGCCATCATAGATACATCACCATTATAACGCATCTAATGTAAAGCTCTAATCATTTTAAGAAACCAGTGGTATCAAAAAGTGTCAGGCAGTTAGAAATAATTAGGGATGATTGCGCTTTACTGACAAGAATGAAGGAGAGAGAAGGAAAAAAGTGAAATGTCTTGTGTTCATGTGCTATCAGTTTTTATTCTAAAAACACTGGCTACATTCTGACATTTCAGAGAAGTCATTTTCTTAATGGCAGTATTCATCATAGTGAGCTCGTCTCTGGAGGGGGAGTGAGTAAGTCTGTTACCTTTTTCAAAATGCCATCAGTATTCAAACCCATTTCCACCAGTGTACCTGGCTTTAGTCTAACACACGCTATACATTTATGAGTTAGTAAAAGCTCGCGCTAACCACCGAGGTGCCAGTAAACATAATCCTCACCTCTTTAGCACGCTGCTCCAGTCATATTTGTCTCTGAACATACCAAGCGTGAAACCGTATCACCATTCACTGCTCCATTCTGCAAGGCCAACGCAGAGGGTGCTTTCAATAGCTGCTTTATTGAGCGTCAATTGCACCTGCCCTCCGGTATTTCCACTGCACTTCCACACACACACACACACGTACACACATCACCCTATGCCCCTTTAGCACACCTACTCTGGACTCTCTTCTGGAAACATCGCAGGAAACTGCTGCTGATTGGCTGTCGTTAGTACCGAGTCCCACTGAGACTTTATCCGACTCGCTGTTGTCTCAGATAATAAAATAAGGATTACCTGCTCGACCTGTTGTGTACCAGCTGACGCGCATTTTAATGCTACAGAAAGGAAAAACGTCTTAAATACTAATTTACTGGGGGGAATGATGGTGTGTTTCAATCTAATCTGCTAAAACCTCTCTCTATAGAGATCACCATGTTAATTGTGGTGCAATTAAAAATTCAAATTCTTTTTTTTTTTTTTTTTATGGTTTTTGGAGCTCAAGCTCTTTTCATAATTTACATTTTGAGTTAGAGCAAAGAGAAACGCTGCACCTCTCTCTCCTACATACATCTTTGTAATTTTTTTTTTTTTTTTTGGTCAGGAGACATTGCACCTTTGACTTTCACCATTTAATGAAGCAGCTAAGAGAAATGACCCATCCAAAGGTTTCCATCAACTGAATATGCATGCAGAAGCTCCGACAAGGGGCCGTTCAGCCCCACTTATTCATAAATGAACTCAATATTTCATTCTAATTCGCTCTGTTCTACGGAGTATTCGACATAGACAGGTACCAAAGCCTCAGAACGTTTGCAGAGCGCGGCATCTGCAAATGTTAACTCCCGTGATCCGAGAGAAGGAGGTCTACCTTTTAAAGATGAAGCCAGAGTGGTCATATCTCAGGTCCGTGGCTCTAAATGATCCACCTGGGGGCTACCAATCACAGGCTGAATAAATAGGGGGAGTTTCCTGAAGTGTTGCATTTGCAATTTTGTAGAATATTTTTTTAAAGAGGGAGGAACCAAGCAATAAAAGGGGGTGTCAGCTGACTTCTACTAATTCATCATGCGTCAATTAAGTTAAAAGCAGATGTCTACAGTTTTACTTCTGCTGTGTTAAAATTAATTATAAACGAACGATATATTCAAATCTAAGGGTCATTGCATTGAAGTGGCTGATAACGTAACCGATTATATCAATCATAACAGATTATTTATGACACAACAAGTCAGCAGATTAAAGAAGTGGTAGGATGAAAAGAAAATGAAATCTGTTAAGCAGCTTTCATTGATTTTGCACTTAAAATAATCCCCTGCTGCTGGTAAAATTCCTTGAAAATAGAATTTAGAAAGACCACGTTATATATTTACAGAAGAATACGAGACACCGTACTTCTCCAATAGTATTAACATGCAGCATAGCAGCAACAAAACTACACGTCAATAATTATTATAATACAAATATATTTCTGTTCATACCAATTGTTATGGGTTTAAAAGTACATTTTAAAGGTATTGTGCTCATCAGCAGATCTTTTTTTTTTTTTTTTTTTATGTCTGCCTGCCTACATTCATATACTGATACAAAAAAAAAAAACAAACAAAAAAGAAACCTACCCATGCAAATTATTTATTATCATCGCCTTTATGTGAAAGTGATAGCTTGCCATACACAAACTCCAACACCCACACACACGCATATGTTGCTCACACTTAGAGCACATATGCTCTCTTGGTTTATTGTGTTGCATCAGTGCTGTGACATGTACCAGCTGTAGAGTTGCATCTTCATGTCTGTGGAGAGTATAATTTTTTACTAAGTGGTGCCTAATTTATATGTGTAAAATGTATTAAATATATTAAATTTATTTTATATATATATATATATATATATATATATATATATATATATATATATATATAGAGAGAGAGAGAGAGAGACACCACACACACACACACACACACACACACACACACACCTATGTATATGTATATGTGTGTTTGCACTTGGCAGCTGGAGCGACAGGACTGAGCTGTAACTGCAGGAGATTAGGAGAGAAGACGAAGTGATCCAGCTAAAGCCTCATTCACACAACAACAGTATTATATAGAGTCACAATGTTATGAATTATCTAATACATCTGTATTAGCTGAATATGTGGAAGAATAACCTAATCACCAGTGTTCCATTATAATATTTTCAAAACATCTATTTTATTTTATTTGGAACTTTATGATTTTGTTCATAAAATGAAGGACATTTATCAAATTTATGGAATTATTTTTTCACACATACACACACACACACACACACACACACACACACATGTATATACATATTTATTTAAATTAGGAGTTATAGAAACATGCTGGACAAGCATCGCTGGCAGAAAAACTGCTTTTCAAAAACTTCTTTTAGAGAGAATTACAGAGTCAAAGAATTGGTTTCACACAGTGACCTCTCTCTTTATGCCGTCGTCTTGTCAAGTTGGAGTTTTACATCTCTGGAATCCACCATTATCCTCCCAGTTTCATTTAAAATGGCATGCTTTTAAGTTCCAGACTCTGAAACGGCAGGCGAACTTGTCTTGCTTGTCCGTGCTTCACTGAAATTCTCAGCGCAAACACAGCTAAACGCTAAATTATAAATGAGGACAGAAAACGCTCTCATTTCAAAAATCAAACAAATCACTTTGTAAACAAAGTCAACTATGGGATGCAACTTTTCAACAGGAGTTGCCATTCTCCGGCTAGCTGGCCTCTTCCTGCTCTTTACTGCATTGCATCGCAATGTTTTAATATTAAATCGTAGTTTAGCTTAAATCGATGCTGCATAAATGTTGAAGCATTCATGTATTTGTCTGCATGTAGCCGCCATGTAAAAGTGAACACAAGCATTTTTTCATATGCTCTAATGTTGACTGCACTGACTTCAGAATCAATATTATACCCCTCATAAAACTTGAATGACTGCAGGAAACAGAAACATAGCATGGCCCAGTTGAGTTGTATTCCTAATAGGGTGTGAAAAAGCTTGTACAGACTTGTTAGGTAGTGCAGGTTACAGCACTGCAGAACCTCGCGGCAGCTCTCCTCGGCTGTATAAACCGTCACACGTGGGGTTTATCGTCGGTGGGAGACGCTTGACGCCTGCTGACCTCTGATTGGAAGACAGGGACCTCCGTCACAACGCCTGTCACCCTGTGTAAATCAGAAACACTTGTTCTGCCTTGCACCTTCTGTCCAGAGTAGTTTTTCAGGGAGATATTGAGTCCCTTTGATGTTTTCATGGAGAGAGGCTGCTGTGGATCGACGACTCTCTCTCTCTCTCTCTCTCTCTCTCTCTCTCTCTCTCTCTCTCTCTCTCTCTCTCTTTTTTTTTTTTTTTTTTTATGTCTGTATTGCCGTATTCACATCGACGGCCGTTAACAGCAAGTTCTATCAGAAAATAAATTCCTAATGAATTCCAGATGGGGGAAGACAGAGGTCCACATTGCAATTGTACATATTTTACAGTTCAGTATAGCTCCAACAGTCATTGTGTGAGCAGTGCCAGGAAAAGGTTAATTAAATCAGTGGAGGAGTCACAGCAAAGTGTGCTGTAGCACAGCAAGCACCAAAGGCTTTTTAGGTGGGTGTATGAAAGTGTATCAGACATCCTCTAACATGCATCTCTCTGTGTGCAGGTATTCATGTTCGCTCTCTCTCTCTCTCTCTGCATTGCTTCCTCTCCTTCATTGCACGTGCACACGCGCAGGCGCACACGCTGAGATATCTCACTTTGTTTCTCGCACTTAATCTTGCTGAGATTAGAAAAATCGAGCCAAAGCGCAGACACGCACACGTACACGCACGCACGCACGCACGCGGACGTCACGCTGACGAAGGTGACACGCCATCTGTCAAACTCACGTTTCAGATCTGCGTCTTGTATTGTGACAGTGGAATCAGTGTATTGATTGCAGCAGGCAGAAATCCTCCCTCGCCACTTTCATAATTCAATATGGCACAAGCAGACCACAAAAAAGAATAAATAACATCAGACGTTTTTTCTTTTTCTTTTTTTTTTTTTCGGTCAAAAGGGCTAGCCATCTGTGATGTGTTGTTTTGGTTTTTTTTTTTTTTTAATAAGAAGAAAACTCCAAACCTGGCAAAGGAAACATTTTCATCATTTGTTAATAGGAGCTGAGAAAGTGTCGGAGCTTAATCGCATGTCTCATCAAAAAGAGGAGGCGCACTTTGATTGCCATCATTTATTGTCATCACTTCCCGGCTTGCTGGCGCCAGTTAAGCTCTCACATTGTTAGTGCTTGTGGCTGATGGGGGAGCTTGAATACAGCAGGTAGGTGTCAGCGTGTGTTGTGCTCATCTGCTGTGTGAAAATATTTCTATTTTGGGGGCAGTTTGGAGAGCGCAGAGGAGGTCGGTCACCTCCGTTTCTGTGGAGACCAAAGTTCACTGGCATTCGAAGCTTCTGCAAAGTAAATTGACCACTTATGCGGGAGCTTCGAGTCGCAGCGTTTGTCTTCTGTTTTGGTGTAGACATATTCAGGCAAACACATTAACACAAAAACAGCGCAATGTGAAGAAACTTTCTCCTCACAACATTGCTACCCCCCACAGAGCGAATGATCTGATTAGACTTTGGAGTGTCTTGCTGTATAAATTAGCATCTTAATAAGGCAAAACAGATTTTCTTGACACTAGCAAGTCCCTTGCACCCTCAAAAGACACACTTCTGCTAAAATCAACCATTTGAGCAGAGAGTGAAGCCACTTTCTTTAAGTATTTTTTTGGTATTATACAAAATCGGACAGCTGCTTTCATTACTGATTGAATAGACTTTTTTCAAATTTAATTAATGGGTTCCTCATTTGGTCCATTAAATTTCAGCGAATTGTAAAAAATAAAAAGACGCCCATTATAACTCACCCAGTGATATATCTGTCTCAGCGGTCAACGGTCAGCTTTATTATCTCTGTCTGACTAACTATCTAAAACCTCCAAATAATTGACTGAGGTTATAAAACAGAAAATCCTTGCATTTAAGAAGCCGGAACCTTTTTGCATCAAAAATTGCTTTTACGGTTAATCTCCTCCCGAAATAGTTTCTGATTAATTTTTCCCAAAATGTCCATAGACTCACAAGTGGAGAGCTTGCGTGCGTAAAGTTGACAGAAGTCATTTGATATTTGGGTTAATCTGTTAGGGTTAGTATTACGAAGTTTGCGGAGATGCAGCTGCATGCTGAAAAGCTATTAAACTCTGTCCAGCATCCATTTTCTGACACCTAATCATTAAATATCAACATTTTCCTCTCACACTTAAGTTTCATCCGATTTTGCCAGGCGCCAGTAACAACAATGCCTTAGCCCTCTTGGCTCGGCCTAATCACTGGCGGGTGCCAGACTGTAGGACATGTTATTACGATTAGAAATCACTCCGCAGTTGTCAATTACGAGGGGCCACTATTTACCATCCTCAAGAGAAAATGGCTCATTTCATTTCATCACACTGCTTAATTGAGTGTTTGTATTACCACACGGTTCGGAAATAGTCAGGCAGTCATTTTATACCTTATGAATATCAGAGCAACCAAAACTCATTAGCACGAAGCTCCAGTTGTGTTCTTCGTATTTACATGTATGTGCGGTTTCTTATCAGCCACCGGGGCCTTCGATGGACCACCTTTAATCTCCTAAGGAAAAAAAAAAAAAAAAAAAAGGAAGACAAGATTTCCAGGGAAAGCATCTATTACGCTGATTGCTTGTAAAGTGAATAATCATGAATTATAGCTTGTTTTGTCCCCAAGCTTTGGACAGCCAGGAAACAGAATCTAGGTCTCTTTTCCATTTCATATAGGCTAAAATAGATTTTCTCTCTTTTCCTCAAGCGCTGAAGGAATGTTGTCCCCAGACAAGCGCCAACCCACCAATCTATTTGGTTTCATGTCTTCTTTCTTTTACTCTGTCGTTTCTCTGTCCTATCTTGGGACTAGGGAATATTCTGTTATATCTATTGTCATTGTTCCGCGGCTCTGACCTTTCGCGCTCCTTTGTATTGGATGTTGGAAATCAAAAAGTTGGAAGCCAAGGTGACTCTTCTGTTGTTGTCGGATGTGAATGTAAAAGCATCCCTGTTTTACTTGTCGTTTCTCGTAAGATCATCTCATGTCACGCTTGCTTGTCTTTTCTCTAAACTGCTGGTATAAAAAAGCTGTCTTTTGTCCATTCTGGTCTATCTGTCCTTGAGCTGTTTTGCAAAAAGTGGCCATGAATTGACATTAACGTAAACCTAAACAGTAGAACTACTTAAAGTACTTGATCAATGAGCAGGTATTAAAAGCTGCGGTGGTGTTGAGGAGTGTGCTGGAGAATGAAACAGAAAAAAAAAAACAAAACAAACAAACATCGAAATCAACACTCATCTAAACTCAACTGAACATTAAGAAAATCCAATTAAGTCACCAAGTATGAGTAAAACGTCTGGTTTAATTTTAATTGGCTATTTCTAATTTAGTTTTTTTGACAAACGGAGTTAAGTGCAAATTTTAACTGCGTATTATTACACTTGGATCTTTTCATTCACTGGAAATGTGTTTTGAGTCTGTTATACATATGAATAAATGTTTCATTAAAGGCCCTTAACTTCAGCGGGGATTTCACAGGGTTTTCGTCATGTGAGCGTTTCATCTACCTCAAACAATACCACAAATCAAAAGGTCTCAGCCCTCATTTACTTTCAGTCTATAAAGTAGTCCTAAATATTTGCCCTGCTTTAATAGAATGAAGGGTGTTGATGAACAAAGGGGACCTGCAGGACTCCTACTGTCCTCCTACTATATCGTTGAGTTGCTTTACATCACACACTACAGCAGCTGGAAGGGTAACAGATTTTTTTTGCTCTGTGTTTTGCCATCAGGCTCTTTATAGACAGGATGCAGCCCGAGAGGATGATCTGAAGATATAAAACATCTATGTCCCCGTGCACATTTTTATTCATTTATTTTTCATTAACTACTTCATGTTCTGTTAGATTGAATATTCAAAAATTAAACCAGTAAACCACAGCGCTCTTCTACAGCGACCAATAAAAACAAGTCAAACATATGGATGTATATAGCAAAAAAAAAAAAAATGCAAAACCTTACTTAAATAAAACTTGTATTTTGTAAGCAACATTTCCTGACACACCAACAGTCTGGCAGTATATTTATGCATGTAATTTTTTTGTTTTTCTCTTCATTTTATATTCATTTCAGCTTTATACCATGTCCTGTTCAACCGCGTAAAACACATTTAAAAATATCCATTAAATTAGCATCATAAAAAACAACATAAAATTCACATTTAACAATCTTATTTTCCTGGAAGATTTCTTCACTTGAGTAACTGTGCAGCCATTTCCCAGGTGAATCCGTTTATTGATCAGGTTTTTATCTTATGGTATGTTGTTTTAAAGACATTATGGACAGCGTGCGCCTTTGCTGTGGAGATAAAACTACAATTAAGAGTGGCATAAAAATTGGCTGTAAAATCTGGTCTAGACGCCTTATTGTCGACGTGGGACATTTGTGGCTGAGGCATATTGAGTTGAGTCTGATTCTACCTATATTTGGTATTTTTTTTTTTTTTTTCATGTTTTCTTCAAGTAGTCTAGCAGCAGAAACTGCACACAAACCAGAGAAAAGACAGTAAGTAGGCAGCTGATGATGCGTCCCCGCGGCTCATCCAGGAGATGAGGGCAGGAGGCGGGGTCATCTAACACCTTGTTGGATCACCTCAGGCTCACGGCTTTCTTCGCACGTCACTCCTGCTCCTGTCACTCTTTAGTTATGGGCACTGAACTGTGAGAGAAAGAGCCTAAAATAATCTCACTCACTGATATTTGCATGAAATCTTGGCAGTACTCGCTGGAAGAACGCCATCAAATCACCTTGTAAGCTGTTTAGGTGATGGGATTTTAAACATATAAGCTTTATGTCACTGCCCCCAAAAATTCTAAGTGTGTTATCCGAGCTTAATATAGCTTGTACAACAGTATTCCCTCAGTACAGTGGGTTTTTTTCTGTGGGGGGGGGGGGGGGTAGGCCATTTTTGCTTTTCAGTGGAGGAGTGGACGGGTCTCTGCCAAAGGACACTCTTATGGCTTTATAGAGGGGCTTGAAGGGCTGATTGAAAAGAAGGTGATGGTGCAATGAAATCTAGGGGAACACACATACACACACACACACAATCCAACATGACGCACACTTCCTTTCCTTAAGGTAGAAAGGTCAGTATCCAGAGGAGGAAATGGTGAGCCATTGTGATGATTGATCACATGGCAAGGTCCAGAGAGGACGCAGTGTCACTTTCATTGTCAAACTCATTATACCACTGAAGAAAGCCCCTCCCCCTCCCCCTCCTCCTCCTACTACCCCCCAACATGCTCTTATGTCCTTTCTCCCCCAGCAGTCAGGTGAAGAAAACCTTCCCCTCCATGCCGAGTGTGGTGAATTGAAGTGAAGTGAAATATGCTGAACGCACACAATATTTTTCAGTCGCTACTCCACAGCGCTATAGCGGGGAAGTGCGTAGTTGTGCAACAAGATAGAAGCAGCTGAAGATCCAGAAAAAGAGAAAAGTGCAGCAGTTCTCACTTGCGATATTAACAATATTCGCAATCAACTTGGAGTTGACAGCAAGGAGAAACTTCCAAATCAATTAAAATAGGAGAAAATGGAAGTCATACAGCTAAAGGCAGCTTGAAAGTGGTTTGGAAGGATATTCTGGTCCTGATTAAAAATGAATGGTATCAGAATACATAAAGCTTTCTGGCCGAGGGCCCAGAGCAGAGCATCCTGAAACTGTGGTCACTTCAGAGGCAGAGGAAAGGCATTAGGTATCCAGGCTATGAAGGGATGCTCAAGTAACAGACTGTTCTCAGTTCAATTCATCTAATCACCAATGCAAACCTAAGCACTTTGCAGATATAGATTTGAGGCCAACGATTGATATTGTATACCATGTAAACTGATTCATGCGCAAAGAAAGAAAACACATTCAGGGTCTCTTCTCCGTATCCCGCCTTGATCTAAACGAGCCAGGCCTTTTATCTTGGGTTGAACACAACCCAACACCAACAAACAAAACATGAAACAGAATCCTTAATTTAGTTGACAAAATCTTATTTTCCTTCAAAATGCACTTCTCGATGTTACGATCCCGGCCCTGGAATAGCCATGATGGTGGTTTGCATAATGAAATTACTGCTGGAGCAGTATGGGCCTGACATATTTTTTTACTCTGCTCATCTTGCTTTACATTAGCCATTTGTGATTTGAGAATACGCAATTGGATTAGAGCTGATTTGAAAGGCCAACTGTAATGTAAACATTTTTAGGTGAAATAAAACTCACTTTAATCACAAATCGCATTACTGTTTCAGCGATAAACCTAATTTTAGAGATTACTTTCAGTTCCTCGGGCTTTGTCATCTCCAGAGCATAATGAATACTGGATAAAGAAAGTATTCAACGAAGAGAAATAACCCGTCTTTTGCTAGTAAGTACATAATCTGGGGTCATAAAAAGGCAATGATCTGTTGGATCCCAACTCACAGACACTTTTTGTTTTGGATTGTTTTGCCTCTGCGGTATTGATCCTGCCTAAAGGCTTCCAAGAAAGGTGAGGGCTATCTCTGCCAAGAGTCGAGGTCACTCAGATAAATTGGCCAGGTTGGCTTTTAGCAGCTCCAGGGTCAAAGCCCATTCATCTTATTAGGCCACGTATCCTTTTAGAGGCCTCAGCAGTAGGATTAGACAATAGAGCAGCAACAGGGCATTAGATGACAGACCACTTGGCAAATAGGTTAGAGCAGTTTCCACCTCTTGTCTTTTATCTACATCACCCGAAGGAGCTGTCTACTGAGTTTTGCATGGCAGCTCTAAAGGTTGAAGCGCCTCGGAAAGGGAGATTCATAATACGCGATAAAACGCTGTGTGATTGTGTGAAGAATGCCTTTCCGAAGTGAACAGAGCAAAAGAGTATAGTAAACCATTACCAATCCCACTGTTGTTAAAGGCAATATGTCATTGTGTTTTCAGCCTGAAATTTCTTCATTCATTCATGTTCTATATCGCTTATCTGTCAGGGCTGCAGGGATGATTGAGCCCATTCCAGTTTACGTTCTGGGTGAGGGCGGGTACATCCTGGACGATGCCAGTTTGTGGAAGGGCCGATGCAGAGACAAACAAACATTCACTCCCACATTCATCCCTATTTTGCAATTTAGAGTAACCAATTAACCTCAATGTGCACGTCTTTGGGTTAAAAAAAGGCACCTTATAGAACAATTAAGAATTGTAAAGTGTTAATGGCACATATGTTTTTCTGTTTGTTCAGACTTCTTTATTTTAAAAGTTGCTTATGCATTTCTCATCAGATTTATTTATTTATTTATTTTTTTACATTTATACAGCTTTGTCTGTGTATTTCTCCTCAGGGTGGTTATAGTTCAAAACAAATTTGTTCGGAAAACAAAATAAATATGTCTTAAAAAAAAAAAAAACAACAACATTGAAACAAATGAAGTAACCTCACACATGGCTCACAACAAACAACACACAGCAGAGGAAGCACATTGTTATATAAAATCTGCTGTACATCCAACCGTGATTGGCCCATCGTCGTCCACCGTTAAAGCATGGGCACGATTACCGAGCTCTCTACCAAAAGATACTCTTCGGGAATAAGCAAAATAAAATTCAAATGTCTTCTTTTGTACAAACCCAGAGTACAAAAAAAAAAAAAAAAAAAAGTGGTGACTTATTAACTCTTTGGTGTTTTTGTTAGGAAAAAAATTGACCTGATTGACACACTCGGTGGATTTCCATCCAGAATGAGCAGGACTTCTGCGACTTTTGAGCCGATGCCTCACTCATCTCGTCTGTATCATCTGGTATAAAGTGATCAGACAGGCCAGCTGGACAAACACGAGCTTGCTGCTTACGGTTTGCTCATGTCACATTACACAATATTTTTAAGTGTTGAGTCTCACTCGTTTGCTGTTGTTTGGAACCACCCACCTGCTAAATTTTGCCGTTGCAGATTTTAATAGCCATGCGAGGCAGTGTCACTTGTTTTGAAGACAATGAACCTTGAAATGTGGGTGATTGCTCCCATTGGATTTAAGAAATTGCTATTTCACTCAGGAAAATGTTTAATCAAGTGGAGTCACATTGCAACAACGAGGAAGTATTACTGTATTATTTCTGCTTGTATGAAATGACCAAAAATGCACCATGACAACATGCGTCAAAATAGACACATTGGTACTGTCCTCAGTTGTTTATGTAAAGTTGCTCACTGACCCATTGTCCAACCCCCCCCCCCCCTTACACCCCACCCAATAATGGCTACAACTGCAGGCGTAAATCTTTCTATCATTACTGCCCCGCAGCCTTGTACATCTGGTTTATTGAATACGTTGTTGAGGAAACCCAAACGTAGTGTCAAGATGACACACACACATAGAATCCTCCAGTAATTGGATGTCCACCCCGCGCCCCCGCTTTGCTCCCACCCCAACCGTCCTCCTCCACTACTGCTACCGTTGAGACAGTGACATTTTTCACTACAAGGGTGTTACTGTGAAATCTCTTTTTCTATTAGCAGATGGAGTGGTAAGGGGTAATTCCAAATGAATAATAAGATGGTGACGATTAAAGAATTCTTTTTTTGGCAAATAGTTGGAAAATCATTCTTCTACTAAACTAGTTTTCCAGGAAAAAAGAGACTCCTAGCCGAACGCGGATTGTTGATTTTCTTGAATTCATTAACCGTCCTCAGGCATAAAGATCCACTTATAATGGTGCTAACCACCTGTCCGCTGCCCACTTTGACTTCTTTCCAAAGAGCAGTGGTTTCGTTTGTTTGCTACTTTGTTTTTGTCATTGTTTTCCTTTTTATACAGCCTTCCAGTGGAGCTGCATTTTTTTTTTGTTTTTTTTATCAGATCACTTTAAGACACACTGAGGGACAGCCCGTCTTCTCTGAGTTTGCTCTTGAAAGAAGTATGAGGATGACATTTGGGACTTCATTAAAACAGCTTGAGAGAGAATTTTTCTTCCACCCTCTGCTGCATGACACAGTATATTTACCCTGGCGAAAGAATATTACTCACAAATAATCCACCGCCGCATTCTGCCTCGTGCAGAAGCCATTTTGCATCTTAGATAACGTGGTGGCTACGTGACTGATGAGTTGCCCTGAAACATATTAAATCATCTTGTCATCCTGTCGGGGGTTATCATTTTTCCGTAGGACACAACATTCTCTGTCATTTAATGTTTTAAGCGATGTTCCACGGTTAGATTACTCTGAAATATTCTTCTGCGATTGCAGTGAGGGATTTGATGAGGCCCTTTGTGGTCAGGACTAAATGGGAAAATGGTTTGTACACCAATTCATACAAGGCACAACTTATTGGTTTTCTTTCTCCTTTTTTTTTTTTTTTTGGGATACACAAGAATATTTTGGAGAGGTTGTCAGTTGCTTAGCTTTTTACACGGTGAGATAAAAAGAATATTGACGCACCGTTGTATGCTTAGGTAATGTATCAGCTCTCTCCACTCGTCGGGAAGGAAGTGGCTGTGCATCCGACGTGCTCACTTCTCAACACACTTGCGGGCTCAGAGGTATCTAAGAGCCAAATGAAAGTACAATATTAGCTTGAAAATTGAACATTATGCTAATACGTCCTTGGTGGCAACTTCACTTGCACAGGTGAAGAGAGCTCTCAGATTATTTACTCTGAATTATACTTCATGAACAACATTCATTTCACCACTGGCTGCCTACCAGGGTGGGCCATATTCTCTCCATCATTTAGTTTGTAGATGTTAGCGTTACATGCACCAGGTGCTGGCTGACAACTAAATGAGTAATGTGTCCGGTAGAGGGGAAACTCAGTCAGGGGAAGCCCATTCCCTGGACTCTCCATTAATATCACAGTCCACTCTTTCAGGGGATACTGCTGACATTTTGCTCTCTGTGTAATAGAGACCTAACCTTTAAGCACTGTAAAGAAGAAGTCATTTTTCATAATCCTCTGTCCATTTTGGTGAATTCCCCAACTACTGCCTTCAATGCAACTGTCCTCGTTTCCCTCCTATTGTTTTATATTTAGTTATTTCCTTTTTAGGGATTTGCATCAGTCATCATTTATTTGTCGGACTACATGAGCTGAAACTGCAGGTCGCTCTCACTTTCCCAAAAAATGCACCACCTACTGCTGAAGTGAGTGTAATTAATGAGGAAGATTTTACAGTGCAAGCCGGGCCATAGTTGATGACTTGAATGAGTGATCAGAGTGCACATTATGTTGTGTCCAAGTCTGCCTTAATTCCTTAAATCCAGACTCGTGTGTTAAGCCGACATAAGAAAAACTGCCAGATCCCTTGTGTCCTTCTTGAAGCCAAGTGGGCTGAAGGAAAGTCATTGTTAAAGCAGCTGGTAATGATGATTAGCCACAATCTGGGGGATCGACTGCACATCGGTCAAATGAGTCGACATCCTCAAAGGGTGAGATGGTCCACTGTCCCAGCCACGCATACTGAGCAGATTGATTGTGTTTCCTGCTGAGATTTAGGGGAAATCTTTGATGTGTGCCTGGTAATAATGTGGACATTGCCATGAAATAGAAAGCAAATGTTTCAGAGTTCAAGCGCTGGAGATTTTTTAACATATTTCGATAAAAATCTCAACGTAAAGAACAATTTAGCCTGGTGACACAGCGCAGAGCTATAAATACAATACGCACACTGATAGCGTATCATTTCCTATCTGACGAGCAGCCGGCCTCTATCTTTACATCACAGAACTCTTTTAAAAGTTCTCGGCCCATTTCACACTACAAGAGGAGTGCACATTTTCCTAATGTCACAAAAAGCAATTATAATAATGATACCTCCTTGTCTTTGTGAGGGTTCAGTCTGTGTCCCTAACCCTCGAATATAAAACAAAAATGGATGACAGCACGCTGCAATCTGTCACTGAATCAGCCACTGTAATAACAAATAATAAAACTTTATTTTTTTTTTTTGGAGGGGGGGGGGGGGGACTTTATTGTTTCAAACATTAGCATGCAACTGCCATTAGATACTGGGGAGCTGCTGATGGGGGGAAATTTTGTCAGTGCATTACTTTCACAGTGGCTACATGTGATCATAATGTGGTAATTGAATAGCTCATTTATTTCACTTATGACTAACTGGAGGAGCTGGAATTAATTTTGCATGAAAACTTACCTTTGACATGATTGATGCTCTGCACAAAGGTTTCAGGTGTGGCTTTGGTGCATTAGGATAAGGGGAAACTTAGTGTGAGCAGTCACTCCGCACAAAAATCTTTCATTTCAGTAACTGAACAATATTGTGCAAAGTGGGATTTGTGTAATTAAAGCCCATTCTAAAAGATTTCACTGACAGAAGTGCCCACCGGCACCAAGCTTGGAAATATTCCACTCATTTACTCTGACTTTACTGGAAATAGCATTTATTATAGAAACAATGATAGAATCCAGTAAATCAGGGAAAAGTATAGGGTGTAGTGTTGCCATCAATAATAGATTGGAAACAAGTCGGCACTGATGGAACCTGAGGCCTTTCCTTTGTGGAGGTCTTAGTGCCGTAGCGGTGCATGTGAATAATGCATAGTCCCAGATAGACTCCAGCTCCCTCTCTAGCCCTTCCACTCCCCAACTGCCTGACTTGCTGGCCGGGGCGCCACTTTTCGCCAGCAGTGATTGGCTGTGCCTTGAGGGCAGTGAAGGAGATGGGAAATCACCTGCCCTATTTAGCCATGCTGGGCTCGCTCCCTCGGCTTCCCACTGTTCAGACCTTTGTGTCTGCTGCTGGCACTCGACATTAGGACCTCTGGTTAACTTTACCCGGGAATGCAGCGGCACAGAGCTGTCATTTGGATACTTATTATCACCCCATACTTTTTTTGAAAGGTAAATCTGCTGCACAGCTGCACTCCTGAGGTTCTTTTTCTATTTTTTACCCCTTTTCTTTTTCCCCGAAGGAGCAGTCATTGTGATTGGCAGTGATGCAGTGTCGCAGCTCAGCCACAATCGCAGTTGTAGCTTCTGTCTCTTCGTCGGTGCTGCACACCCTGATTCCCCCCCCCCCCCCCCCCCAACCATCCCTCTCTTCAATGTCTTTCTTTTTTTATTTTTCCAGTTCTCTTTCACAAACTGACGTATGGTGCCTGTGTGGGAAGCATGGGGTGCATTCTCAATGATCCATCCTTGAGAACCAAGGGGGCACTCGGCGTCCTCTCACCCAGGGGTCTCGGTGGGGAGTCCACTGAAGCTGGGCACCCAGTCCAGCCCCCCATGGAGCGAGAGCCGGGCCGCGGCACCACATAATCCATATTCTAAAGGCCAGCTGGACTGAGACCATGAAGCACAAGGAGAGCAAAGAGACCTACCACCCCCGCCCACATCCCACTCCGCAGTAACTGAGTACCTCAGACAGCTTTGGCATGTCAAAACTGAAACTGGGTTGAATAGCCGTCATTTAGAAACAGCTTTTTGGTGAAAACAAGACTCCGGTTTCCCCCTTTTGCTCGAGAATTAAGCATATTATGTGAAGACGATCCTGGCCTGTTTCCCATATTGTTTACTCGGGTGAAATTTACTGCAGTGTCTTTGCCAGCACGATACCATTTTTTCCCCCCCCTTCTTCTCCTGCTCTCTTTGTTTGTACACGGCGCCGTAGTAAAAATGAGCTCCTTGGCTGTTGGTGGTTCTGTATCCAGGGCAGCTTTTAGGGTAATCCTGCTTTGACAGTCGATGGAAAATGGCGACGAGTGACTGTCAAAAGACAGGTATTTCAGCAGATTGGTGTTTATTCCCTGAACAGACTGAATCCAAGCCCACAGCCTTTTTAGCGGCCGCTGCTTACTCTTCCAGCCCCAATTATTGTGTTCCTAACAAGCCGCCTGTACACATTCGTCCATTACGAAAACCATATACAAATATTGTATTGTACTCTAGCTCTGTTGGAGGGTATCATTAAAAATAACTAAATGAACATTCGTTTTGCAATAAAAAAAAAGCATTAGCTTTGCCACGTGACTGCGCCTCGTTTTAATTCTTCCACCTCACCGAGGAACGTCCGGTGGGAATCATAATGAGGCCGTTCGTTATTCCCAGAAGAATAGAAATCGACACCATCTCCAAGGTGTTTTAAAGTGACTAATGTAGAAAGGTTTCCATCTTAAAATAGCATGTCCCACGCCGGGCCTCCAATACTGTTTCTTCAGGACGGATGATGAATATAATAATTTGGGCCACATGAATTTGACTCAAGCTGAACAGAACTGGGGCACTCCTGGATTACAAGGACCGCAGTCCAAACTTGTAACATATTTCCCCACTTGAGCCTACAGGCGTGACCAAGCTCTTTGAGTCAATGTGTGGTTGCACTGGGAAAATGTCAAAGAAGCACTCCCTTGTTCTCGAGCCCGGAGGCATCACTTTTGATGTCCACCTTCAAAGGAGTCTTATCAGTCCTTTGCTGTTTTAGTGTTTGCTCATTAATGAAAGCAGAGTACTACACACGATGAATTACATGAGAAATGATAAATTCAAATAAAATGGCCAATTGATTTGACATATAGATATTATGGACTGTGGCACTGTATGACTCATTAGATAAGAAGTATTTTCCACACCTTAACATGTGTATCTTTTTTGTTTTTGTGTGTTTAAATATTTGAAAACTAAGACAAATAAATTGATACTAGTTGGGTTGAGAGAATCGTATCAGGAATTAGATGTAGTTTAATTTCTGGCAAAGTCTACTGTATTTTTTTTTTTTTTTACGTGCGTGCACACGATTCATGTGATTGTTATTTTATAATTTTATCTTCACCTTTACACAGAAAGTGAAATAGATATCAATTTAGTTGGCAATATATTGGCATTAGATGGCTTTTTCGACTTGCACATTGCCACTGATGTGAGAGAGCACTATTATTTGGTGATTTAGTTGAGAGAACAGACACTTTCATTTTCTCATCAGCATATCTGCTGATACAATCAGCGCAGATATTTAACAATCCATTGATCCTCTCTCTAGTTAAAGTGGCACTCCAGGTTATACACATGAAAATCTGTATCTGATGCTGTGTTTGGCTTGTAAAAAATAAAAAATAAGAAATGACTGTGACAACATTGTTAGCGTTCCCTTGTTTTGGGTTTGACCTTCTTCTTTTCAAACCTAACATTTGTAAAAGGAAGTCAGTGTTAATAACCGGCGGCGAGGGGTTCAGAGGGCCGGAGGGTCTGATAAAGGGCGCTAGACTGCAGGGAGCAGAACTCAGCATCTTGGCCTTTGTAATTTTGAGTTTTGACCGATATTATTTCAACGTTATCCAAAAAATATGAAAATTTATTGGACCCATGGGGGGGTGGGGGGGGATCCCTCTTCCTCTACAGTTAATGTCACAACAAAGCATCGCTCTCGTGTATGCTCCTCGCTCAACCCATCCTGACGCCCCACCCAACTTTGCAGGATTTGAATCAGCTAACAATTAGCCATGCATAGACTGTTGTTATGATAGCTCAGTTTGCTCTACATTTAGGTGTGTAAAACACAAAAAAATACTCAAAAAAAGAACTGGATCCCTGGAGGTGAAGTTAGCAGCAGGCTCGCTCCACTAAAGTTGCCGAATATTTTTTATCTTTATACATTTTTTCTTAAAGTTGATTTATACTTTAAGGTCAGTGTCTTTAGCATTAATCTGATGAGCTTTCTTCTCAGAACCTTTAGTTCAGCGAAGGCTGGATAGCTTTATGAATCACCAAGTAAGGGCAGACTGTGATGAATGTGCACAGCAGTGCTGTATCTGTCACAAAGAAGCAAAAGCCTAATCTGTTTTTTTCAGGGCAAAAGAAGTAATGAGTGTGCAAGTAGCTGATATTCTATTAATTCATTAGTGCATTTACAAAATTCAGTTGAGACACTATCACGGAATCACACATTTCCCATTATTACATTGTTGTATTTAAAAAGAACCGCCTGTCAGAGGGACATTAGGCAACTGGTAAATGGTGTTTTCATGACCCCTCATTTATGCTACACTCCAAAAAAACAAGAAAATAAAGGAAAAAAAACATTTCTTATCAGAAGCTAACGAGAATACAGCCATTTTAGTTCACTGAGGACTTTTATTTATTTATTTTTTTAGAAAATGAAAATAATGCTCTTTTGATTTCGATCCCATCCTTCTTTATAGGACAGTTCAATCCCTTGCCATCTCGTGAAAATTCTGGAAAAAATAAAATAAACAAACAACACTGACAACCTAAGCAGCAAGGTGAGATCAAAACAAAGAAGAGATAGATTTAGTCCTCATCCTCACGTTGACAGAGGCAGTGCGATATAACAGGTTAACCGTTGGTGCTCTCATTGTACTGATGTTTTGAACGGCTGTGATCAAAACATCAATGCGTTTGATAGCAATGTTTTGATGGCAAATGACCAGTTCAGTTCATGAATTCATATGTGGCTGTTTCTGTTGGTTTGATAGATGCTACATTTTCATGAATGTTCAAATATATAAGACAAGGAAAAAGGATGTGCAGCATGTATTTTAGCAAAACTAAGATAAAGCACCTGAATGTGATAAATCAAATGTTGTCAAACTGAAGTGGAGCCATTTAAAAGTGCCACTTAAGAGCCTGGATGCAGTAACTCAGTGACACTCTCATGAATTCACATCAAGGTTTTATGTCAAAGCCTGCCACCTTGCTCGATAATCTTTTGTGGATACCATTCTAGATTTTGCTGTCTTAAAGGAAGTAGCCCACCTCGCCCTCCCTCGTTCCCTCCCTCCTCTCCTCTCCTCTCCTCTCCTCTTGTCTCCTCTCTTCTCTTCTCCCGCTACTTCTTTTGAGGGCTAAACACACACGCAAAGCTCCTCAGCCTATCATCTGTGACCGCCGCTACAGCCAGACAGTGTAACACGATCCATGATAGAGTGGTGCAAATCGCCCAGCGCTTTCGTCTACCATCTCACACAAGGAGGGGGGAGAAGCCCGTGAGATAGGTTGAGTTGAAAAAAAAAAAAAAAAGAAAAAAGCAGGAGGAGGAGGTGAAGAGCCGGTGAATAGTGCTGCAGCGGTAGCTGGCAAGTAGAACGATGCTGGTGTGACTTTCCGGTCCACTGGGTTTTAACCCTTTTGACATCGCTTGAGTGCCATCCATGTGTCAGTGCGATAGTGTTCTCGCGCAGTCTGTGCCTCGTGTAGCAGCCGTGGAATAAGGAGGAGATCTGGAGTGTTTGTAAATCCAATACGAATCAGCATCGCAGCCCAAGAAGTGGACCTTGATACAGTCAAGCCTCAGTGGGGGAATTGCTACAAGCATTTCTTTAAGGTACAGACACCAACTTCTTTGTAATCCTTTTGTATAATCAGCATAAAAAAATTGAATCCAAAATTCTATCCTGTTTCAGATTTTTCTGCATTGTACTCGTGTCATTTTCATGCAGGACGTCAGCGCAGGATAATCAGTTAGTTAGAACATCTGCACCTGTCAACAACTTGGATGTGGTGAAATAATGTTTAATGCATTATAGGGGCTGTGTACCAGCAGCTCCTCTGTCAGACTGGGCCTCATTGTTACTGCAGGAATCTACAGTGTATTGTGTTCCTCTCAATCCCCCAGTGGATTTATTTTTTTTTTTTCTTTGTTTTATGAGGGGGCGGTGTGTGTTGTGTTTAAAATGGTGCTGCAGACCAACACGTGTAAATTGATAATACAAAATCTCACACTTGCTCGCAATCTTTGTCCACAGGCTTGGAAATCTTTACAACTGAAAGCACATTTTAGACATCCTCGGGAGTCAACTCGACTTCGGGTCACCTAAAAAACATTTTCAATGAGGTGTTTCACGGTGCAGTTCATTGCTATTTTCACATGTGCACACACAGTATGATGATTATAGTTTCTCTCATATTATCAGAAGCACTTCTTGATTATGTGGAACAAATGGAGGAAAGGGATTTTAATATTGTATGAAATACGGGGTTAGAGTATATTGCCTTGAGCTTTTTAAACTGCATCAGAGCAATTGGATATTATACTGGTATTTCGTGGCTCATACTGCAAATAGAAACTGCTGCTGCTTTTTCTCACAAGTCCATGCACATTCAATATTTAACATGACATCCATGAAGTATAATGACTAATGCATGCAAACAGGGTAACCTAGGTGTTGCTTTTGGGTGTTGACTTGCCTTTGATTAATCATTTCGGGTTGACGTAATGGCCTCTTAGACAGAGATGGATTGAAGTGCTTAGCAGACCAATAGCCACAAAGACAAAGAGTAATTGGTGTGTAGTGAGTGTTGGCCGATGTAAGCATAGCAGATGCATCAACAGAGGAATAAGTCTGTGTGCTGCGAAGGGTCATGCAGCAGATTTCTCCAGTTACATTTACAGGTTACAGGTGAATACGAGCAGGTAAATGCAATGAGCCTTTCCTCCGCGGGCATTGCATCTTATGAGGCATCACAATGAGTTATTCTCCAGCCGATGAGGTGAGTCTCGAAGCACACCAGTCTGAATGAGCAGGAAATGATTAATCCTTTTTTTGCACGGATTTGTTCATTTCAGCATCTTAGTGGTGTGATTTTGAAAGCTGCAGCCTCGTGTTGGCGTTGGTTTTGTCAGAGTTGAGCTTTGGCTGTGTTTGTGTGTGTAGTGTTGTGTAGGTGTAATTAAGGGGGTGGGTAAGCTGCCGAGGAGTTTGCTATATTGTGATCTAGCCATCTTTATACGTGTCAGTGGTAATTACGTTGAAAAAGTGGGTTTGTGTCCCTGGAGGAAGAGGCAATTGTACCTCCATACATGCTGAGTGGTATATGCTGCAGCAGAGTTAAAGTTTTAATCGAGATGTTGAGCATACGCACAATAAGAAGAGCAGTAATGACTCCAGAACCATAAATCGTAATGGGCTGATGGACCATCAATACTTCGCACACAGGCTTGCTTTTGATTCATGGTCCTCCTGATGGACTAAAGCTGCTCGGCATTCGCATTAATGTTGAGATCTGAGCAAATTCTGTGTCGATTTTCCTATCTCATCTTTCACCGGGCAGCGCTGCCAGTGATGCCAGTGACAGCTTGAAGCCTTACTGGGAAAACACACATCAGGTCTTCAGGGCCAGGAACGGGCCCTGAAACAACAAATGCTTTTCTCCATTGCGGTGTGGTTTCTGGATCCAGCATTTCATAATTCATGGAATGAAAGGATGAACTGTTGTTTAATTTATGCGTTGTCTGAATGAGGACCGCTCCTATCTGTTTATTGGGCACAGCTCAGTCTCACCTTGCGGACCTCTGAATCTATGTTCTGTTTAAAACTCGCATCCGGCTGTGAACCACATCAGAAAAACTTGCTCAAACTGCTACTTTTCGAAATGTCTCTTAAATCCCTGACATCCTTTTAGTTCACCAGTCATTTTGTATTATGCATAGTGATTCTGACAAGATGCCTTCAAGGCAAACATGATGAAATAAGTCTCAAGAAATTGTCGTTTTTACATATTTTTTGCAATTTAAATACTGTGATGAAACGGCATTTAAAAGAAAAAACATCGTAGCAGATACATTCATATATAAATACATTGAAATCTACGTGAATATATAGATATTTTACGTACATGCACTGTGCAGCATTCACAGGGATACTGATTGGCAAGACATGTACCAGCAAAGGTGCTTTGATTGCAGTCTTCAAATCCACTTCTGCAATAATCTTGAAAAAGTCTTGTTTTTTTTGTTTTTTTGTTTTTTTAGAAACCATGTGGGTGTGAAATTGTCCAAACACCAAAGTCATCACTCACTGGGGACACCAAACCGTTGTTTTTAATCAGGACTCAGTCAAAAATTGTGGATAAGAAATCAGCACACCAGAAAACTTAAATTAAAAATTTAAATATAACTGCAATGAAAACCTTAAATTATAGAATTGATGTTTTGTTTGGGAAAATATCATGCACCAGAATCTGCTGCCTTCTTTTGGAAAGTAAAAGCAGTGATTGTGATTGATGTATTGTTATAGTGTGGCAGTACTGACATTGATTGTTGGTCCAATGTCCTTTAAACAAATTTCAGACTTTTCTGTTCGATTGTTTTTGTGCTCCTTGTCAAACACACAAGTAAATTCAGACTGAAGGCAGGTTTCCCCCCTTTGTGTCACCTCCAACGTAATTCACAGAGTGTGGTCTTCTGCAGCTCACAGCTCAAAACCAATTTGGAAACTGCAAAATGAACTAAAAAAATATATATATATGCCAGCAGATGGATGTACTAATATACAGATGATCATATTGATTTGAAAAGTAGCAGGAAAGCAGGAGCTGTTTCTGCAGCAGTCAGGACAGAATATAAAATACTGACTGACTGTTAGAAGAATGAAATAATATTTATTTCCATTGACGGAGAAAATCAAGTCGTTCTTCACTCAAGAAAGAAGAAAAAGCGCAATTTAAGGATGATTTGCACAACGTGCCTGCATCAAAAACCAGAAAATAAGCCACCAGACTTATATCATACGATTGTATTGTTTTTTTTTTTTACTGATTATAAAAGTATATTAGAGATTCATAGCCAGCTAATTGTGATATCTCATTAGCAGTTTAGGTGAAGGAACAAATTCGATTCTTCATTTATTTTTTTAAATAAATGGCCCTTAGGTTTTGTGGTGTTTTTGTGGAATAATTACATTGCACAAAAAATAAAACATCAAAGTAACGTGATGTGAGTAAAAGCTGTACTAAAGGAAGAGCAACATTTGGAGAACAGTTTCAATTTTAATTTGGCCAAACTAAACATCACTCCCGCTTCTTAAATTCACATGCATTGAAAATCTTTAATGAAAAACATACATGGAAGTGACAAGAATTGTTGTCACTTTTCATATTTTGGTGTCTATTGAAAATAAGACACCAAAATCTAGATGATTCTTTGGCTAGAAATGTCCAAAGTGAACTCACCATCAGGTAAAGCCTGCAGGGTTATTAAAACAACCAAGCAACACCACAAACAAAGAACCCAAAACATCTAATTGGATGAATTTTAGGCCCCATCTTTGTCCGTGTTTGTGTTTGTCACAGATATTTTGTTTGTGGTTGTCTTGTTTAGTAGCCAGGATTCACAAGGTAATGATCATCCCTGCCATGTAATGGTGATAGGGAATGGCCGGAGCCCCTGCTCCTCAGCTGTTTACTGCGGACATTTACGGGTATCATTATCCAAACAGTGATGCCAGTGGGTGGTTACCAGAGCTTGAGGTGAAATAAGCCATTTAGCTTCTTTATGATAGCAATCCCCAGCCCTTGCTGTTTCAGCGTCCAGGGTCAAAGCTTAGCAGCCATCTAATCTCCCTCAGTCTCACAGCTTTCATTAGCGTGGCACTTGATCAATCAAAAACCACTGCCAGCGCCAAAGTTTGACACAACTTCAGATGGAAGTGCATAACCGTAATACCTTTTCAAATGATCATTGTTGTTTGGGGCTTCACCTCATGTCTAATTTAATTGACATTTAATATGAATTCAAATAAGCATGCTGCACAGTAGGCATCGCTGAGATTATAATGATGGTTTGGCTGCTGATACAACAGAGAGGAAAACTCTGAGAGTTCAACGCAGGAAAGGAAATGATTTTTATGCTGCCTGACACAACCCCCCCCCCCCTCCCCCAGACTAAAACATCCACTGCAACTTTGATTACAAGGCAGTGTTGTGTTTAGGATCATATTATAGGGAAACTTCAAGCAAGACAAAATGTCAATGATGTTATATAGATAAACTGTTAATGTTCCTTTCAATACAATCAATCTTTCCCTAATTTCCCTCCTGTTGCAACTGGCTTGGACCTCAAAAGGCAGTTCGTGCGTGGGCTGCATTTAGCAAACACCGGGCCCGTCATCACATTTGCACACAATAAGACATGTGGAAATCCTTAGCCCCTCCTTTCATTTGCCTCCACTTTTTTTTTTTTTCCTCCCCATAATCAGGTGCAGAGGATGGGAACAGAAGCAAAAAGGAGCTTTTTATCCCTCAATAAAAGGCCACTTAGACAGATAGTTCTCCCCAGCCTCATCAGCTTTGGTCCTTTCTTCCTGGCACCACATGAAGGGGGTTGTCCAGGAGGGCAAACATTCCATCTAATTAAGGATACCTTTAATATAAGCTCCCCCCCCCCTGTAATTTCTTTCTGTGCCCATCTATCTCTTACCTCTCTTCGCCACATCTCTCTCTCACCTTCTGTCTTTCCCCTTTCTTATCATCCATCATAGGAAACCCAAAGGTGCCCTTCACAGTTACTGTACCTTTCTGTTTAGCTCTTGATGCCTTTTGAAATCGTCGGCTTGCCGACGCTTTGATGTTGCCTTCAAATGGATACTAAGCAAAACTTTGAAGTCACGACCTAGATGTGGCCAAGAATGTTGAATCACCGCAATAACTCTACCGTTTTCTTTTTCCTTTATTTTTTTGTCCAAACGTGAGGGTAGCACATCATTAATGAGCAGCATGATTGGAGTGGTAGGCATTTGAGTGGCGTCTTTTCAGGAATCTGCGTTATTTGTTTTGAAAAGTGAAGGGGAGAGAATGAGAGCTCTGTCTGACTTTGTTCTATTTCTGGGGATCGCTGCTGGTGGATTACTGCAAGTGGCAGAGTATTCATTATTTAGATGGCAGTAGTGGAGTAGGGGAACGGGTGGTTTCATAAACCACTTGGCTATGACATGTGTGCTGCTATACTAGATGACAAGACTGGGGGAAAGAAATAAGTTTCACTCCCAAAAATGTTCTCTCAGTGAAGCCACTTGTAGCAGCTCTTTGCCACAAACTGCTGAGAAAGTCGCGCTAACTGAACTTGGTGGAGCAACCTCAGATTGATGGAGCCAGTGCATAACGTTGTTGTGAGTTCTGAGGGATTGCTCCTCGTATAGGCTTTAAAAGTCATAAAGCGTTTATCCAGCTGTTTCATGGTGCATGTCAGATGTGGTATTATATTTTTAAATACAGCGCCTATGCTCCTTGTTATTACGTTCAGAGTGAGTGACTGAGTTGAATATCTGCAACAGGAAATATCTGTTGAGCTTGGCTGAATAAGATTTAATGACAGTCTTGTCTTCTTGCCCGGCTCCGTGTTTGTTCAAAGAGATGGCTGAAGATATCAGCGGCAAGATTTCGAAACAGCCTAAGAGAAAAAATGTCAATGCGAAATGAGAAAGCTGCGGCTCTTAATATGGAAAAAAAGAAGCTGGCACCCTCTGCCAATGTGGCAGGACGCGGGCAAAGAATTTTTCTTTGCTTGTGACTTAACAGAAGCAAATCTATTGGCTCAAGTATTTACCCTGACAGTTTTCAGCCTGGACACAGAGAGGGTCCCGCTGCTGTGATTAATGCACTGCCAGGCCGCCATGGTGGAGGATGTCTCTTGGCGGTCTCTTTCCCCTTTCCAGTACTCCTCCCTGATATTTCACTAATGTGACTTGACAATGAAGAGATTGATAGTGATCATTATGCTGCTCTCAAAGAGTAATGTCACTTCCCAGCATGATCCAGCCAGCTCCTAATTCAACTACTCCTGTGGCCAGCATATGAGCAGCAGTGGTACATGTTGTTACTGTACAAGGGACTACAACTGTGTTATGTTAAACCCAAACCAGGGGCACTTCTGAGTCAGTCCCTCCTGTGGTTACCACAAACCCCTTAAACACTGTTTGCATATTTACGTTTTGGTGCAACGATTCTGAGACCCAAATCACACATGACCTCATAACACCGGTAAACGACACACAGATCATGGATTTGGGAAAACCGCTATGGCCCCTAATATTAAGCGATGTATGCAGTGCCTCGGGATGGCACTTTTTCATCTAGAAACCTGACACCAGACGTGTTATCGCACCAAACAAGGGAATCAGCCTCTCACCTTAACACTTTGCAAGCTATATCACAATTTCCTCAGCACTCCCTGTACAAATAAAGGTGTGAGGGTCATTCATTTGTTTTCCCTTGCTCCAAGTCCTTACAGCTAGGCTGATTTGTTTATCTGTGTGTTTAGCCCCTGGCCCCAATCTTCTGAGTGAGAAGGAGGTTTAGCATTTAAATTGGTTGATCCACCGCACGTTTACTAAACCTGTTTTTAAAGCATTACACTGATGAAAAGCAGACGCTAATCCCTGCGGGTGTGCGACCTTATCTGACTAAACACCTGACAATGAGATCCTATTGTCACTCTGGGAACACAAAGACTCAGTGAATGTGTCTTGCCGTAGTTATTGACCTCCAGTGAGGAGTGTTACTGTAGCCACAGGTTAGCTCACTGCGGGTATGATTTACGCCGGGAAGTTTTGGAGAGAAGAGATTGTTGTTTTTGACCGCCAGCTATTGACGACATGGGATACTTCAAAGTCGCCCTCACTCCTCGCTCAGGCCAGACATCTGCTACAGTAAGTCCTCGGCGTCACTCTGTGCCCACACCTGACTGAAGAGACTGCTTTAGCACGTTAGCTTTCATGGCTAATCCCAGAATCTCCTGTACGCATTTCTCCTCTACTTATGTCCACAGTAACTGATCCTCTTGTTTCACACTTCCCGATGTATTTTGAGCCAGACAAGACATTTAGTCAATATTGTGGCCCATGAATATGTAGGAGACAAAGTGGCCTTCATCTGAATGTGGCAGAACTAAATCATAGGGATTACGTTATTGACAGTGCCTTGAATAAACATCGGGATGAGGTCAAAATTCATTGTCTTTCTTTATTTGCTCAGCGTCAAAAACATGCCGGGGTTTTAAAGCAAGCAGAGCATATCTCACCTGTGTTGAATAATTAGGTGGTGAATTATCATAATTCAATGTTTAACATCAGATCAGACATATTGTTTTTAGGCCCTTTGGGCTGCGAGAAGGGATACTGTGATTAACTGTGGTGTCACATTGTGTCCAGTCTTACAAGTTGTGTGTGAAGGGTATCACTGTGAATGCGGCCTGTTGGTCCAGATTTTTTTATTAATTTATTTAATTTTTTGCCCTGACTAAGCAAGAGCATTGGCGAATAGCTTGAGTTTCATCAAATTATTCAAGCACAGACTGTGTGATTGATTGTCCTGTCATCATCCATCTTTATATACTGCGCTGGTGATTCCACGAGCGAAGAGGAAAAAAAGGTGTTATCAAGACGCACAGGAAAAGGTTATCCAAATAGTGAGAGTTCGTTGTGCATTATGGCTGAAAAATGATACTGGGAGCAAGTGCGACTCCCGCCTGTGGTGCCAACTGTGGCTTTGCTGCTGTATCAATACACCCTTGTGCTGTTTTAATCTGGTCAAGACTAAAGCATATACAGTGTAGTCATACAATATTAATCCTCGCCAGGAAACTCAACCAGCTGCTGCCTTTTATAAACTGAGAGCTTATGGTTTTGCTAAACCATATGCTGCCTGCTGCCGCCTTTTCTCTCAGATTTCACTTCTCAGTTTCCATTGTCAGTCTCGTCTTGGCTTTTATGATCTTAATTCTGATGGATGTATTCCAGTGTGAAATGACTCAGCTGGGTGTGAATGCAGACCATCCTTTGCCTCCCATTACTGCCATTTGGTGAACAGGAGGAATAACATGGGTATCATCAAAGGAGATGTGAAAGCTTGTGTGTTGATGGCCCTCTTTTATCTAATTGGGGCGAAGCAAACACGATTAGATCCAATCTATAGGACGATCGGGGTCTTCTAGTGCAGAGACATCTCACGGTCATGTAAGTTCTGCAGTGTGCGTGGCTCAAAGGAGGACAAACTATATTTGATGACAGCATCACGCCGCTGGTTAAGAGAGAGAAAAAAAAAAGTGAAGATGTGAAAACAAAAGCTTCATTTTTTTAGGCTTTTTGTTTTTTCCAATAAGACAAATTCCAAAAATTCTTCAGATCTGAACAACAAAGCAGGTGGTTTGTCAGTACATTCAGAAACAGCATTCAGCCCCTGGGATCACAGTTACAACAACTGAAACAAGTCGTGCTAAACATGAAATGACTTTTCATGGACATTTCCTGGACAAATTTTTAATGTTGGAATGAAATGAATAGTTTGGCTTATCACTCATTATGGTGATTGGTATATTTTCCCTCTTGATATTGTGATAAAAAATCAAACATGTCTGAAATCTTATCGGCATTCTTTCGTCTTGGCTCATGCAGTCAGTGACATTCAGTGGTACTTCCTCCACAACTAAATCGGGAGCAGCAACCTGAGTTAAAAGGGAGAATGGCGGCAACTCCAGGGAGGCATAAGACTCTGAATCATTTGGTCTGAGGCTAGCAAAAAATACATTAGGGACACAAGGGTAATGGGACAGTAGGAAAATCATTTTTGGCCTTACTAATATTAAAAATATAGTAGTAATCATAATAGAATAAAACTAAAAGTCTGGATTATTTTTCCCCCTTTAAATGATCACCAGAAGCTTAAATCTTGGTTTCCGTTGTCAATGCAGTCACTGACCTTGTGCACCCAAATCTGACACCAAAAGTGTTTAGATTTTATTGTATTAATGTCCTCTTTGTATACTTTTCAAGGAAAAAATAATGACAATTTATCAAGACAGATTTTCCCTGATATAAATGATTTTGGGTTTTAACGCTCAGTGAAATTTGATGAGAATGCTCAAAAATTTTCAGCGCAATTTCCCTAGCTCCCAGAGAAGGTTTGAAGCTCTAATAAACTGACCTTTGTGCAATTGTATCTGGAACATCTGCGGGATTTCAACTAATTTCATTATCCTCTGCTAATGTGTTTTATAAACGGCAGTAGTTTAAGTATAATTCACTCATTTAAAAATTGTGAAAATTGTGCAAATAAGGGTTTAAATTAGACAGATGTGGTGTGATTAAGAAAAAAGAAGAAGAAGAATTACAGGTGCATCCCACACAAAGCATATTTTTATTTCTTGCCATCGTACTGTACCGTCTGCAGATAATTTGGCAACAGTGACAAATATCATTCCAGTCCACAATCAAGATGCACAATATGCCTGGTATTTATTCTTGATTTAAAAGCCCAAGGTGAGCAGTAAGCTAGCTCCCCAGTGTCGAACATTTCCTCCCTCATGACAAATTCGTGTCTTGTTCTGAGCAGCACTGAACCAAATTTGATGCATTTCAGATGTGGAGGCGTGAGAGAGGTGTTAATTGATGCCTGCTGTGGCACGAAACCCAAATCGCATAGTTTACAAGTACAGCAACAAAACTGCAGATATGCACAGCTCTGTGGACTCGTATGAAGAGGCTAAATGGGGAATGTGCACAGAGAGGCATAATGGATGCTGCCGCCTCTTTCCTGGTATTCTGGTTGCTCTCACCACGTTAACACCCCTTTGCCCACTCTCATATTATCACATGGCATGAACAGGCACGCTTTTACCTGAGCTAATTATATGTGTGAATTTATCTAACTTTATCTACATTGTGGAAAATTTTCAATTTAATACTCAATGCAGATTCTGAATTTGCAGTGGAAACAGACTCAAACCCATTATGGATACAAAAGTTTCCCCATCATGTTTTTCAGTATACTAAACATATCCTCATCAAAGCCATTAAATAGCAATGATTGCATTTCCAGCCATTAGTCTAAATGATAGTTTTTGCTACTTATGCTATTAGCTGCAGTAAAAAAAACATTTTGCATATATATAAATATATAAATGCTGAGCTGATGATCTTCCAGAGTGAGTCACAATAAGTAGGCATGTAACGATCCAGCGTCTTGCACGGTGAACAGACAGTTGTTGCAGTGACTGAACTTTTGACCTTTTGGAGAGAAATCCTAATGAACAAAGCAGCGAACTGTAGGAAAGTGTAATTCGTCTGCAGTGCTTCTGCACAATAAAGCTGTTCTCTCCGGTCTCTTTCATTTTCATAAATAATCAAGATATTTATCACACGCTTTTAGAAACGCAGCAGGTTTATGGCACTCGCTCTTAGCAACGAGTGAGAAAGCAGCGAGATCCACAGCCAAACCTCGCCTGCCTGACATTGTGTCATCATTAGACCTTTTTTTTTTTTTCAGCAAAATATCAAAATAGGCCTGAGATTGAACCCTGGGAAGAAAAGAGGGGAGGCTTTTTCAGCACAGCAAATCACTGTAGCACTAAAAGAAAGGAGTGACTGTAATATATATATATTTTTTTTTTCTTCTTCTTATGTGTATTTCTGCAGCCTTTGTACAGAAAATTGATGTCATTACCCTAAAGCATGAAGTTTCCTTCCTTTGTTTCCATCCGTGATCAAGATGCTTCTTTTTATCATCAGGTCACAAGTTTCGTTTTCCAGTATTTGGCCAAACATTCAAAATAAGTCAAAGTAATGATGTTGCCTTCAGCCTCATCTGGACTTGGTTAGCATACTGATGCTCTAAATCAAAATGCTGAACATGGTAAACATCACATTAACTCACAGAAATGCTTGCGTGGCTATATGTTTGCTCTCATGTAAAAAAAAACAAAAAAAACCAGACCTTCTAACTTGCTTTTAAACCATGTTATAATTGTTGATTCTGTTAACATGATTATCAAACAGTGGAAGGATCTTATGTTCAAGGCTACCTCATCAATCACCTCTCTTTGGTGCCAGATATTCCTTAAACAAGATATACTGTTGCTCTTTTAAGCCAGCCATTTGTTACAACATTCTGAGACCTAATGAATATAAAGTGTTGCTCAACTCGGCTGCAAGTGTGTGTTTGTGTGTGCACAGGGTGGGGGGGGGGGTTGTGTTAAGAGAGTAGTTGATAAATTGTTGTTTTCTGACATGCTGCGGAGGAAAGCACCCCAAACATATGGATGGAGGATTGGATAAAGCCGCTGAAGTGGATTCAAGGCGTTTTATTTAGCACGTGTTTTGCTGTCTGGTGTCCTGAGAGTGTTTTGGCAGAGAGCACAAGCGCAGGCAGCCCTTGTAAAACCATAATAGGTCCACATTTGTGCAACGGATCTGGTTTGATATGGTGATCCTCAGCGTATCAGCTTGCATCGCTGTGTGTGTTTACAAAATGTATTTGAATCTGGATTACATGCCTCCAAGCTTATTACAGTTCATAAATACACCACTAGAATGGGGACTGCGAGGCGCTGCTTTGGTAGGCCCCAACTCCTAATCACACATTTCATCCCCACCAGTGTCTTTATTCTACTCTTTATACTATCTATACTATATATTTTCAGCTACCTTCAGCTTTTGTCATTCCTCTGATCTTTCTTTTGTGAGTGCGTGCACGTGTGTTGCCGCAATTCCTTCCAAAGCAGCCTCCAGAGAGACAGCATAGGAGGTATGTATGAGTTGGATGCCTCCTTGACAACACCTTGGAGGTAAAAAAATCAATGTCTGCCAAACAAAGTGAAATGTTACGCCACAGCCAATACATGACAGATGAAGCTTAGGGTGGTATTTTCTAAGGTGAATGAAGACTGGAACGCAGGCAGCCCTGTCTGCTGTTGTCAAGCAAAACACCATTAGAGAGATTTTGAAGGGAGGTACGTCTGGCCTTCCTGACTACTTTTATTATTGATTAACATGCTGTAGAAAACGTGAGAGCCACACTGAAGTGGAAGACGGGATGTGGTTCAAAATTAAGAACGACTGCACGGAAGATTAAACTTTAAAGGCCTGTTTGACAAATGAATTGTGATGCCCGAGCCACTCGAGACCTTGTCTCCATCTGAGGATGCACAAAAGTGAAGTCGTCTTGATTGGAGTGGATTGGTTTTTCAGATCAGCACAGAGCCTCCATTTCGTAGCATAACCAAAATATTTCCGTGAAGTCACATTATTTTACAGCTGAGCTGCTCATAATTTCTGTGGCCACGCTGGAAATCTTTTTTTTTACACACTCCATTTCAAAGTCCAGAACAGAGTTTAAGAGATATAGATCCACAGTTTCCTCAGGGTGGAGCTCCGGTCCAGGCGGCAGCACATTAGTAGGGAAGCACTGTGTTGCTACCTCATGCATGAGGAAGCTTCAAGACTCCGGCAGTGACCTCAGCCCGGAGCCATGGGCCATATCATATCGCTGATTGAGCATGCACAGAGCCTCAGAGGGTACACACAGGTTGCATTTGGTTGTTCTTGTCAGGAGAGGCAGAGGGCTTTCTGATGGAAAATTTCAAAACATTAGTAGTGCTGGAAGGCTAAGCTTACACACACACACACACATACACTATCTATATAAATATATATAGGTAAGTGTGTGTGCACATGAATAGACTCTATAACAAAACATGTGCTTGCAGATATAAAGTTTACTGCTTATGCCCATTGAGGATATTGACAGTATGAGAATAAACCAATGACTCATCCTATTATTATTCTCTTCTTGTGCTCTGCTCTGTAGCCAAAAGTAATGCAACATTGGGATATCAATTCATAGCCTTGGCCTCAGGAAAGCTCTTTGGAAAGCAGAGGGATTTTCAGCCTGTGTGATGTAGCTGCATCTCTGGAACCAGACACTGCAAGAAGTGTTGGCTTAGAGAACTATATGTGGGAATGCTTGGAGGAGTCAGGAGGAAATTTATAGGCCCCGGCGTGGATTGTTTGTTCATTGTATCACATCAGTTAAAAGAGGCTTGGATGGCAATTTCAACTCTGGGGAATCCCCCCCCCTCCCTTTTTCGTTGACATTTAATTAATAAAGCAAGGGATAGGTCAATCAAGAAAATAATCAGCTGATTAAACAAAGATCAAAATGATAATTGCATGGCAGTGATATACCTAAATCCTATCAATATCATTATAATATTTCTGCTGGTAGACTGATGATAATTGATTAACCACTGCAGTTAGTAAAATTACTCTTTTCTTAAAGCAGCGCTTACAGCGTTAATCATAATGGGACCATGTCACTGCATGATAGTTAAATAATAGAGAATTAATCGAACACTTTCTTTCTTTGTAGCAGAATACAAAAACATCTACCCCTGTGGAATACTATATAGATTTCATAATGCCATTTCAATGTGGTGTGAAAGATACACAGTATAAATTTCCCTCCTCAAATTTCCTCACAACTGAGATGAGAATTAGTCATCTGTGGAAGTGGAGTGCATCCAGTTGAGAACAATATGCCAACAATTAATCAGGAAAAGATAGGCTTTCCCTTCTTTAGATGGATTCTGCTTCCTTTGTCTGGTTCCCCCTACAAAACTGAGTGACTTGCGCAGGAAATGCAATTATAGCAGCCATTGGAAAAGACTGTGCCACTACAGCCATAAGTGGTTTGTTTTTTTCCTGCAACCATTTTCTCAAGTGATTGGGGAAGCGAGCAGTAAATGAATGGGGAAGCATATGAATAGCTCTCCCGAGTACACATGTCACATTTCTATGACCCCTAAGATGATGTAGGCAAATTTTTTTGTGTGCAATTACTAATTCAAATCTATATTGCTTTTGACAGAAAAAGGACTCTCACTTCAGCGAGACTGTTTTGCTGTTATTCTCAACATTCAGAGGTTCAGTTGCAGTTGGAAATAAATTGCTTGAAATCCGTCAGGAAGCTCTTGAATGTTAAAAAGCTTCCATCCCTGAGGTGTCCAGGGCCATCCTAACCAGACTTTTGCATTGGCTCCATCAGCCAGACACCATCACAACTACTTGTTCTCACCGAAGGCACAAGCCATTCAAGCTAACCAGAAATTGAGGGAGAGAGCGAATGACTGCTCTTAAGACTAGTTCAGCTCAAACACACACACACACAGGAGAAAGATTGAAACCGGCGACTTTCTTTTCCAAAGAATGCCAACAAAACAGTTCAAAATAGACAACGCAACAAAACGCAGAGTGGAAGCGCATTTAGATGAGAGCAGGGCTCTCCAGTTCCTTCCTTTCCCCACTTTCTCGTCAGTGATTTGTTTATATATGTCGCTTGCGATCGAGTAGCTTACTGTGTTGTCCTGCCGTCAAACAAGGATGATGCAGTGACAGAAAGAGGCAGGTTGCTGCTATTACTGCGATTATAACGGCACGTCAAGGGGAGCAAACAAACTGTGAGGCCAAGAATTTGTAGCCAACATGACGGCTATGCCGCTGACAAGGAACTGGAGCAGTTCATTATTTTTTCAATACAGTGAAAAATGTGACTGTTTGACAGCAGCCCTACTAACGTAGTGTGTTTTTGAAGCTGCTCAGTATTATTTTCAGACAGCTATGCGAAATGTGATAAGGTTTGCTTGTAATTAATCAACAAAGACTTAACGCATGACTATGCAATGTGCCTCTGCTCTGTTAATCATTTGAGCATTGTTTGGTATGTTGTTCTAGGTTTTTAGGGCTTTTATTCCACAGGTCAAATACAAAAGTGTTGTTTATGGTAGAAATGTAGATTTAAAGCTTCAGATGTTAAATATGCGTCATGCTAAAAACTTTTTTTGTGCCATTATTGTTGTTTCTTTGTAAGCAGCCTAACATTTGTGTTGGTAGCTCATGGACTCAATCAGCTACAGTAAATCATGCCTGCCCTTTTTAATCTTCGTCATGATGTAACATGGCTTTGAAGATTTTGAGCGAGTTGAAATATTGCTACAGACAGCTTTAAATATCAGGCCATTCTGAGGCTCTTGAAAATGGGGAAAATCAACTTGACTTGACAATGAGTATACATGTACTGGCGACATTTTTAATATCAATTGCTTGATGGGCTCTGTTGAAAATTACCCTCAAGTGACTAGTTGATTATGTTAATGGCTGTGTGAAGGCAAATCAAATAGAAATGTGTTTCAGGAAAGTGAGAACTGGCACGCTTCCCTGCGGACGGAGCCAGGTTTCAGCCCTGCAGGTATTAGGAAGAAATGATACATGTATTGTCACTGCAGCACTGTGTAAGGCAATGAACCTGAAGTTACAAACTGGAGCGTTTTACCAAGTGTGAAACAGTCTCCCTGCACAAACAAGGAAGCCAAAGCTGTCCACACATGAGTGAATGCAACAAAGTGTTTTGTCAGCAGGCTAATTGTCAAAGCAGCTTTTGAGATGGAGAGTAACTGCTATGTAATCGGTGAGCTGCTAAGCAGTCATCATCCGTATGATGATCTGCCATCTGTAGCAATGCAGGACTGAGAGAGAGAGCAAGACGAGAAAGAGAGAGCTGGACAAACAGAAAGTTGAACCTGCAGAAGCTGCACCGCTTCACATCTTGTGCATTTGCGTATTTAAAAAAAAAAAAATTTTGGTGGGGAATGGCAGGCTAGGATTTACATCAAATGTGAGTTCATGAATGCCTGTTATATGAGTCCGTGGGAGCACATTAAGTGCATTTAAATTGAATTATGTCTTCTTCAATAATGCAATGATTATGTAAACCATGAAATATTGGTTACATCCCAGTTACCCTGCAGAGCAATGGCTCAAAAGAAATTTCTGCCTTTGATCAGATAAAAAGTCAAGAGAAGAGTGGGCAAGGCTGGGAGAGCAGTGAAGGTTCACTGGCAGGAAATATGATGGAATTCACACACTTTTTTTTTTTTTTTCTAAAAACCCCAAGCCCCTGAAAATTGCCAACTCCCTTAACAGAGTAAATCCCCAAAACTCACCTCGGGCAAGGTTGTTCTATTGGTCCCGAATTCCAGCGGGTACAACCCCCCCCCACCCACCCCCACCCACACTACTCCGCCCGCCAACCCACCTTCAGGGCTTCCCAGTGAGACGCTGATATCTCTTTTTCTACGGAGGAATACTGCTGCTGCCTCTGACCAGGCGCCAGAGATGTGTGCCGAGGTTAATAGAAAACAAGGCGCCGATGAGGATGAATTTATTGATTTGACATATATAAACATTCCACCTGACGCAAATGGCATGTTTTATCGTAGAGTTCATCCATTATTCATTCCATATAAAACCCAACGAGAATTTTGTTAGAGGTCTGTCTTTCTATTTTAATGTTTTCTGAAATCCGACTTCGCGGAGTGGAGAGTTTTCCGTAGCAAATTAATGGTGGCTGTTCTTTACAAAGAGAAAAAAGAAAGAAAGAAAAAGAGGGCACTACAAGCTGTAGCACCAGAACTGTGCTCTCCATAGGTTGTGTGATCTGTTTTGTTGGAATTCTTGTGATGCACACATACCGCAATTTTCCTATTGATGAAGGGCAAGCCAGTCAAAGCAAATGCCCTTTCAATTCCATTAGCAGTTGCATCACTCTCTTAATGGAGAGTAAAATGGCACAAGACCTTTTGCAGTAGTACTTACACAATGAATATGAAAAGGCTTTCACTGAGCTTGCCAAGCTTAGTGAGTGCAAAACGGCTTTTAATTGTGTCCTGACTTGGTGTTGGAACATTATGCAAACTATTCAAGGTCTATCAGTCCTTTAATCAAAAAAAGATATTTTCAAAGGAGCGCACATTGCAAGAAACTAATAGACCTAAATATCCAACTATCAAGAAATGGCATGAAAAAGTTCAAGAGAAATGTGATGTAATTTGATCTCACAGCTGTAACATCTGACGGTTATTACAAAATGGAAAAAAGTATGTGCATATGCAAACCTGAACCATTTGGGGGATAATTTTCTGTATCTGAAACACATTTTGGAAGTGTTCTATTGGACTGTGGATATTCTTGGTTCAGTCGTAGAGACCAGTGCAATTGACTCTTCTGAATAAAAACCTCTTAAGTGTTGAAAGCAACTAAAACAAAGACATACTCCAAGAAGTGCTTGTGTTGAAATACAGAAGCCTTGATAGATTTGATAGATATTGCAAGGATCATTAAGGAGGGAATGAGTTTGTCATTTTAGTGCTGGCATGCTGTATTAATCACAAATGTCCTTTTAAAGCATGTTACCGATGGAGACGATGACAAGCTGATGTTGAGGAATTATGCAAAGGAGGCATCCGTCTTGATCTGATTTCAAAGCAAAGCCCCATAAACCACACAGCTGTTTCATCTGCCTTCCCAGTTACTGAGCCTGCACTTTAAAGGCCAGCTTAATTCCCTGTGTGTCTTGATTGAAGACACTGCCAGGCTTTCTTAAAGGCTCATTGTTTAGTGTGCTTATTACAATTACCCAAAAAAAAAAATAATAAAGAAAGAAAGAAACACACACACACAAACCAACATATGCGTTGCAGCGTACAATCTAGTTCATTGTGTTACTGTGCCAAATGTCCATATTTCAGCACGGTTTACCCCAGTGGCTTTCAGACCTCAAGTACACAGAGAACGCACTGCAGCTCTGCGAGTGCTACATCACGCAGAATCACTCTGAGGTTATCACTTATAACCGTTTCATCAGAGAGAGACTCTGTCCTGAGTGTAAAACAATTTGTCAGACACCGGATTCAAATCTATGTCTTTAATCAGAGACCAGAGCCCGCTGCGCCTTACAAAACTGACACCTGCTGTGTGGAGAGGAATTGAACGCTCCGGAAATCAAATAGTGTCAGATATTTTATTTACAGGTGTACACTTTTTGAAAATGACCAGCTTGTGGTCTCGGCTCTCAGAATAACCTCTCTTGAAGCTCTTCAATTAAAACTTTAGTCCTGTTTTTCTAAAAGAAGACAGGTGTGTCAACCAGGTCGCTTGTTTCAGAGAGAAATGACAAACAAGTTAGAAAAGATTTCAATAAAATCAACCTCTGCACCATTTGATCTTGACCTCAAAAAGATTAAGGGGAAGATAAAACGTTTTAACTCAGAAAAATGTTTGCATAATTAATCACTCAAAGTCAACATGGAGTCGGGTCTCACATCTAAATGCTTAAAAGGGCATAACTTTGTGTTGAGTGAAATCTGTGATATGTATGTATATGTATGTACATATATAACACACAGACACACACACGTTTATATATGCAGATATAGTGCGAGGGGTGTGGGAATACTTGTCAAACTGAAAGGTAGATTAAAGTAAAGGACAAGCCATTCCAGATAAGATATCACAGCTGGTCCTTCTTCCTCAATACGATACGGTGAATTTAGTCCAATTGCTGAAGTTTAGAGTCATCGTATGGCAATTACATTAACTGTGGCAGAAACGATAATTGAGTTTTGTCATCTCATTCCGGCTGAAACCAGTCAGAAGTTAGATAGGAACCTTGTTGAAACCTGCAAATCGGTGCGCAGCAATTTGGATAGATATGTTTTTGGCCGCTTTAGTCTAGGAAAACATTTGACCGAGTATTGCTCCTTAAACTGGAGAAAACAAAACTGATTCACCGTTTTTATCACATCGCTGTGCAGTAAACTGAAACACAGCCTTTCAAGTGCAAGGCTTTACTTATAGCAACAACAACAACAATAAAAAAAAAAAAAAAAAAAAGCATTGTGTGCATTTTCAAAGCGTGCATACAGTAGGTTTAATTTAGTTCATGGGATTTCATGTCCCCAAAGTCCCATTGTGGGATTAGGCCGACAGATTTGCTGCATGTCAAATCCCATTCCTTTGAAGGTTTTGGGATTTAGTGTTTGAAAATCCTTATGTGGTAAGTGTTTTCACCTAAAATCTGGTTTTATTTCATGTCACAGTTCAGACATGCATGCAACATGTTGATTCATCGGAAATAGATTGACTGTAAAGTTGCGACGGTGAGGAAGTTCAGGCTTGTGCGTCATCCATGGTTGCTGCACCAGCGTCTTGCCCATCAACTATAATGCACCTGCATGTTTTTTTATGGGCTGGGAGCTTCTGCTGCATTTGCAACCTCTCTGTACGAGCAGTGCAGCAGCAGCTAAAGAAGGGCAATCAAGATGTTTACTTGCTCTTAATGCCAATGGTCAATATACAGACATGAAGGTAAATGGAGACAAATCTGAACAGTATCTGTCATGTATTTTTATTTGTGATGTGAAATGGGAGGGCAGATTGTTCACAGGGATTGACTGAGTCACATGAGGGCACGACTGGAAGGGAATGTTTATGGGTGGAGTACAAATCCAACAGCTTTTATGTGTCTCACAAAACAGGCATTTATGGTGTTTTAAAGCAGAGGATTTATTTCAAGTGAAATCTGCCCTCATTAGATCACTTGAAAGGGAATTTCGGCTTTTTTTTTTTTTTTTTTTTTTTACAAGGGATTCTTAAAAAATATATTTGACCTCTGAAAATAATGTTTTCTGGCCATCATCACATTCCCTCCATGTGAGATCTTTTTCTATTTCTTACATTCTTTCCCCTCCATCACTCGCTGTCATCGTGCTGTTGTGTGTGTGCGTGTGTGTGTGCTGATTAGAGGAAGGGAGGTGAAGTGGAGCTGGTGGCCGCTGCAGGATCATACAGTGCAAAAAACCCCAGAGGTGATGTAAAACCAGCCAGTGTTGGTAGATTATCCACATTTCTATTAGCCTACTTAGCACTTTTTCTAATAGAGCTCAGAGTCTAGCCCAAGAGATGAGTGGGATGTCTTGTAATCATTATCACTAAGTCATAGCAGCCTTATATTTTTCAAATGCCAATACCAGTTGATCTTGAGTAATTCATGAGTTAGGACACTAGAGTTGACTTCAAATAAGGTAGTTTGGGGTTGTGATGGTATCGTATTTTATTATTTTTGATCCAGGTCTAATCACAGCCCACAAACGAAGGAGGGGGGACAAAACAACCTTCAGCTGTTCCTAGTGATTTCACTTTTATTGTATTTATAGCCATGTTGGTTCTCTGTAATTGTAGTAAGGAATCAATTAATCTGAGCTTGGACTTCTACAACAGCACTGTGCACACCCGCCGCTCGTGACTCTGCTCCATGTCGTTTATCCTTACATGTCGACAGTATCTGTGTGTGTGTGTGTGTGAGTGTGTGTGTGTGTGTGTGAGTGCGTGTCTGTCGCTGTCTACAGATGAAACAGATAGCACAAAAAGTTGTGTAATGAAGGAATAGCACATGGCAAACTAATCAGTCATAAAAAAAAAGGAGTTTTACTCTCACAATGTTCCTTGGACTGTATATTTATCTAGTTTGAGAAAAACGAGTCGTAGAACCACGTGCATCTCCTCAGAGTAATGGAAATTATTCAGTGGCTCAAATTGCTTACATGTTTCCTCCCACCTCCAGATTCAAGGCTAATTTTTCTGCATTGAATGGCTTGTTTTCTGTATTGAAGGGCACATTGAAAAGTGGAAGCACACAGTGAAGGACAAAAACTGCATGGTCATTCCAGGCACTTTCCCAAACAGTGACTAGCATCCTTTCAATAAAGTTGCTTAGCCCAGCCAATAACATGGGGCAAGTTTCAATCCATGGCCCCGAGGTCTTTATTCATGGTTGAGTAACTGAAGGTTAAATCATGCATCAGATCCAACCTTCAGCATTCATACACTTTCAAATTTAACTCCTGTAGGCTTCATAAAAATTCACACTATCAATGCAAAAATAACAACAGCTCCTAAAAGACACATCTCCCAGCGTTCTCAATCTTCTCTAAACCTCTGTGAGGAAAGAAACACGATACCCATTTGGGGCTCATCGGAGCAAATCAGAATTGTCAGCACTGTGGGTTTTTACCTTTTTAAAAGGGGAAGATGGATAGATAATCACCACATGCCATTCTGGGGGCCAATTACACAGCTTTGTGTGAAATTGGAAAACCTGTTCTCTCAGAGCTCTAATGGATGTTCTGGTCATTAGTTATTTGAGAGTCTTCTCCGGCTGTAATCAAACGTGAAACATTGCGTTAAGCGCCCATAAAGGAACAGCTGCCTCTCTAAGTGACCTTCTGTTTAAGAGAACCCAACTGTCAGGCGTGTGGCGTTTTGTGACAATTATTATGTGTGTCGCCATAAAAGCAGCTCTTATTTCCTTTCTTTTTGCAGTGGTTGCATCTCATTTTAATGTCTTGCTCTTGGTTGTATTTACTTTACTGGGTCTGTTAAGTGGTTGTATGCTGTCATATTGTGCATACAGGTGCATCGTCTTACCCATCTGCTGAGTCAAATGATACCCTGAGTGTCGTTTGACTCAGCAGAATACATTATTGCATTTTGATTTTGTCACCATTACACTTCTTTCCATATTCTGATGCATTTTTCCCCTTTGCCTTTCTTCAGGTGATCATCTGTCAAGTCAGCAAGGCCCACCGCCTCTCCCGCCAGCCCCTCCCCCACACAAGCAGCACCCGTCCATCACGTCCCTGAGCCGCGGCTCGCTGGCCAATCAGAGGAGCCCAAGTCCACCGCCCACAGCCGGCCTGGCGGCCGACTTGCAGAGCACGGCAGAATGCGTCCAGCTGCAGGACAGCTGGGTCCTGGGCAGCAATGTGGCCCTGGAGAGTAGGTGAGTGACCTGTAATGACCCCCAACAGTACAGGGAAATTCAGATCCAGGTGTTATCATGAGGCCTGCCTCACTGACTCAGTGACTCAGAAAGCAAAATGATGTGAAATAAATGAGCAGAGGAAAATGTTTAAAAAAAAAAACACAGGCATTATATGTATTTATTTTCATTTGAATTTAATTGCCACTTGTCATGTGTAATTAATTTGCTTGTATGATGAGAGTGATTTAATGAGCCTTTGGGACACCAACGTATAGACTGATTCATATCAGTGATAACAGTGACTCACTCAGATATGACTGAACCAACACTTTGGATTTTCATTTTGTTTCCCATCATGAATTAACAGCATTCATTAATACGTGGTGCCCTTGTGCCTGCACCACGTAGTATCACTTACAAACATTCAAAGGAAGTGAAGGAGCAGTAACAATCATGTGGGTGCAGCCAGAGGTGGGGATCTGGATAGTCTTGTGGATGTGTGGGTGTGGGGGGGGACAAATGAGGCTGCAGAACTTTCCAAAGCAGAAAAAAATATTTTAATAAATTGCCATTCAGATGATTTTTTTTTTATTTATGATTTTTTTATATATATATTTTTTAATAATTTTAGTTCGAGTCCTTCAAACATTGCCTGGATTATAAAAATATTTTTGTCTCATTTTTGGCTTCATCAGGCTCAATTATTATAATAATGAAATTTTGCATAGTTTAATGTGGTTACCACTGAGGCTCTTCTCTGTTCAATATTTTTTTGGTGCCTGATTTTTTTTTTTTCAATTTATTTATTTATTTATTTATTTTTTTAGATATGCCTACACTGAGAAGGAGATGAAGGAGAGTGTATGATTAGAGTGAGCCACATGAATATCAGAGAGTCCACCGGATGAAATAAGAAGCTATAACTTCAGAGGAAACTTTGGAAGCTGAATGTGTGTTATATCAAATTTTGCTGTGCAAGATAGCACTTTGTCATAAGAGCGACTGCCAAATTTCCCTCCTGAAACATCAGTTACATCTTTCTTAATCAGTGAGCTCAAAATATCTTGGCTAATGAAGTGTGGTACATTGCGCTCTGACTCAGAAATGGCCCCGAGTAAATGAGCGTTCTAGTCTGATATGTCTCTGGCACCGCGTACCCTTTCGGAGCCTTGGATGAATGTAAACTTTGAATTTTAGTCTGTGGCAGCATGAAGTAACAGCCTCTTATGATCTGAGAAAATCAATTGGGATATGTGGTGACAGTTTCACTTTCTCTGGATGATGCGGTGATTGAATACTAACCGCGCAATGACCTTGAGCTGTCTTCGCCATATCGACAAAACAATATGGGCACACCTATCATCAACTGAGGCATAAATCACTATCAGCACAGTGGACTCTAAATCAAGTGGTTGTCAGTGGGTGGGAAAAGAGGGCTTCTATGAACCAACGGGGCCAAAAGGGAAGACCTGGTACGCCATATAATTGTACGTTTCAAGAAAACCACCAGTTTGGGAAATGTAAACAGAAGCTTCAGAAAGTATTTATTATGCTGCCTTCAGGAGGTTTGGGGCAAAACAAAGTGCTGCAACAGCACATGTATAAGTGGCCTGGGGTCCAACAGGGGCGTGAAATGGATCTCTTTTGGATCCGCCACATCAACGTGGATTTTATTTCTCATGCGCCGCAGTAGATGTGGTCAGACGAGCAGACGGTGAGTTATTCCGTACAAGGCAGCTGATTAAAAAAAGTGTCAAATATAAATCACAATGTTATGATCTTGCTTATTATATTTCCTGTGACGTGACCTCCTTGAAAATAAAGCAGTCATTTGACAGCACTGGCTACTATTACAGCAATTAGCAGTAGTGATTAATGTGTGCGTAACCTCCCATAAAAGTGTTGGTCTTCAAAGCACGAGTGTGCTAATTTGACTCGGTACCAACCAGCTTTCGCAGCGAATAGCTTTCAGTGTACTTTTAAACGAGTGAAGTGGCACACTTGGTAACTACAACCGCAACAACTGCTCATTGTTATGTGGCCAGTGAGTAAAGTCACTGATCCCTCTTCGATCATGCCGTCAGATCCGTGTTAAGACACCAAATTTGATTTCAGCTCATTTGCTCCGCTATAAAAGCATCAAACATGCAGACCAGACAAGTCGAGCCCCTTTTAGCCGCTCGGAGAAATAACAGTGACACAAAAACATCAGGCAGCAGTTGCAACTCAGACTCATGGGGCAAACACAAATAAAGTCATCCACATCTGATATGTATACTTGATCTCAAAATAACAGAAACACAAACTTCAGTGGGAGAGGTTAGATTGTTGTGCTTTACGCTAACTGAGATCATTCCAATTATTTGGCAGCAGAGCAGTGAGGCCGCCTGCTGTTCGCGCCCATTCAGAAGTGCAGAGGAGACATTTAGATCTTTTAAACTGTGTGGAGTATTTTTAATAAATCCCTCAGGGTTTCCTCACTAACCACTTGGCTCCACTCGAATAGTATTTTGTGAAATTTTCAATTAGAAATATTCCATTCAGTTTCATTAGAAAATGAATTGAAGCGTCCCTTTAGAGACCATTTGCACATGTATGGTAATTATTCTTCAGCCGTACTTAATCCTTTGTTTAAGATATCAGAATACATGGAAGTCATATTAAGCTATAAGCTCTATAAGTGCTCCACTGTATAAGATACAGGTAGGTGTCAGTCTGCCGTTGCATATGTATGTCTTGGTGCCCACTTCACACTTCCACATTTATTTTTCCCCCCACTTTGACTCAGTGAAGTTGAGCTAGAACAGCCGTTTTGACATTTGAGAATGATTCTCTTGAAGGCCTGCCCAGCCACACGTTGCAGTTATAAATGTACTGTCAATCCTCATTGGATTCATGTGTCAAGGGAGCCCTTTGGTGAAATGAAATTATGCCTCAGGTCTGAAATCATCATGTGGTACAGTGTCCCACAGACAGTAGATTTTCCTGATGGAAAACACGCTAGGATTGTTCTCAGGGGCAAGAAAGACTAGCAGAGGTAATCCAAGGATTTGGGTTTCGTCTTGTGTGTGTGTGTGTGTGTTTGCGTGTATGCGGTGATGTTTTTGTGTGTGGGATGCACATGTAAATCATGAGTCAGTCGGTCATGCTTCACATCAGAGGAGGAAAATGTAACTTTTTTTTTTGCACAGCAGCCTCTGTGTCGGGATCACACCAGGGCTGATTAGTCATGTGTAAGACACCAGCCAGCTAGCCTTTTTGAATAGAAAGAAGCTTGCAGTGATGGCTGGTCATCTGCCAAAGTGGATGATGGTGTAGACAAAGTGGTAATCCTCAAGACATGTTTTTTTTTTTTTTTTTTTCTCTTTCGCGTGTGTTTTCCTTTCTGTTTATTTTGCCAACATCTTCCATGCCAGACACGCATTTCTGTGATCGTTCCAGAGTTCTGCAATATTTTCATTTCGATTTTAGACTACTGTATAAACTGTTGCTGCTGCTGGCAGCATCGAGTGCATCTGTTCCAGATGATTTTTGCCAGCTAATGTAAAACCTTTCATGAACAGACGACAGATAATGAAGTATTAGTTATTCACATAAAACGTACACTGCGCACATAACCCGCAGCAATGGAAGTGCACCCGCATTTCATCCCTTCATCACTTCAATTGTCCCTCAAGCTTAAGCTACAGAGTGGCTGTCTCAGGCCTAGAGCTGGACTCCAGAGCTCATCTTAAATGTGTGTGCATATCAGCTTAGCTCTTCTTACGCCAAACTCTAATCAAATTGGTTAAATATAATCAATTCCACATGCAAATATTCTGAGCACTCCGAGGGAGTGACTCATGACGGCACCATGCTGATCTTTGTGGGCAGGATGGCATGAAAAATAAAAATAAATAAATAATAATAAAAAAAAAAAAAAAAGAGCGGTGGCACTGAAATACCATCACATGATTGCTGATCTCGCTGTACCAGTATAGCACCTGCTAACAGGCCTCCCGCCGTGAGGGCAGGTGGTGATCTGGGGGAGGGCGACAGCGACGGCAGTGAGTGTGAAAACCAGGCGCTGCGATGCCACACCACATCTGTAGTCTTCTCTTTTTTTTTTTTCTTTTTTTTTTCACTTCCATGGATTAATATGGCCTGATTATTCCAGCTCTCACCTTGAAATGCTAATGCTAACAAAGGACGGCAGCTAATAGGCAGATTAATATTCCGAGGGCTTTCGATTTGCATTGTTTCTAGTGTGCTCTCTTGCCCCTCCAGCTGGAGCTTAGCTGTAGACAAATCCACCCACTCAGTGTTTAGTCTTTTGTCCTCTGTGAGGATGTTTTCAAATGTCATCCTGATGACAAGCAATGTTGTGAGAGCAGAGGAGACTGGGCTGGCTGCTGCTTTTGTGTTACGGGCTTCTCAATGGGACAGACAGGCGTGCACACAGACACGCTGCCATCACACTGACACACAGCCATTCATTTGCTTGCTTTCCTCTCACACTCTCTTGATTGTCTCTTCTCTTCTCCTCTTCCCTCTCTCTCTCTCTCTGTCTCTCACAGCATACATTGCTATCACTCGGGCTGGCTGGATTAGCATAGTAATGCGCCTTGTTGCATCACACTGGCTGTAATCAATTACAGCCGGTCATCCAATGTGTATAGCCACAGACATTTACACTGGTCTGCTGTTCGTTCATCATGTCCAACAGCATTTCATCTTTAGACCCCATTCAGTCTGCTCTTTAGAAAAAGAAAAAAGTGTGGAAGAGAGGGCGACATTAAAAACATCAGCACCAGAATGACTTTAGAAGCTGTGTGCATTATATATCCAGGTCTCTGATGCTGGTTCTGATTTAAAGTTTCACTCCAGAATTGGAGTGAAACTTTAAATCAAGAACGAGTGGTATTTCAGAGGCCGTCTATTTGAGAACCACCCACAGTGTGCCATATGCTTCCAGTAATTATACGTGCGTTCAGATTGTTTAATCAGCTGCAAAGTGCAAAGAGACACTTGTGTTATTTGTTTGTAAGTTTCTGTTTGTAAGTAATTTTTTCTTGATTTGTTTCCTGGCATAATTTTCAACATGATCATGTTTTCTACAGCACTGCAGTTCTACAGATGTGCCTTTAGTCCAGGTGTCTTTGAGCTGGAGGCCCGTGAAAGCATTATGCAGTCATTTCTTTGCCGAGATAAGAGGACATGTAGATTCGAAACATTTATTTACAGGAAAAACTGTCCATAGATCATCCCCACAACTTGCACTAGCTATTCACCTTCCTCAAATAGAGTGCAAAACCCTCCCAGCACACACATACCCAAACACTCGCGTCCTCATCCCATCCTGTCTGCTTCATCAGATTGCATCCACTTACACTTAACTCCCCAGATAGCGGTGTCTATTTGTCTGCGCGTATGACTGTGCGTCTGCCGCCTCCAACGATGTGCATGTTTTTTGACCTCAATTCATACCAAACTGCATATTAGAGAGTGAGCCAAGGATACAGTACAGTTTGTTCCAGATTGAGAAACCTGAACTCCTCCAGACTCCAGACGCCCCGGAGCATTGTTATTCCGGCGGTGACACGGCGTAACCTTTAAATGGAGTCCCTGTCTGTCCGTGACAGCGTGTGTCAATCGGGCCATCAGGAAGCCAGACGATCCAAATCTGACATTTGTTCTTTTAGTGAAGAATTGATCAGAGGAGGTTTTAGCTGCGACATATCCTCACAGGAGAGGGGAGGTAGCTGAAATATCAGAGGCGAGGACTGAAATCTGAGCAATGCATCGCGACGTAGGTTTATGGCGTCTCCCTCTCTGCACATTTGTTAAAACTTTACTCAACTAATGCATCATTAGCTTCGCTTAGCAGACAATGTTTAACCTGAATGAGAGGATCATCACGCATGAAGCTCCCCTAAAGCTTGGTGAGCGACAGCTCCTCTCACAAAACCAGGGACCTGCACAGATTTTCAGTCCTTGGCTGCTGATCTTCAGATTATGAACTTATTACACTAATTAGCCGTTCTCAAGCTCTTTTAGATTCAGTCAGGATTTAAAAAGCCTTTACTAAACTTACACAGAGACTTCATAGATGCCATACAAATAATTGATGAGCCAACACCGCTTTATCAGTTTGTTGGTATATTTAAATTAGCAGTTACTATGGCAACCCGCTCCTTCTGGGATCTATAGAAGACCTAAACATGCCTTGTATAAAACGTTGCGTAAGCTTTTTGACACAAAGCACGAGGGGGAAATCTTTTCTCTGAAATAATAATCATAACAATAATAATAATAATTTCAAAAAGTAAGCTCACCATCTAATACACAGCTTCTGATATTTAACGACATTTTCAAAGTACTCCTTCAAGTATTTGTTTACCGCAGCTCTGGGTGCCTTTATTTATCAGTAGATGTTTGTTTCATTGCTTTAGTGGCTGTTTTAAATGCCTTGACCTCCTTTACAATTTATGAAACATTTTTAACTGCAGATCACTGGGGCATAAAGCTGGACAGGGATTTTTATTTACACCGAGCACTTGCATAAATATTTGTCCTCCGCTGAAGTGCTCGTAAACATGGCATTTAACCCTGAACTGCGCCAATTTTAAAGACTACCGAAGATTCTTGAGGTGTAATTTTTAGTTAGCAAGGAGGAGAGCCATCATGCACAACAATAATCATTTTAATAATACACTTTGTGATGCACAAGTGGTTTGCAGTAATTCTATTTATCTGTATTAATAAGGACAAGGATTTGCTCCTAAAAGTTATCTGTTATCTTTACAAAAAAATAAAATAAGAAACCAAAGCACACACACGCATGCAGAGACACACACACACACACACACACGAGTACTTAACAGTGATCTGTAAAAGAGCTTCATTATTTATAGGATTTCTTTTAAATCAAAAATGAATATTTTCGCTATGAAATTCTACAGTTCTTGATTTCAAGAACATTTGCAATGCATGGTCAGTCTGTCCAATTTCTTTGGTCCCCATAAGCCGGGAGGCATTGGGGTATTAATCTCTGAGTTGTGGCAAGAGTGGCAACAAGGCTTAATTCATTTACTTAAGAGCTTTTCACATGGGGTTTAAAAGTTAATAGGACGATTACTCCGTAGTGCATTTGATTAAACCCTCTTAATTACCCCAGGTATAATGGGCTATTAGCAAAGGCCCAGTTGTAAAAGGGCAAGTGGGAGATGATTGTTTTTAAGAGGTTCTTTTTTGTTAACCTTTTCCAATGTCAGGATTATACTTGATATTAGAGAACAGCCCAGTGTTCTTGGATTTCAAATACACATGAGAAATACAGGAAAGATGGTTTGTCACGCTGAACTGTTGTTGGACCACAAAGACTGCGCGTGGTCTTTCACCATCTGAGTCACTACGAGATGATACTGATGTGAAAGATCAGAAAATTTGTAGCGAAAACGAAAACATTGTCTGGGAACTTTTTTTTCCTGATATATTCATTATCCAAGTGTGTTGAATAACCAAATGTGTAAATTACCAAAATATTCTCATCACATTGATAGAAATGCTAATCTGCTCCAAATTTCCTGTTACAGATGAGTGTTACAGAAACGTAATTTGTCGCGGATAGAGTGGAATTGACAGTTTCCATAGATCACCCTGTTGAACTGGTTCTCATTTCGGAGCCATTTGTTCATGACTCGGTTCTCCTTATTCTTTTTCGCCCTCTCTACAGGCACTTTCTTTTTAAAACGGGCACAGGAACAACACCTTTCTTCGGCGCCGCAGCCCCTGGTTACACCATGGCAACGGGGACAGTTTACTCCACACCGGCGCGCCCTTTGCCCAGAAACAGCTTGTCCAGAGGGGCTTTCAAGTTCAAGAAGTCACCTAAACACTGCTCCTGGAAATGCACCGCCCTGATCGCTGTCGGCATAGCCGTGGTGCTGTCCATCATTCTCTGTTATTGTATAGGTAAGGCTGGATTCAGACTATTAGAGCTGGGAATCTGGTTTAGGAAGGAAAATGCTGATGATTATTTTTTCTCAAAACACGAACACAGCCAAAATAAAAGATTGGAAGAGTCAGGTTTATTGTGAGTATCACATACGTGCAGGTTAGTTATTTTTGTCTCTTAAAAAAAAAAAAAAAAAAAACACACACACACATCTCCAGGGTCATATTTCTTGTATAGTAAGTAAAAAGTAAAAAAAAAATTGGCATGTGAGACAGGACTCGAACTGGGGGGCCTGCTGTGATTCAGGAAATGTAACGCAGGTGTTGAAGTGTCTTTGTGCAAAGTACTGGACCCAAAATTGCCTCTGATGGCTTCACCGTCAGTGTAGGTGTGTGTATGGCTGTGATCTATGCATGTGTGGGTGAATGTGGTTAGTACTGTAAAGCACTTTTAGTGGTTTGTTAAGCCAAACGCACTGCAGTAGTGTAGTTCATCTCGCATTTCACCGGACCGATTCGGACGGAGTTATTTTGTAATTCTGTGATTTCCTGCGGCAAAAGCAACTTGCTCATGAAGTCGTACAACTTGTTGTATGATTTGGACAAGCAGGAAAAACGTACATTTTGTGTGTGTAGCTTTTTGTCATCCTCTATCAGACACCAGGGTTTTCCTCTTGTTTTATGCTTTCCAGCTTTAACCCATATATACATACATTTAAGAACAAGCTCAACTTATCACTTCAGAGCTACATATCTGCTTGCTTGCTACACTAACTTCAAGGTTGAATTTCACCTCTCCTCCTCACATTGATCTGCTCAAGGCTCACCGTATTGGTGTCTGGAAGAAGTTCAAGAAGTGAAGATCTTGAATCGTGAATCAAACCTGTGAATGACTCACATTACCAGATAGTCAAGGCCAAACATCTGGACCGGCTTAAGAAAGAATTTCCCCCATGAGTCTTTGGCGAGGTGAAGCCGTTTCACTTTCTTGCAATCTGAGTCTGGCATGGGAAGACCACTTTTTTATTACTGTATGTTTGAAGGAAACGTCTAACCCAAAAAAAAAAAAAATTAACTTTACAGTACACTCAGGTTTTGACATAAATATTGCCATCTAATACTCACTGTTGTTGCCTAACATGGAGGTCGAGCTCAAGCTGTCAGCGGAGCACATGAAAACCAGTAGTTTCTCTGCCTGTTTCTCTCTCCTGTCTCTCAGTTTTTGTCAGAGAAAGCGTGACTCCATTATCTGCGGTGGCATTAGCCAATATTTAGACATGTCATACGGTCAAACAGAACAAATGATGGACAAGCTGCCTGCAGTGAACTGAGCCGACATACCTCTTAATCTGTATGAAGTTTGATCTCTGCCAGGAGGATTTCTATTTCACTGCCTTTTCCTCTTTGCAGAAATTGCAGATGTCCTGATATGATTCAGTATCGTCTGTCTGACTAAGCTCTCAGTCAGATATGCAGACATGGCCATGGTGCGGTTTCCAACAAGGCATTCCTTTCTGTTTCCCTTTGACAGCAGCCGTGCATCATTCCCACACTTCTGATCACAGTTCACAGTACGACAGCCAATTGGCGTCCTTGGGGGGCTCCTGTTAAAACACAGTCAGCGCGGTTCAAATAGCCGGCACAGATGGCAACGTCAAAATGAAACATGTGCCGAGGAGCTAAAACGCCTAACAAAGGGGAGCAGTCCGAACACTTGAACTTTAAAGAAGACCTTGGTCTACGCAGCCTTTGTTGTACTTGAACCAAAACTTGCTCATTCTGTCAAGCAGGAAATGCATTTATCTCGGTCAGGAAGATAAACTAATGCTCCCCCTCCCCACCCACCCCCCCCCCCCCCATCCATTGGGCATTATTTCCTATGAGAGAGCTTTAGAAAATTCTTTACAGCATGTGTCAAAGCTGACTTCTCTCTAACCTTTAGATTCTTGACCACGGTCGTAAACCTGTTACAGATTCATCTCTCCTTATGCCCTCTCTTGTCATCCGAGCCCTCAATCTTTACGCTGAACCTTTTTCCCTGAGCGGATATATAAGTATTCATCCAGCTTGGAGGCAGGGGGAAATGTGACACAGTTGTATAAGAAGAAATATGGAATTGTTGGGGAGATCCTATAACCAGTGTTTTATTGGTGAATAGAGAGGCGAGTGCTCTCTTGGAGGAGAGGTCATAAATGAGTTGTATCAGTATCAATATTCGCATTCCCTTTATTGACTTAACTGTTTTGTTGCTTGTTGTCGTTCATGATCTGCTATCATAAAATTAGTATGGATATATACATGCGTTTTATAACTTAACTGCTCCTTTGTGCGCAAGAATCAGTCGCTATTTTTATCCACACTTATGCTCATGACAGACATGCTTGGTTTACACAGGGAAAACAAGCGGAAACGAGTCATTTGTTCAGCTGTTGTCACTACAATTCTAGCAGATTGGATTCATTTACAACATTTTCATCCTAACAATCACGAGCGTGTTTAATTGTAGACCTGGCGGATGTTTGGGTATTGTATTTTTGGTCTGACTCTTGTGGCTTAACACCCCCAACTTGCTGTGTATGTGTGTGTTTCTGTGATTACCTCTTCTCTTTTTGATTCAACTCCAATTTACCTGCCAGGTGAAATGACTCAAGTAGCTACAATGCGCAAACACTGTTAAATACTCCGTTAACGTCAGCTCGCACAGTCCCTTTAGTACCGAGACAAATACACTCAGACCAAAATGTTATTTCTGCCTGAAGTTCATTATACTGTAAACCTTGTTTTTTGGTTTGTTCTTTACAAACGCGAGTTAAGACTAATATACTTCTTGATAGGTTTCTAACAAATGGTTCAGAGAAAAGGTTTTAAAGACTTGCAAACAGAAACACAGAGCTGGTCCCTGCTAGACCAACAATAACAGCTCCTGTAATTCAAATGAGGCAAACCTGCTGAGGTGACGCTTTCCAGTTTCTCCACCTCTGCAAACTGCCTGATTGGAAGGATTTCAGCGATTGTTCAGATATGAGGCAGCCAGTCGGGACCAGGTCCAGCTTTGATGCTTTTACTGGGTGCAAAAATAACACGTGAATGTTTATTTTTTTAATTTTTTGGGAAACTGCACAAACAAACTCAATGTGACTGATGTTCTCAGTGCACATGTCTAATCAAAATATCTCGCTCTAAGTAGGAGATGATAACCTGGCATTTGCATTAAATGTCGGACGGATACAGAAGACATCAAAAATGTGCTTCAAATAAAGCATGAATTATCAGTTGTTTTGTGAAAGTCAATCTCTTAGAGTTCTAATTTAGGATGAAATAAGTTTCCCACAGATTTTTTTTATCTTTTTTTTTTTTTTTTTTCAAATTAAATAAATATATAGCAGGGATAGAGAAAATCAGTTTTAGGGTATTGATGTGTTTTTAATTGAAAGTCTTGATTGAAGTGATTCTCACGATTTGTTGACATGGTGATGTAAACACAGAGTGAATTTTACAGGTGGCTCCACTCAACAATCATGAGTACTGTGTGTTCAGGGGCCAGGGGAAATATGTGTATGTGTGTGTGTGTGTGTGTGTGTGTGTGTGTGTGGGTGGGTGTGGTGTAATTTTCTCCACTTAAGTACCAGATGAACACATTCTGCATCGGTCATTCTTGTGGAGGCAGGTTCCACAATGAGCCCGTGTTTATCTTAATAAATTTGAAGCTGCAGTTATTTTTTGGCACACTGGGACCCCAGATGGGCCACCTTTCTCCCTGGTAAAGGGACCAATTATTTTTGGTCACGATGGCCATCAAATTGGTGTCATCTGCATATTTTAACAGGAGGCCTTTCGTTCTTTACTCATTTTATGCTTTCAGTGTCCTAGTTTGCTTAGCTGAATAATTATTATTTTTACATTTAAAGAAGAAGAGCAAATTTTAGCCGTACCTTAATTAGCACATTGTTTTCTCAGGTAACAACACCTCCAAGAATTATGTGAACAAGATATGGGAATTTGCTCAGGGAGAAGTGCTCGTGCTCCCGTTTGCTACACCACCATGCCGATGTCAAACAAACGTGTTTTAAATTTATAAATTCAACCTCCCATTTATAATCAGCGGTGGGCTTCATCAGGCAAAACGTTGACAGAGAATCAGAAACTTGAGGCCAGCGTTTTCAGCGTCTAGCCCAAGATAAGAATTGGTCATGGCCCAAATATATCAATTTAACTGGCCTGAACTGAGGGAATAACTCATGCAAATTCATAAATTGAGGGCCGTTCACCTCAAAGCAATTTGTTGATGAGCCAGTGTAAGAAAAGCTGGGGAGAGAGGAAGGCTTTCTGTGACTGCGTGCTGCATCGGGTTCACCGGAGCTCACTGCCGCCGTTTTCTTTCTATCGTCGACTTCGGAAGTTAGGAAAGTTGTGGAGTCGGACGTGCACGGTATTAAGATGTGGAGAGTCGCTGCATTTATCATCTTAAATTAATTAAAGTCTAAGGTGTTTTTCTGGACAACATTTGCATGGAGTCTTTTTAATTGTATTCCTTTCAAGTGTGAATTAATTTATAGCCGAGCACGGCCTGAGGGAAGGATGGAGACGTCATTTTGTCTGTCAGTCCACCATTCTGATCCAAACGGAAACATGCCGTGGATTGCTGGCACAGTCATTCATTGTCTCGAGAGAGCAAATCCCATCCACTTTGGTTATGCCATGACTTTTCCTCCTGCGTCCAATGACATTGGACACACTGTGGACGAAGCGCAGCGAAACGGTCTGCAGACATTCTGCGTCTACGGAGGATAAATTCTAATAACTTTATTGATCGCCCGACTTTTCATAAAACACCATCATTGGGTTAAAGTGATGTGTAAACGTTAGCATGCTTACAAGCTGCTTTGTCTGGCACGCCACATCTCTCTAGATAAAACCCGGTGTCCTTTTTCCTGCACAGATTTCTCCCTTAACATTTAAACACTTAATGCCAATTTTCTAAGTGCAGCTGCTGTCAAATGACAGATTACGCTACCTGTTATTGAAGTAATACTCTAACCTGCTTTAATTTCATGCTGCCGTTGGTTTTAACAGAGTGGCAGTCACTTTTCTTTTTTTCTTTTTTAATTTTCAAGGAGAGGATGTGTCACTTTGGGTTCACGCTCAGTGTCCTCAGTTGATCCTTGCAATTTGGTATCCAGCTCAGCACGCAGTGTTTTCTTTGGGCTCTGGAGCCTTTGCTCTTTTTAAAAGGCACTGACATGACTGTCTAAACTGGAAGTGTTTATCACGCTGTGCTGTTTATAAAGAATGTTGGCATTTACAAAGTAGGCATTTTACAGCTTAGTAAGGTCAAGGAAGATGTGCTGTGTGTGTTTTAGTGCCTGTCACAAAATATAATTTCCCTGATTCTTGGAAAATCACATTAAGTTGCGTGGTTTTGTTTTTATTGCCAGCACATTTGTACATCTGTGTTTTGAGAATTATCTGTATCTGGTGGAGACCGATGAACACTTAAAAGATTTTTTATTTATTTATTTTTTTAACAATGTTGTGGATAACGGCGAGAAAATAAGCTGAAGCAGAAAGTACACAAAGCAAAACAAAGAGAGAGAAATGAGAGGAATGCGCGCAGATGTCGTAGGTTTTCACATTGAAAGGTGCTTTTAGGTGAACCCATTCAGAGTGTTTAGAAAAGACAAACTTCTCAAAAATATTGATGGACCAGTCAGTATTCATTTCTGCTGCTGGTGCTGTTGCTGGTTTGCTTCACCAAGAGAGAAAATTGCTTCTGACACACAGGGCAACCTTTGCTGAATGTACTGCAAATCCCAACTCAGTGGTCCACCTGCATTATTTAATTGGAATTCAAAGCTACAAAGCTCCCGTTCATGCCACCTACCAAGGACAGCGCTGTGTGAACTGTCTCTAAACTGATGCAGAATAACTTCATCCAAAGGCTTTAAACAAAACATGCTGTTTATTCCTTGACAAAATCGCAATTGATGCACTGTCCATGCTACGTTTCCGAACCTTTCTTTAGTCTCCCCCACATTTGATATTCTCTTCGGCTCCACATACCCCCCCAAGTCATTTCCTGCAGTCGATATCCATCTACCCAGTGAGCAACGGGTGTTAGAGAAAAGTTTCTCCTGCAGATCAAATGGTCGGAAATCAAGATGCTTCCTCAGCATGTTCCCTGGCTGGCGACTTTGAAGGAGATTGGCCCTCTCGCTGCGCTCACAGAAGCACCTCAGTTTCCCAAAACAACAAGAACACAGTTTGATTGGATCCAATACTGTGACAATAAAGCAGGTTTGCTCAATGAAAGCCGCACACAGTTTAGTTATTTAAGAGAACTAGAGTGTTGCAGCATCCCACCCTCTCACTTCCCCCCCCTGCTGCGACTGTCTTTCTCAATACACAGCCTCCCACTTTCTTAAAAAGTCTCTCACGTTCTGTTTCTTCTTCCTTCTTTTTTTTTTTTTACACACGTTGCTATTCGTCTGTGTCCGTCCCACTTTGTGTCAGACTTGGGGAGTTTAAGGTTTTGGGTTTTTTTTTTTTTTTTTTTGGCACATCTAGTCTGGTTGTCTGAAGTGAAAGCTTTGTGTCAAAATAGAAATTCTTCCTGCTGCTTTCTTTGATACAGTTTCTGTTTGTGCGGCACGTTAATGAACAGCACTCCCCAAGGAAGAAAATATGCCAGAGCAATAGGGTTCTTAAGTATTGATTGAAGTGACTTTGGCTGGCCTCTATCAGTGCTGTGTGTATTCAAAAGCCACCCATGGCAGAGGAGCTGCAAAGAAAACTAAATGTAAAGTGAAATGATGGAAGTCAGCTTTTGTTTTTTATTTTTTTCTCCTCCTGTGTTGGATCCATCCATCGTGCTCTCCCACGAGTCTTTTGCGCTTAAGTGGCTTGATTGTTTTTGTGCAACTATTTGCTTATTTGTTTATCCATTTCAACAAGCCCACACAGCTTTTTTGTGTATTTCACAGCAATGCACCTTTTCGGCCTCAATTGGCAGCTCCAAGAGTTGGACAACCAGCCGGCTTTTGAAAACGGAGGAGATGGGAAGACAGGGCCCACTCAGTCGAGCATAGTGACAGCTCTGGCTGCTGACGGTGAGAAAATAAAAGACTCACATCTGAATAAATCACTTTTACAGTATCAATGCTCCAGATTAATGCTGTGTTTTCTTTTGCTGGATATTTTCCATAGAAATGCTGTCCAAGGTTTTTGGCAGTGCTTTTTAGAACATATATTTGGCCACCAGGGTTAAGTTTTTCTACTCAGAAACTTCAATAATAGACTCATCAACTTGACTTGAAATGTGCAAATGCTATCAGGCTGTTAGAAAAGCAAAGAGTGGGACTTGCCTGTATGTAAAATCTGCTCTTTGAAATGAAACCCGAAGGATTAAAGAAAACCAAAAAAGCATTTAAAGATCTTGATAACGTGAACATTTCTAATTAATTAAATCAAGTAAAAGTTCCAAATGGCAAATTGCAATAGCAAACCATTTGGCCTCCTGAATGAATCAGTGAATTGCATAATGCCTGATGCTCTGTGAGCCTTTGGAGTTGATTGAGATCTTTCACCTTCTGAATATTAAGTGTCTAATTTCCGACAGCTTTGTACTTCCTAATTATAATTTTGGACCATTCTGTGTTCAACAACAAGCAGTCGGGCCATCTCGGTTCAACTTTACAGCAAAAGCCACCAAATTAATCTTTAAGCACACTGCAGTATTTAGAATGCGCGGCCACGTAAGCATTAATTGAGTTGAGTAGGCCAGGCAAAGGCTCAATTGTTTAAACTCGGCTAGATTTAAATCCTCATAAGTACTGCTAATTAAGATAGCACGAGGCAGGTTTTGGACTGTTTAAATGCAATCAATAGCTGGCTATTATTCTACCCAGAGGTAAACTTGGCTTCCAGTCTTCTCTTTGCCTGAAATTAAAGTGACAGCCAATGGCCTCATTACACACACAACACAGAGGCATGTAAATAATGTGGCCTGGCACAAGCGGACACACTCACAGCTACAGTATAAACAGACCCACCCACCCGAAATACTTCTAACAAGATGCAGGAGCAAAAGTTGAGTTGTTATTATGTTGCAGGGTGACTCTGCACTATCCAAGTAATAAGTTAAAAGTCATCACCGCAGTAAATTAAAGGGCGCAGCTGCATTCCCTCTATGGCAGAGCTTTAGACAGCGATCATTGTGAACCTTTTTACAGATTCTTCTCCTTAACAATGAAATCTGTTCTTGTAATAACACCTTGTGGACTATGGTTTTTCATGGGAGCATGAGTCATATTAACAGTGGCTGTCCTTCCATCTTTGGAGCTGGGAGGACACAGTTTAAGGACATCATTCGCCAAATTGTTTTGATTTGCTGTTATTGCTCTGGCAAGGTAGCAGAGCACATCTGACAGATTCCATTTAGACCTTATCTGATATGAAGCCTTGCTCTATGAGTCACCAGGACCAGAGAAACGATGGGAGATGTGGCGTGTTGGAGTCTTATAAAAGGCCAATTATATCTGGTCATTTTTTTTGGTGAGCAGTGCATCATGGACCACAGGGAACCATTACTTTTAATCCTGTCTTGCCTGGCTACTGCTCATTTGGAAAAAATATGACTATTATTGTTAGGTCCCCGCTTAAATAAAGGGATAAGATTACTCTTCGACGCAAATGACCGAATGCAGCTTTTACTGATATCCACAGATCAAAGACGTACAGAAAACCTCAAGATCATATGTCAGATGTGAGCGCGAAGGGTTTAAGTAATGTGTGAAAAGGCTCTGTGATGACATATCCGCTGAACTGTTGTTCTGGTTTTTCTGTCTTCTAGGAAGGGCCGGCGTACTCCACCAGGAGAATAACTCCATTGACACTGGACAAGTCGACATCGGGAAGAGGGTCGGTCAGAGCCTCCCCCCTGGGGTGTTCTGGCGTTCCCAACTCAGCATGGACCAACCACGTTTCATCAAGTTCAACATCTCGGTACAGAAGAATGCACTTATTGGAGTCTATGGGCGGAAAGGTCTGGCCCCATCTCACACTCAGGTGAAGGTCTTTTTAAATCAGATTACATTATGACACGGACACTATTACTGTTTAAAGTTCTACATTGTAACAGTCCAAATAAAAAAAGATGGATTGATGGATTCTTGGTGGATCTTGATGGATAATGTTTGGAAATGTTAGTGAAATTAGCTATTCACTTGTTTCACTTGTTTTTAGGAGTGCTCTCCACCTCTGCTACTTTTACACACAATGGTTTAGCTGCTAGTGTTACACATGATTCTACCAAAGGGCAAAAAAAGGAAATAAATTTTTAAAATTTCAATCAGATGATTGCTTAAATCAGAATATAATGAATTATGTAAATATTAATAATTTAAATTTGACTTGTTGCCACAGTTGCTAAGTTGTTAAGAAGAGTTAGGTCGTCTTTTACGGTGACCTCATCCAGCACTCGAGAGTTTAATATTTAACTCTTCAAAGAAATTCATTATTTTATGTTAATTCCACCCACCTGGGTCTCGTCAAACAGCTTTTGTCTTAAACGAATATTTCACACTGCCCAATGATTTCAATCTACCTTTCAACGAGTGTTACTCTGTATTAAGGATACGAGCATGGTGTCCTTGTGCGTTATAATGTTTTCCTCAGGGATTACAACTACTAAACACAACACTGACATTCATTGTTGTGTGAAATGTGATGGTGTCTAATACTGACCTTCTTTTAGCTCCGGTTTAGTCTCCACTAATTCCTTATGAAAATATCTGTGTGACTGGCTGCCAAGTCTGTCCATGACATGAATAATAACTGGAAATCATACTGATGGAGAAAATATGAAAAAAAAAAAAAAAAGTAAAATAAAATGCACTGATCTTGCACCACATTATCTCTTTCAACTATTTCACATAAAAAGAAAACAACTGCCCACTGTGTCTGGATATGAGCCTGGTGAGAGCAGCGAGACTGAGCTAAAACAGTAAAGCAGTGGGCTGTGAAAGCAAAACGTTCAAAAAAAAAAAAAAAGAAGAAGAAGAAAAAGGAATGTTCAAATGCTCCATAGATTAGAGGTGAACTGAGTTAATGATCTTTCTCTGTGTGTCCAACCCTATTTCACTGCTTTCATCACTATTTTCCCATTAAATGTAACCTTGTGATCAATTGTTAAGAAAATAAGTTGATTTGCAGCTTTATTTCGCTGTGTGAGAGAAACACTTATTTCAAAGCACAATCAAATATTTGTTGCATCATTTGATATGTGTCTTCATCTCCCTGTGTGAGTCAGTGTTCAGATTCCTAAAATGCATTCATCGAACTGGGCACAAGTTTAGTTGAAGTTTTCTCGCCCTCAGCTTCGACTTGTGTGTGGGCATGTATGGCTTTTGCATCCACTAAATGTCTGCCATTTGCAAAGTGAAGTGTTTCCAAAATGTGCGCTGTGTCACTTGAATGACATTTCTGGGGATCCAAATGTCCGATGACAGCTGATGGTGATGGAAGCACTCAGACAATGGCTATTTTCCACCACACTTGACTGCAAAAGCTCTTAGCTTCACCTTCTTGACATTCTATCTATGTTAAGATGGGCTTCACTCAAGTGTAGACAGTTAGGGCCACTCTTTGATGGAAGAAAGTCCAATGCAAGTGACAACAAGTGAGTTGGATTGCACTTTCAAGGTGAAAAAAAGGAAGCCCAAAAAAAATCAAAGACCAAAGGGTACTAATTAACAAGGCACTACTTTTATCTCTCTGGCAATTGTTGCGGAGTAACTCGACCTTTTCACTACTGGACACTGCGTCCATTGTGGCCATTTCTAAATTATATTCTATTCAGGTACTGGGGGCGCAAATCAATGCATTTACTTAACTGAGCATGAAAGACCCCAACGAGGGATATTGACCATTCGTCTTGTTCACAGCTTGGAAGATGAGTCAACAGCCTTTCAAACCTTTCTCAAATTTAGACTCTCTCCATCTGCTATTGAATGTCTGCCTGTGCTGATACAAACCACACCAGTTAGAAAGCACAAAGTTCCATTTTCATCCATCCATCCATCTTCTACGGCTTTTCTGTTTCCGGGTCACGGGGGGCGCTTGAGCCAATCCCAGCTCACTCTGGGGGAAGGTGGGGTCACCCTGGACAGGTCACCAGTCCATCACGGGGCCAACACACAGAGACAGACAGAGACCAACAACCACTCACACTCACACTCAGACCTACGGACCATTTAGAGTCAGCAGTTAAACCAAACATGATGTGTTTGGAAGGTGGGAGGAAACCGGAGTACCCGGAGAAAACCGAGAGAACCTGGGAACTGCACAGAAAGGCCCGAACAGAACCTTCTTATTGCAGAGCGACGGCGTTAACCACTACGCCGCCATGCTGCTTAAATTTCTGTCGTTTTTCTTCTCCCCCCCCCCCCATCAATTTGTACTCAGTGGTCATCGAGTATCAGACTGAGTTCATTTAATCGAGCTGAAGAATTTGCAGGCTGTGAGCATTCCTCCCCTGTCTGTGGGGCATCCGGCAGTCTCTCCACGCTTGGTCTATTTCATGTTATTCAATGGCATTGTTGGATTGAGATGAGTTTGGGCGGGGGGGTGGGGGGGTCGGCTTTCACACCAGCTAATCGAGATGTATGCACTTGGCCAAAAGGTTCAGGGCTTGTGGGGCGACCTGTTTTATTTCCTCCCCGCTCACGACGGCAACACAAAGAAGTCAACTTCCGCCCGGGTTAATATCCTTCCCCTGCCCCGTCTCTAGTCAAAGGGGTTTAAATCACAGTGTTGACTTTACCTTCCCCTTGCTTAATGCTCTCTCTCCTAGTATTTGCAAGGCACCTGAAAGATTCCTTATGTCCACATTTGTTTCATTCCACAGAACTAAATCCCAATTTAATGCATTTTTTTTTTTAATCTTGATCTTTTGAAATGTCCTTTAAGGCTGGGAGTTAATGCTAATTAAAGAGGGCCACTAAAGGGGCAGTCAACCTCAATAAGAAGCTAACATATACAAAGCACTGGAGGGGACGGCTCATAAATTCTTTTTAGTTGGCAACTTTGAAACAAGTTACCAGCCTCCATTTTGACTTGATGAAAGCAAGTCCACAATTATTTCAGCACTAGTTTATTGTCCAACAAGTCTTGGCTGTTCACTGAGTAAAAGTTGCCAGCTAGTCACTAACTTTGCCCGTCTGCTGTCTTGCAAAGTTCGCGCTATGAATACTATTAATACAAGTACCTTACATTAATAATTTATGAGAGTCTACTTTTGCTGCTGCATGAAATTGGATTGGATGAGGAAGATTGATATGAATGTTTGGCCCACAAGACAAAAATATTCAGTTAAATGAGGCTAAAAAGCTTAACAGAGCTCCAGATTTGGGATAATTTTTGTACTACAGAGTTATTTCAGTCATGTCACTATAAATAAAAAACAACTCAAAACAAAACATTAATCACTCCTCATAGTTATGTGACACATTTGCATGCCTCATCACATTATATTTTGGGGGAAAACTATTAAACTATTAAAAAGCACTTTAAAAAAAAAAAGCATATTTTATCTTCAGGGAAAACAAAATATACCTTTTACACCCGCACTCACCATGAGAGCACCTCATTGACTGCTGTGTATATTTATCCACCTGGAAACAGAAATAGGATTTTGTGTTGTATGGAAACGTCAGAGTAAATTTTAAATGCTCTCACTTTATGATACAGAGTAGTTATTTTAAAGGTGTGTTCTAAATCAACGTCAAATGCTATTTACTTAAAAACTCAATTGTCTAAAAAGCCTCAATGTTGGATTTAAATCCAGACTCTGCTAAAAAATAAATAAATAAATAAATAAATAAATAAAAGAACCGTTTCATTACCTATCTGGTTCTTTATGCATCACACTTTTAAGCAGCTCACAGACTATTTTCCAACCCGAGCCGGGTAGCAGCTGCTTCAGCCAGGGGATCAGTCTGCATCTGCTGCGCTCCTCTGCAGCCTGTAGCCGGTTCGGGGATTGCTGCTATGTGTTGCACTGTTTTCTGCTCTGCACCGCTCGGTACCCTACAGCGTCAGTCAAAATCAGGCTCAGGTGTTGAGCAGGTGCAGCGAAAGCAGATGCACCACTTTACTTGTTTTTCTTGGCAAGAGTGAGTCTTTACTACTTGTTTATCCCATTAATCTATGTTTCTGTTTGTTTGTTTTTTTAAGAATTTATGGAGGGACCATCTACAGCAATGATTGAAAAGAACACACACACACACACACAAGTCACGTCGGGCCGAAGAACGCCCCTCAGCTGTGGTATAATGAGCACATAACACGGCCTGTCGTGATGTATTGCTTAAATATATATTATGCAGCCTATACATAAGTAACCGCACCTAAGTGGTTTTAGAGGCTGTCTGCACAGGGACAGGCTCTGCAGACCAGTGATTTATTTGCTTAAAATAACAAAAATAAAATTTTGTGTATGTGTGAGTGAGGATTTTTTCCCTCCTTAACTTTGTTTGTCTTTCCTTTATTTGTATTCCGTGCAGGTAAGACATCGCTGAATAACACTGAATTCTGAATCTGAATCGGCACTGAACACCATCCGTGTTTATTTAACAGACCATAATAAACCCATTGCCAGAGGCCCTTAAGTGCACTCTCATCAGACGTAACAATATATTTTTGGAAAACTTTTGAGCATTTGCCCTAGAGCCGTATCAGCTCTATCAGTATACAAACAACTCTCCAAGCAACATCTATCAACTCCAAATAACTGTCAGGAAAAAGTCTGTACTTACTATACTTGAATATTTACTCTGCATACAAACCTGCACCTTGAATTACAACTTCGTAGAGATACTTTTAGAGAGGCAGAAAAATCCCTATAGACGCAGCAGGCAGAGCATCCAGCAGGTGAAAATCTAAACTTGAACTCTCCTTTTTATGTACTGCCTGATTTAATTACGGTGACGTTACAGTAACACTCTGCATCTGCTCCTATCTGCTCTTCGTGTTGTTTTGCAGTATGACTTTGTGGAGCTATTGGATGGCAGCCGGCTTATCGCGAAAGAGCATTGGACTCCGAGCGAACCTGAGACACGGTCCCGCCTGGATCATCCGGTCGCTGTCCACCAAGCCGGATTCATCCAGTACCTGGACTCAGGGGTGTGGCACCTGGCGTTTTACAATGATGGCCGCAGCATGGAGGCTGTGTCCTACAACACTATCATCCAGGGTACGAGGACACACATCTGCTGCGACAGCTGATGAGTTTGATTAGGATGATGTGTGACGACACGTTTGAATGTTCTTAAACAGCTGTGCCTGAACAAACAAACTCTGAGGTTGGGCGAAAGATGTTTGGCTGCGACAAAAACATGCTGAGCTTTTCAAACTTTGAACCTCCTAAGAGGCAGATCTCTGTTTTCATTGGAGAGCAGTGGATTATTGTGCTCAACACTTTAATACGAGACCACATACAGCATTGATCCTTCCCACTTAACAACCTCTTCAGTGTTGTGAAGCCTATGAAATTTCCTTCTGGGTTTTGAAGTAGGAGAAACACTAAGGTTGAGTTAACGTTTTTCTTTTTCTATTTCCTTTGGGGAGTTTTATTGATCTGGTCCTACAAATATGAAGGTATCGATGTGTGAGGTCAAAATTGCCTGGGCCCGACATTGGCTCAGGGAGCATCCAATACCAGAATGAGCAATAACAAAAAAGCGTGTGCCCTCTTAACGCCAATCAAAATGAGGGCCCTGGTCTTTTGGGGGTGCCCTTTATGAGCAATGGTCTGTTGAATGAACACAAGATCTGTGTGTAGGATATGTCAGATTAACTTCAAGTCAGAGAGGATTTGGGCTGTAAACACTCAGGAGATCGCATGGCTTGTGTGGGCATGATCAGTCATTCAAAGGGTTGGGAATGGGGGGTTAGTGGCTGGGGCAGGAGACGAGATAGGAAGAAAAGGAAATGCATCAATGAAATGGAATTATTTGGTCAGTTTTAAAATGCCTCTGTGGATAGAAACTGTCGGGCATCAGCATACATGTTATGGAGGCTTAGATCTCAGTGGGACATGGACAAATATCTGTAAATGTATGCCATGTCTGATGTAAGTTCTGCAAAGAAGAGATGGTTAGAAAGTCCTGGTTCATCAGGTGGAGGGAAAAGAAAAAAAAAAGAGGAAACGTTGCTATCTTGGTTGTCTGTCAGTACTTTCTTTCATCAAATGTTCTACAAAAGAACGAACTTCAGGCTTGCTTTAATATGACAATCTGACGGGTTATTAATAGTTGGAGTCACACACTGCTGTATCCACAGATTCTGTCATGGAGTGCACACACAACTGTTACGGGAACGGAGAGTGCGTGGCGGGATCCTGTCACTGCTTCCCAGGATTCATAGGGCCGTACTGTTCCAGAGGTAATTATGAAGCTCATGGATGAATTTTGATTCTGGGCATTTTCCATATCTTTTAAAGGGTCAACTGGCTGAAATCTCAGAAATGTGTTTCACTCTTTTGACCCTCTCCCGCACATGTCTGGCAGAGCTAGACCAGTAGACTGCCTATATACAGATATCAGCAAATTTCACCTTATTCTTATTGCAGATGAACTGAGACGGGTTGATATGGTGACAGGTCTCTAGGTAGACAGTTTTTATACCCACCTGTCTGTATCTGTTCTATTCGCTGAAAAATCCCTGTTTTACCTAGTTGTTATATTTTCTTGAAACTACTTCAAAGTCTATGAAAACTTGAAATTATGTTCAAGGTAATGTGGGTGTTGCATTGAAATGCATTGAAGAATAAAAATGAAACTCCTTTCAGACAGTCGACATCTACACTATATTGATGTGGGGAGACGGTATAAGTCTGGCCACACAAAAATCCATCTGGATATTTAGACACAAAATAATTTGGCTGAATAGACATGGGGATCAATCCTCACATCCACATGTGGGGAAAAAGTGAAATATTGTGTTGTCTGGGAAGATTGTTTTTCCATCAGTGATGCTGTCTCTCTTTAGCTGCCTGCCCGGTCCTGTGCAGCGGTAACGGCCAGTACACCAGGGGACGATGTCAGTGCTACAGTGGCTGGAAGGGCACCGAGTGTGATGTTCCTACCACCCAGTGTATCGATCCTCAGTGTGGGGGACACGGACACTGCATGGCGGGCAACTGTGTGTGCAACTCCGGGCATAAAGGGACCAACTGTGAACAAGGTAAGGACAAAAGAAGAACCTTCTTCACGTGGATTTTGAAGGAACAGATATGCATCACGATCCAGTCTGGAGGTCGAGGGAATCGAAACAGTCCATTGGCGAAACAATTGGTGTTTTCAACTCCACCGAGCAGATAATGCGTTGAATGTTGTTATTGATACCATGTGTAAATGAACTCCCTCTTCGTGTTTAGATCACGTTAGGGTGCAAACTGGAACAGACTGTGCATCTCCCATTGATAGAGCCACCTATTGGAAAGCTCCACTGTTTGAAAACACCTGCTAAAATCGATCAGTCAATGGCACGTGGTCTTTGGGTTATCGACAAAGAGCTGCCGGTGCTGCTTCTTTCTCCTCTCCTTTCACTTCAGTACATTTAGCTATATTCCCCCGTGCGGGTAAAAGGCATTTATCATCTCAGATTTACATGTGCACGTCACTGATCTCACATGCAAAAAGATTCCTTCAAGTTCCTTAACCGAGTATATGACAGTTTGCTTTCAAATGGAGGCCATTTGGAATTGAAAGATATGCAATAGGACATTGAATTTGTACTTCAAATATGCTGTGTAACGGCTCCAGTGTCACTAATTGGTTCAGGTAAATAATCAATACTGGTTTCTAAGCATATGGAAATTCACAGTTATCGGCTCCAGAGGAAGCATAAATGTTGTTGCAAATTATCACTTGTTAGTAATGGGTTGATTATGTTGGTCATAATTGCCAATTATTAACCTAGATCAGCAGGTTGATGTGCAGATTGTTAATAGTAATTAATGATATCCGTCTTGACACTAATTGTCCTCCTTTTCCTTGTGCCTATAATGGAGGATAATTATGCTTTCAGTATATTGGGAGTACTCTATAATATACTGGAGGGGAGGTAGTTGAAAACAGCGCTGGAAATTACTAGCAGTCTCCTCTAAACTAAAAAAAAAAAAAAATTCAGCTGTGGCTCACTAGCTATCAACAGGCGCTGAAGTGAAGTGAAGTGATGTATTTTTTTGTTTGTTTGTTTGCTGGTAACAGAGTTAAAGTGGCCGGGGGAAAATAAGCAGGGTTGATTTCCTGTCTGGAAGTGGTAAACTGTGACGTCCTCATTGTGTGTGTCCTCAGTGGACTGTGTAGACCCGACGTGCTCCAGTCACGGAGCCTGTCATCACGGTGAGTGCCACTGTAACCCGGGCTGGGGCGGCATCAGCTGCGAGATCCTGAAGAGCACTTGTCCAGAGCAGTGCTCCAGTCACGGCACCTTCAACACCGACTCGGGAACCTGCATCTGTGAGGCCAACTGGACGGGAGCCGACTGCTCCATAGGTCAGACCTCATGTCACTTCCCTTTCATTCTCCTAAAGCTGCTACTACTATTCTGTCTGCTTTCGATGTGATTTAGAGCGCCGACAAAAAAACGTTTCCTGTGAATTTTCTTTGATTAATAATTTGGTCAGTGACACGAAAGTGTCTGTCAGACTTTTATAAACCTTTCATAACATCCTCAGATCTGTTGTTCCAATTACATATGTATCCCACTTAGAAATACAGCAATAGAAACACAACAATTCCTCGCATTTAAGAAGAAGAAAAAGGAGAAACTATTTAATTAATTAACTGCTTTTTTCCTACAGCTGACTAATTAACTAGCCAATTAATTGTTTCGCATTTTAAAAGCATTAAAGGGCATATTAAGCTACTGAGGTCTAAAAACACTGAAGTCTTTCATTTATTCATTATTTTATTGCTGCTATTAGTTTTGTGTTATTTGTTCTGCTTCAACAGATCCTTTCAAACACTGTAGTCGGTTCTATAATGTCTGTTTTGCTGTTTTTTGGGATGAAGCTGGAGTTTCTCTAACATGTAATTGGCACCATTTTTTTGGACTGTATTTATCCCAAACAAATGTCTCCCTCACTGTGAACAAACGCTGCAGACACCAGATGTCCACAACAGCAGATGCATACACTTTTATTAACACTGTAGGTTGAAATGAAATATATTTCTCGTGCTGCAGTATGTTTTATTAAGACACTTAGGTAATAACTATATAACTTTGCAACTCTAATACAACTCAAACATACCAAACTAAATAAGTCGTCAGTCTGTTTGAAATCAAATTTAGTGAACACTGGAGAACAATTTGTTTTCTTAAATTAATATGTCACAATTTGGAATAAAGCTGTCTGTGTTTTTCAGCTTTGTCCCATAGGTAAGCGTGTAGGAAAGAAAAATATTAATTTGTGATGTCCTACTGATTCCCGGTGCGGTTATGCACAGGATGATAAATGGGAGTCAGACTGACTGAAGGGGGTTTTTTTTTTTTTTTTTTTCTTCATCAGATTTATGCACTGTGTGTTTCGGTGCTGTGAGCAATGCGTTTTATGAGCTTCAGGTGACACGTTGCCTTTATCACCTTTAGTAAAGTTTTACTTCAGTGTGACAGGGCACAGCTATATGAGACAATTACATACACAGGAAAGCTGCAATGACACACGAGAAAACAACATTAAATGTCTGTTGACACAACACAAACACACCGGGATGCTTCAAAACGTCTCATTTCTTCTCCAAGGGGGAGCGGAGAAGTAATCTGAACCGGCCACAGGAAAGAAAAAAGCTTTCTTGGGGATGAGGAGACAGATGTTGACACCTGATAGTCAGGAGTCACTCAGGCATGGAAGGTGCTGCAGCACAAAAAGAAAGGAGCGATGGCAAACATCAGTGTGGACTGCTGCTCGTATCAAGTTCATGCGGTTTATGTTCACTTAGTGCTCACCAAAGAAACTCTGGTTTGGCTTAAACAGAGTAGGATAACATGACATTAATTATTCAGCAACATGCAAATCCATGTGTTGATGGTGACACATGTTGATTCTCTTGCAGTTTTCACATGGTAGTAACAATAACGAAACAAAAAGTTGCTCACTATGTTAAAATAAGTCCAACTTTGAGTGTGATCGCACCCTTGTATTTTTGTAATCAACACTTGCTGCACATGTTGAGTTGAAAAGGAACTTATGCCGACACGAAAGCCTGACCTCCCCATGTTACTCTTGTGTGGCCCAGAACATGTTCGCTTTTTTTTTTTTCAGTCAAAAATTTGTTTTCCAAAATGAAAATACAGCTTCTTTTTAATTTTTTTTTTTTTTATCTGTGCTTGCTTATTTATTTATTTATTATTTTTATATTTTTTTTTTTTTTGAGATCAGACACTTGTGTACCCCAAGCTGCTCTCAGCAGTGCTTCTTTGCTTGCCACCAGCTTTTGTGTTCACAGTGTTTGCCTTTGGACACAAGTTAATGACATGTTAGTTCAAAGGCTGGCCCCTCCCATCTGTTATCAGCACCCGAGATTCAGGTGATATATGCGCTGTCTCCCCACAGAGCAAGCTCATTCTCTGTGTTGAACCCGGAGAGACACACAATAGCTAAACTGAGTTGAACCACCAAAGGTGGCAGTCGTAGTTGTTTGTCTGTCATTTAAAGGCCATCAAACTTCTCCTGGCTTACGATTTAGTCAAATATCAAAGCATGAGGAGGCCGGCTTGCTAAATTTCAGACACAATCCTCTCACTCAGCAAGATATCTCACGCTTGTCAATAGTAGATCCCATGCAGCTGGTCTCGATGTAGTCCAAAAGTTGGGCCGTTTACCCACCTGGTAGGTCCTGGATTCCATCTTAATTAATGCTGCAGTTCTTCTTCAATTAAATAAACTTTAATTAACAAGCGTATACCACGGATCGACCGCCCACAACCCCTATCCAGCTCGAGTCAGGGGCGTGTTAAAGGCAGATAAACACTTTTGCACTAATGAAAAATTGATTGCATGGATTCTATGGAAAAGAGGGATCCCTTTGGAATTGAATGACTCCCCTCCAGAGGCATGCTTAATATTCTACAGTGTTGGCTCGACTTAATCAGAACCATCCAAGGTCTCTCAATCGAAGAAAATCTCCATTCAAAGAGCTGGAAACAGTCAGTTAAAAGATACCCCAGTGAGGGGAATGGGACTGGGCGAAGCAGCAGTTGTGGTGTGCAAAAAAAACCAAAACATTATGAGTCATCTCATCAATGACTTATTATTGTACCTTTTATTCAGGTGAGAGTTCTTAACTAATTTGATTTCTTGTACCGTATGCTGTAGCAGGTTTATTTAGGAAAAAAAAAAAAAAAGTCACAAACTTTGGTAAGGGATCATTGTAAATTCCCTGGAGCATCCAGTCACTAAAGATTTGAGGACACACTTGATCTGCTCCCTTTCAGCACACTGACGGCTATTGTCAGAGCAGAACCTCATGGTTCTTCTTATTCTCAGAAAAGAGCAGCCGCAGCTTGCTGAGCATCCGTTTTACACTGCTACACGCTGATTTACTTACCACCCGTGGATTCAATCATTTGAATTCTACTTTTTTCCCGAAGACAACAAAGATTCACAGCTGCTCCGCCGTTTCTGAAGCACTGCATTCTAAGAAAACGTGAATCTAACATCTCCCAGAGTCCAGACATAAGAACCTGCTCAAATCCAGCAGCCTCGCCTCGCTTTGCCAAGACGCCATGCAAATAAGCTCTCTGAATATGTAAAACCCAAAAAATGAGCTGTTCCAGAGGGTTTTAGATGAACAGTAATTGCAGTGATTTATTGTCCCTCTCCTGAATTTAGACTTTCTGAAGGATGACATGTTTTGTTTCATTTTAGGGCTTCTGCACTCATGAGAAATAAAATGGCCTCTGACATTACTGTGATAAAGATAAGCTAAAGCGGCTGCAGAATCAAAAATAACAACAATAGCCTGTGTTGCCTCTGCGTGCGTGCGTGTAAAAAAAGAAAAAAGGTCTCTTCCATTATCCTAGGGTAATTATTCAGTATACATATATTTAGTTTGATAAGCTCTGATGTTGTCTCGGATTGTAAAAAGCTGTTGTTACACTGATTGGGCTGTTAGTTGATAAGCAAATTAAAGTCCTTCGGAATTTGCTGCCGAGGAACTTTAACACAAAATAGACGTAAAATGAATCAGATACCGTCCGACTGCCTTCGCAGAATCATGTATCAATGTACAAATGGTTTCATTTTGATGCTCTGTTTAAAGTTTAATCTCTCCAGTGTGCGTTCAGACACACACTCCTTTACACCGTCTAGCTTAATGCACTTGGAGACCACTGCATTTTGCTGTTTATATCACAGAAAGCAGAACTTTCACATTAAATGTCAAGCACTGACAATTAAAGCCACTTTATTATCGCCTGAACCCATAAAAGCAATAACATTATATATCAAGATTAATGAGATGCTTTTTAAGGAAGAGTTATCCTATTTATGCCCCCCCCCCCCAAACTATTCATTGTGTATTATGGTTGAATATAATTGGAGTTTCAGTGCTTTGGTATTTTGTGTGCCAACTGTGTGTCCTGCTACACACTCATTTTAAAAAAAAGAGCTGTGTACACAACACACAACAAGAAGTCTGTTGAGAGCCATAAACCAAAAGAAAGCAGTAAACGCCTGACATTTTCCATGTAAAATCTTGCCTCTAAAGATTTCCTTTAATTGATGGCAGCAATTTTGAGCCCCTTTTTATGAATTTCTATTGTTCATTGCAGTAGTTGCCTTTTAATGTCAGAATTTTCTCGCACACAGTTTCACGAACACGTCCTTCATAATTTAACTTCTTCGCCCTTTTTGCCTGAGAAAAAGGGAACAAACATATCTCATAGTGTTTTTCTGAAGTTGCAGATGACGAGTACAAAAACATATCAAAAAGAAGAAGCATTTCACCAAAACAGAAGCTGCGTGTCTCCATTGTTGTTGTTGTTTGTTTTTTTTTTTTGCGACAGAGGTGTGCGTGGTGGACTGTGGCCCCCACGGCTCGTGCATCAGCGGCACATGTCACTGCGAGGAGGGCTGGACAGGACCAGAATGTGAGCAGAGGGACTGTCACCCACGCTGCATCGACCACGGTGTCTGTCGAGAGGGCAAGTGTGACTGCCACCAGGGCTGGACGGGTGAACACTGCACCATCGGTGAGACACTGTGACACATCCAGCACCATCCACCTACACACACAGACAGAAGGGCATGAACTACAGGAAATTCATTTATGGACAGGCTCAAAAGGGCAACTTTGGAGTGTGAATGTCAGTATGTTCCATGCGGTTTCAAGCGTCTGTTGGAAGGACACAGATCGTGACACAGTGCTGCTGCTGCCTACACTCACACTCACCTTTGCATGGCCAACTGGTGATCAGTGGCTTCTAGTGATATTTTTATTGCGCAGAAGTAATCTGTTGTTTACTGCAGCTCATTTTCCAGAGATCGCCGTATTAAACACTGGCCACAGAAGTGAGGTGCCCATTGATTAACAACATTTCCATTTTATTGCCCCACCCCAGCAGATTTCAGAGGAAGATGCTGCACTTTTTACCCTGAAGCATCTTTATTAATTAAACTGTATCGAACAACATAAAGTGCAATTGGCATAGACTCTGTCTTCAGCATCAAAAAAATGCTGTATGCATAAATATTCGAATTAAGTGTATTAAAACCAATATCCGGTTCTGTCAGTGGACAGAATTTAAATGAAAATTCAATTTCTAAGGAAATTTAATGCAAAGCATCTCACCCGCTGAAAAGAAATGAGAAAATGTAATTTGTTCTTATTGCCAGCCGTCCTTCACTTTTCACTCCCTTTTCAAATTCTCTTTTCTTTTTCTCAACACCTCACATCGAACTTTGTAATATTTTCTTTTTCATCCATTTAGATGTTCCACCTTTTGCACTGCTGAAGTAATGCTCTTGTATTAGCGAGGCGAGGGCAGGTATTTAGGGACCCAAAAAGCCCCGGGTAGGCCTCTTTAGAATATCATTTTTCTGAAATGGCAGTGCTTCAGCTGGCATTAATGAGGATAATGAGTTCTGAGATGTCACTTCTCATTGACCTTTAACTCAAAACTTCCTTGACACCTTCGCCTCTGTCAAAGGTCCTGTAGTTAAACCCTGACACGCCGCGTCAAACAGCATTTCCCCAAGTGTCATTTCCAACCTCTCGTGATGATAGATTCCCAGAGAAACAAAGATCCAGCACTCTCCAAACTGTTGAGCCCTAATTGCAAATTTACAGAGATGGATCCACAATACAGGCTCGGTTGCAGTCAGGGAGTTTCTGAGGGGTCACATTCTTGATAGAATTAATCTTTTCCCTCCTCTGGGCCGGCTCTGTACCGTCCATTTTCCCTCTTTCTCTCTCTCTCTCATCATGTTCCAGGCTCCCATCAGAAAGGTAACTCCTTGCTTTGGATGCAGAGTGGATGAATAGGGAATGCATTACTTTTTCTTGGAGAACGGGGGAGCTTATTTTGTCTTTCAAACCCTGAATAACTGCCATTGCACAAAGCGCCTTTTAATCTCATTACATGGCCAAAGCGTGAATAGAGGACTTCCTTGGCCATTCTTCTGTCACACGCATCTAGATCCTATTTTATATGCAAGACTTAACCCACTGTCACTGCTTTCTCAGCACTGCAGTTTACCACTAAGGTGTTTTTGATTCGTTTTCGTGTACTGCTTATTCATTGGCGTGCAGTTGTTAAAATCACTGAAGTGAAGATGATGGTGAAATTGAAAAAAAGAAAAGATGGAGAAGTTTAGTATTCTGCTTCGTGATGCATTCATATTAGAGTGCAGCTGAAACTACGTACGTCCTGACAAACAGACAGGAAAATGTTTTTGAAGGAGCTCCAGATCAAACCAGCTCATATATATCTGGAAACAAAAGCGTGTTATAACACTCACATATCAAGAGAAATGGTGTGTGCCGTTTGTGTAAGTCGGTCTTTCCCTGGCAAAGCCAAACAGATGGAGAATGTTAACAATGAATATTTTACTGAGGTTAAGATGCTGATTTCATTTTCATTGCCTCCTATGGAGAGAAATTAAATCGGCATCTGAGCCCCCCCCCTCCCAAAAAAAAAAAAAAACATGAAGATTTCGACCATGGAAGGATGTTTTATTCAGAGTAATCACTTCCTGCTTTAATTAACATCCGCACTCTAATACTGGAAACCCCCACACACATATTACCATAGTTCCACTAGGAATCTAATCTTCTAAATCTGTAGCTTCTGTCTTTTTGTGTCTCTCTTTTTCTCAAATCAAATTTCTACTTGTTTTCTCTGTTTGCATTTCTCTGCCTAACTCCTACTTATATCCATTCTCTTTTCTATTTTGTGTCTGTATGCCTGTCTGCCTGCCTATCTGTCTCTCTCCAACTCCCTCTTGGCTTGCATGTATAGCCCTGGATTCCAGAGTATCAGGTAAAAACTGCTTTTACTTCGTTTGAGAGTTATATCCTTCATGTATAGATGTTTTTTACTTTCTTTTTTTTTTTTTTTTTTTTTTTAACGCCTATGTTTTGCTTGTAAAAAAATTTTTCTCAGCTCAGTCATATCCTGTCAGTCATGCTTAGTGTTAGCCATTCGGCTCAATCACCATAATGACTGTGATTTACATACACGGTCAAGAGATTGAAATTAGAGCGGAAGGTGAAACGTGGCAAAGGCAACCATCATTTTTGGGAAAAAAAATTACCTGCAAAGCTTCTTTTCCAAATATTGAAACAAAGCTGGCAGGTACATCAGCTTTTATGCCAGCTACAGTTTACACCTTTTTTTTGTGCTCCCTGCAAGTTGCAATAAGTAAATGTGTTTGTCAGTCTTAGTTCTCTGCCACCACAGAGATAAGTAATTTTCTTTTCCAAATGTTTCCCTTTCCTCGGTTGTGTAATAGGAGCAGTCAAGATAGGATATAAAGGTAAATTGAACCACTACCCCCCACAGGGAGATTGTCACAAACAATCCCTCCCTTTTCTCTGTCTTTCCTAGCACGGCGTATATACACCTGTTCTATGTCCGAGTCGATCATAATGTTTCTGCTGTGATCCTGCTCCCCCCCCCCCCCCCACAATATGTCCCCTCATCTCCTGTCCGTCTTAACCAGTCTCACACCAGACTCCACGGTCCCTTCTCCACCTCCCCCCACCCACCCCCCTCGTCTTAATTCCCTGTGTCTGCCAGATTAAACGCCCCAGACTGGTGTGGTTTAGTCATTTCTCGGCTCCCTGTCTTCACCCTCCGCTAGAAGGAATGCGATCTGGCAGCAAGTGCTCTGTTTTCTGTATATGTAGAGACTCTTGATCCTCCCTCTTCTTCCCACACTTCTTCTCCTATTTACATATATACTCCCTTTTCCCTTTTTATGTTGCCGTTACTTCACATGAGTGTTTCTAACATCTGCAATGGGCTGTTCCCAGTTTTATTATTTTCAGACAAAAGAAATGAACTTCTCTGATTTTAGATTTTTCCTAAATGGGATTTCTGGATCTTTCAAGTCAAAGAATGCTCATGATGGAGCCCCTGATCTGAAAATCCCACTAAGTAAACGCACTAAGAACCATTCAGACTTTGATTTCAACAGATAAACCTCAGGACGTCATTAGGATTTGACTCTCTTGGTATCTTCCAGGTAGCTCAGCAGGTTTTCCGCCTTCTTCCAGTCTTACATTTCTTTTTTTCAGTGTAGCTTCACCTGCTCCTGAAACTCATGTGAAACGACTGTAACTCCACAACCCCTCCCCCCACATCCCCAGTCCTGTCAGAGGTGTATTGTACTGTATGTTCACTCAGTACTGTCTTTTATCATTTCTGTCCCACCTCTGCCCCGTCCACTCTATACACACCCTCTGCCTTTCGCTCTTGTCTTCTCCCCCAACCCTTCCTTTTCTGCTCCTGAATTTCCGACGCTGGCTTGCTCGGCTGTTTGACACATACATGATGTGTTGACAGACGGCTGCCCCGGGCTGTGCAACAACAATGGGAGGTGCGTCCTGGATCAAAATGTCTGGCACTGCATCTGCCAATCAGGGTGGAGAGGGCTGGGATGCGATGTAGCAACCGAAACGCTCTGCTCAGACGGCAAGGATAATGAGGGAGGTAAGAAGACAACAAAACCCCATGTAAATAGTGTTCAAGAAAAACGTATGTCTATACGTGTGTGTGTGTGTGTCTGTGTCTGTGTCTGTGTTCTTTATTGTGCCAGACCCCAATCTGGCTTTGACAAAGCAAACAAACAAAACAAAGCAATCACATAGAAGCTCTTATTGGAAAGAATATGAAAATGTTGTAGCCGAGCAGACTGTTGAACAGTGTGCTTTAAAATATACAGTACATCAATTATACAGAGTAGTTGAGACTATAATAGCTATTAATACCCCACAAGCTGGATTTTTAATAAGCTTGATGAATAAGCCCAGAACTTTTAAGGTTCATGTTAGGTGACACACTTTTCAATAGTTCATACTTTAATATCAGCTCCGGATCGCTGGTGTCACTTTGAGGAACTAAAGCCCATGCTAGAAGTCACCTCTGCGCACCAGAACTCTACTCCGTAATGGAGATACTCACATTTCCTTAGTCAAGCCCTAATGCATCCAGGTCAGCATGGTTTTCCCTCCCTGTCTCAACTGTCCTGTTTTCCAGATGGGCTCATCGACTGCATGGATCCAGACTGCTGCACTCAAATCTCCTGCCAGGGTCAGACCTACTGTCGCGGCTCGCCTGACCCCGCTGCCATCGCAGGCCAGGGCCAGGGTTCATCCGCCCAGCCCACATCTAAAGGCTTTTATGACCGTGTCAGTTTTTTGATTGGGCCCAGCGGCAGTCATGTGATCCCGTGGGATAACCCGTTCAACGGCAGGTAAGCAGCTTAATGAATTAGCAACAGCGCTTTAATTATTTGGATCACGTTAGCTGTTTGCTGTCTCATTACTCGTTGGGAAGGCACCTGTGTTTGTGCAGCCTCTCCAAAACGTCAAAGGATTTCACATCGCTTTGTCTTTGCAGTCCCACTGACAAGTGTGTTTACAGCAGTCACACTGCCACAAACAATTTATTTTTTTTTTTTTAACAAGCAAAGATTAAGTCGCTCAAGAGCTCTTGTTCCTTGCTAAGAACAACCTTGATGGCTGTAAAAATATGAGGATAATCTTTCTTACACCAAGGTAGAGACAGCACCGTGTGGTCTTCCAAATTGGGAAGAAAAGCGCTGCAAACATTTCACTTGCAGAGGCCATTTTCACAGCACACCAATCTATCTTTTATCAGAAAAAACATTTTTTTTTTTTCTATAATCAGCAAGACACCCATCACAGTGCATTTGAATATCTGAGGCTGTCCCACTTAAATAGATTTTCTTTTTGATACAAGCTAGAAAGGGTTTCTTTCTAGAAACTGACTCTCCTCCACAGAATCCCATTAAATCTGTCCCAGCAACAGAGAGTCAGCAAAGAGCCAGGAACTTAATGCTGGTTTTGCTCTGTACCATCAGATGACGGGAGATTGATTTTTGATTTTTGATTTTTTGCTTTATACAATATTATTAGATGTGAAATCGCTAGAAAGTGTGCTATTATTTGAAACATAATTTGATATATTTTCCATTTTTCAAACTGATAAAGGTATCAGTTGGAAGTAGACGGCAATGAATTGCTGGACATGGTGTTACTTTGTCGGCACAGTCTGGATGTGTCTCAATAATTACTGGAAGGACGGACCTTAAAATTTTACTAAAATGCTCATGTTCCCCTCCAGATGAATTCAAATAATTTTGGTGATCTCATAAAATTGAATCAAGGACTATCATCAGCAGAGCAAAACTTTTACATCTGTTTTATGACCAGATACCCTGAAGGAGCCAATTTCAAGTCTTGCTATTGGTAGCTATCATAAACAGCCTTTTAGCTATAAGCTGTCTAGAAGAAACAGTCAGCAGGTTTGCCATCAAAATCCCAAAGAGATGTTTCCAATGGCAGAAAGCCTTACTAATGTTAACTCCATGTGCTCTCATTTTCTCGTATTTACTTCGACTGAAGGTAGCATACCAAAAAGCCGTGGGTCACTTTTCTGGTGGTAAATCAATATAACGTCCACTCTGCTGTATTCCCATCAGCAGTACTTGTTGAGCTTTAATGAGAAATTCTTTCCATGCTAAGACTAAAATAACAAGACCACTATACCTGGTAGCATTAGCTCAAATAAACGCTGGGCATGAACACACAGCTGGCACGGCTGCCCCCACTCCACTCACGTTACATTTAGTTTCCACTGCACATCTGCCTGGATCCAGAAACCAAATTAGGCGCACACAGAACGGTAAATGTAAACAGTGTGACTTTCAAGTTTCGGCTTTGGCTTTTCATTCATGACTTCCTCTGATGTGACTACACATTTTTCAGTTCTGCGTTCATAATGCTGAAGTTTTAAGGTGTTTATCTGAGTTGAGGACGCTGATTGAAAAGTTACATTACAATATAAAGTAACAGAAGCCCTTTCCCAGTAATAGGCTGGCAAGCTACATCAATATGCAAACTGAAGAGACATAGTTATATTTTTCACCAAGTAAACTCCCACATCTGTTCACAATCAAAAGTAGAGTTTATTTTCTGACTAATGTAGAGGAAAATGATTGCCAACTGTGTGCAGAAGGCTTTGGGAATATTTCCTCCAATAGTTTAGAGTAATCCTTATGTAAATAGCATGCTTTACTGAAAATATAGAATGAGGCAATCCCCCCCACCACCCCAGCTGGGTTCTCAGTAATCCTCATCCTCATTGTCTTCAGCTTACTGTCGATTTCATGTCTGGCAGTGGCATTAGCACTCTTGCTCAAAATATTCATTTGCCTTTTTATCTCCTTGTAGAAGTTGGTTTTACAGTCAAGACATCATGGTGCATTTCAGCAGCTCAGCGAGCATGCATACCACTAAATACGGCAAAATTAATTACCTTTTCTTTGTGATTGTGTGTCTTATCAGCAAAACCACCACACAGGTGAAATCATTTTGGGGAAGAGTCGCGTAATGAAGTAGGATTGAGTTGCAGCAGAGTTTGTTTGGAGGCCTATATTTTTCAAACACTCATTTGAGGTTTTTAGGGTGAATTATTTATTGAGAACCTTTTTGAGAGTACACATTATGGAAAACACACACAAAAAAAAGTCTTCAACAGAGCATCAAGACTTCCAAAAGCAAAGGGGGCTGTTATGTGTTGTAGCAGACTGACTGATGTCTGAACAGTACAGGGACTGGAAACAGTTGGAGGTCATTCCTCCTCTTCATTGTGTAAGTAAAAAAAAAGGGAGTAGATTTCAGTGCGCAGTCAGGTTTCAGATCTCGGCAGTAAACTTGTCATTCGTACAGCACAGAGAATAAAACATGTGTTGTGGTTTAGGGCCCCCCCTCCGCCCCACACACACACACACACACAGACCCCATCTACCTCCCCTCCCTGCCATCACCATCAGTACCCCAGCAGGATCACGTGTACCCACACAAGTCTTCCAATGGGTTTTCAGATGGTGTTTTTTTCTTTACAGCCGGCGTGAGACAACGGCCAATATGACTGCATGTATTATATAATTCATTTCTGTAGTCTCAGCAGGTGGTGTAACTTGCCGTTTGTTTGGGAATGGGGGGGGGCTCAGCTCAGCTCAGCTCAGTTCTAGTAGCATCTGTCTGCCTCTCTAAAGATTAATAGAGAGACAGGGAAGAAAGAGTGAACCTTCGACGGGGCTCTTAAGTGGCCTTGTTCCCCGAACCGATAAATAAAGAATGGGAGATGGTTGTGCCAGGCGTGGAGCGGCAGGGAAATGAGAGCGGCTAGAGCTGTTGACCATTTCCATCTCATGTATGTAATGACCCGGAGATAAAGTGGCAAAATGAGACATCTTTTCCCCACGAGTGACGAATGCAGCGAGAACGCTGGTAAAATTCTGCTCTACGCTTGAGAGGTGGTGAATGATTAAATGTTGATGGAGAAATATTGCATTGTCTCCCTTACTTACTTTTAAACAAAGAACTGACTTAACAAATCACTTCACACTCGAGAATATACGAAGGAGAAGCAACGCTGGCCAAGTTTTACCTGAAGGGCCAGCAGTCATGTTGAATAATCGCAGAGAATATCTGAGGTTTTAATCATGTATGAACCTTCAGTGTCTGTGATTTATGAAGCAACAACGTCAAAGAAAATACAGTTTTTTAGGTAAAAGCAAGGGTGGAGGACGTTGGGGGTGGAAAGCCTTTTGACCAGAAGCAAATCCATTTTCCAGCAGGGGTGGGTGGGGAGAGTGAATGAGTAATGCTCTCCCGTGCTCGAAGGACTACCATAGAGGTGGCCTTAAATGAAGTATTTAACCCACCCCACTGCTCTGGTAGCGCCGCTCTTTGGCCAGTGGAATGAAGTGGGTTATATAAGGCAGCCCCCCAGGTGTGATCGTTTGAAAAAGACACAGGTGGTAAAGAAGCTCTTTGTTCATAAAAGCTCTCCTACATTTATTTTTCAGTGCCTCCATAGACCTCAAAGTCAGTCACATTTTAAGGTTTCACTGCTCAACAGTTTGTATTTTTTTTTTTTTTTTTTTTGTGTGTTCAAGTTACATTTTCTTTTCACATCTTGCAGTATCTATGGTTTCATCTTTCCAAACTCGGATGGTGATTCGTTTGTATGGTTGTGTTGCACTTTCTTCGTCAAAACCCTCTTTTCTTTCCTTTTTTTTTTTTTTCTGTGACAGTTTGCTACCAGTGTTGCATTCCTGTTTTTCTGAATCCCTCCAAAGTGGTTCTTGACACGCCAAGGCACCAAGCTTTGCAACTTCTCACATCGAGAGGATATGTGTAACTGAGCTGAAGAGCTCATTTAAGCACAACTCTTGTTGATATATTATGTTTCATCATAAGTATTACCACAGACATTTATCACAGCAGCAAGTAGAAGGCTTGGCTTTGACACTGACAAAATACCGTTTTTTGGAAGTGAAAGTACTTTAAAAGATTAATCATGCTTTCATCATGTCATCTCAAAAATAAAATTCTGAGTAAATTCTTAATTCAGTGAGGTCAGTCCTAAAAATCAGATAATATTTAACTCACAGGTTTCATTAGATTTACCCGACACTTTATTTACCAAGTGAAATTTGGCACACTGGTTGTTTAACTGTGTGTGTATCTCATGTTAGCTATATAAGATGCTCTGTGTTTTATATTCTTCGCTTTGATGCTCACTATGTTTCTGTTTCGGCCTCACAGCTGAATGAACTTAAGAGCTATGTATGCTTTGAATATTATATCTCGTATGCACATAATAATATTTTTAATAGAAGTAGCAGAAGCGTATGGAAAAAATCTACATCAATTTCTGTGTCCTAGCAAAAAATAAATGTGCCAATACATGTGCAAGATTAGATGGATTAGATTAGATAGCAGATTAGATTAGATAGTCCTTGATGTCTTGGAAAAGTCATCCCACTGACTTATGTGCTTGAAAGAACAGCAAAGAGGCCCAAAGAGGTGCACTGCACGTTGCCCTTTTCATGAATAACAGCCACTGATGTGTGTGGTTCGAACACTCAGTAAATCATACCAGCCTATTCCTGCCACTGGCAAACGAATAGTAGTTATTAGCAACTGATACTGCGGCTGCATGTTGATGCTGACTGGTATTGTTTGTTTACTCAGCCCTTCCTGTGTTTGTTCGCTCATACAGCCTGGCATCAGTCATCCGGGGTCAGGTCCTGACGGGGGACGGGACACCGCTGATCGGAGTCAACGTGTCTTTTCTGCACTACCCGGAGTACGGCTACACCATCACACGGCAAGATGGCATGTAAGGGAGTCTCTGTGCATACATTGGGCCTGTAGGTGCCACATGCATGAGCTGTGTCAGACAGGCAGCTCAACCTCTTTGGCAACTTTGGCACTGCTGTACTCAGACCGGTATGGGGGGAGAAAAAAAAAAAAAAAAGGGCTCATTGTTGGGAGAGTTGTCCTGGCAGTTATCTAATAAACATTCGAAACAAATTGAAACAGCCTCACATTGTGCCCTAGAACAATTCGTCATGCAAATGTCACCATGGAGGAGGCCATTTTGAACCAGGCTGTTTAAAATGCATTGAATCACCAAGGGTAGAATCAATCTGCTCACAGAGTAGTAAAACATGGGATTACTATCTGACCTTCTCCTGCTATTACCACAGACAGCTCCTTAATAATGGGATTGCAAATATATACAAGACAAATGTATGTCACATATTTTACTGGAAGGGTTCACTTCAGGTAGGAACTTTACATCCCAGATGCTCATCAGAGATAGTGAATCAGGAAGCCATTCAAATTCAGCAGGGAAGGGACATGTTTAGGTGTTGACAGTGTGGAATAAAAGGCTTATGAGTGGAAGGGAATTGTGCAGCTGTTGTTATGATGCACAATCCTCGGTCCCCAGAAATCTGGGGATTATCTGATTTCTTCAGATATTCTGCCCTGTAACTCTTTTGACAAGAAGCATGATAAATGGTCAGGGATAATCACAGTTGGTTAGCCAGCAGATCCGCTCAGTATGTTAAGAAGGGTGGTGGGGGGGCAGCATCAAAGCCTGGCCTCTTGCAGCTGTGAGCTCCCCATTGCCCAAAGTGGAGAGAGCTCGAGAAGGAAGCTGTTGTAGGTCAGCTGCAAAGCTTGGCTGTTGGAACGTGCATCCATGTGTGTGCGTGTGTCAACCCGGGGAAAGTTGGTGCATGCATGTGAGATGTGCACGAGCACTGAAATCCGTTAGGTTGTGTGTCTTTGTGCGTGTGAATGCATGCAATGTCACCACACAGATGCTTTACCCCCTGGGCAGCGGAGCTTGCCGAATATATAGAGCAGCACTTCAAAGACTCGCCCTTCATTTCCAAATCAGTAACTTTTCCCTGAGTAATGTCATACTAATTAAAACAAGCTCACCAGAGGAAACTCCCAAGACCCAAGACTCCCACCAAATTCAACCAGAGAGTGTCTTCTTACACCATGCCTGGTTAAACAAAAGTCATAAATTAGACTCAGTGAATGATAATAATACATGGAGGCTGTGCAGAGGGAATACACTTGAAAAGGAAAAGTTCTCTCTGCCATTGAAAAAGTATTAACAGGCTTAGTCTTGACAGAATTATTTTTCTTTGCCACTTCGTACTTTTTAAAATTACAGTCTATGTTTCGGCAATTATTTCTTAATGATAAAATCTTACACACCAGGATAATTGCTGAGATGTGGCGATGTGACAACATTGGCAAAGAGAAGAGCTCAAATGAGCAGCAAGTTTCAAAGCATCATCACGAAGAATCTAGTTACCTTCAAACTATTGTTCCCATGCAGATCTTTATCTGTATTTTTTTTCTTTTACAAGAAGTGATAACATGAAGTGGTTTATTGAAAGAGCTGACTTGTTTACAAAGGGTCGAGTCTTCTGGCTGCTCATATATCTCGCCTTGTTCTCAGATCTCAGCACTTCAGTGAGTATGTAATGTAACCGAACTATAGAAACAAGACCGGAGTTTGAATTATGCAGACATCTTCTATATTTACATTAATATTCACTTTTTCCCTTATTACTCTAAATATTTTCAATGTACCTCCATGTTTGCATTTAATGATGGTTTGTCAAGGTTTGACCTCCTGGCCAATGGCGGTGCTTCTTTGACACTGAGTTACGAGCGAGCCCCGTTCCCAACGCTGCACCGCACGGTGTGGCTGCCCTGGAACGTTTTCCATGTGATGGACACCGTGGTGATGAAGCGGGAGGAAAACGACATCCCCAGTTGCTACCTGACCGGCTTGTTAAGACCCAACCCCCTCATCTTGGCCACGCCCCTTTCCACATTGTACAAGACCTCCCCAGAAGACAGCCCCATCATCCCTGAGACCCAGGTGAGGCCTCTGTTACAGACCAGACACGGGGGAATCATATTGCACGGCTTTTACGGACAGTTCCAAATTTCTGCTCATATCTGATTGTTTTGAAAGGCTTTAATGATTTAACCCATGTTTGATCGCAACGTTACAAGCCGCAGTGTGGAAAATGTGCAAATACATAGTAACGATAACTCTGTTATCTATCCTTTCACCATGGTATCGCTCGCTTATTTTAAATAGAGTCAGATTTGTCTTTCAGTTTGCCTTTGAGCCTTGATTGAATTCAGGCATCTCCCCAAATGCTCAGCCAAAAATTGTGTCATAGCTACGCTGATAAATCTGGAGGGCAAATCGCATGGACGTTACATGCTTCAGGATTTGGTTTGTATCCATTTGGCTCAAACCAGATTTGAAAATTACCCAAATGCAAAATGTGACTCTGCAGCTTTAACTGTTTAAAACGGTTGTAAAAAGTATACATTTGACGGCAGACTGAGATAGAATCTGACCAATTATTTAGACTCTGCAATACAAAGTTGAGTTAAACTTGGTATTTTTGGACCATTATTGTCATTATTAGCGGAGTCGTGATTTTTTATTTATTTTTTTTCTTTTACCCCCCCCACCCACCCAGATTCAATAATTCATTGCCTGTGGAGTTGGCTCAATTTGCATATAAACTAACATAGTCTGTGGTTTGACATGAAAAACGTATATTTAATATTTTCAGTATTCAATATAAATTTATCATATTTGCTTGAGCTGTATAACACATGTTACCCTCTATGCCTGTGTAACTATGGCAACAAAATTTCTGTTACATGTCAACTGTGGTCTGTTCCGACCTGAACGCAATCTGTAAAGTGCAACATATCATGTGATGTACCACAACACAAAATATGCTGTAATTAGTCATCCTCTGCATTAACCCAGCAAACTCTAGTCGCTGCTGTCACTTACAGTAGGTCTTTAATTCACACTGTGTTTTTGGCACCAGACATCAGCTGTTAATTAAATTCCTAGGTCCTTCATGAGCAAGTGGCCATACCGGGCAGTGACCTCAACCTGGTGTACCTGAGCTCCAGGGCAGCTGGCTACAAGCCCATCCTCAAGGTGCTCCTGACCCCGGAGCGTCTCCCCTTTGGCCTGATGAAGGTCCACCTGATGGTGGCCGTCATGGGCCGTCAGTTCCAGAAGTCTTTCCCTGCTTTCCCTGACCTCTCCTATACCTTCATCTGGGATAAAACAGACGCCTACAATCAGAAGGTCTTTGGCATGGCAGAGGCTGTGGGTGAGTTCCCGCTGTGAGGCGCCGTATAAAGATGTTGTGTAAGCATCGGTTTCTTGACGGATACCTTCAGGCGATGAACCTTGGTTGAACTTTTGAAGATTGATTTTACTTTTTGAAATTGAGGATTATTTTGTCAGGGGCTGCTTTTATTTCCATGTGCAATATAGATTTAGCAGGTGGTGTGAAATCCTGAAATCCCCCAGCGCGGCATTTTTGAAGGCCACTGTAACCACTTCTGCTGACTCCTTTGTTTTGCATGTATGATATTTCAGTAGCAATACGCTGACTGCAGTATTGCCTATGAGGCAGCGATCTGAGAAAATCCAGCAAGGAGTCAATAGTCACTATGAAAAATAAGAAATCATAATAGAATTTTTTTTGATTGCATCATGCATAATAGGCCACCTTCGTTTTAATTTGGAAGTGTCACGTGAAGGATTCACTTATGTTCATAATGCCCAGTTTACATGGAAGTACTTGCATTTGACAAACTCTCATAATATTTCTTTCAAAAGCTGAGGGATTATGTTAAGAGGGATGAATGTTCCAGCACTTCAGTTTACATAATACAGGAAAAAACCACAACCCTGACAATTAACAGGATTCTCTAATGACGACCGGCTCTAAACATACCACCGTGTTCATGAAATTCATTGCACAGTAATGCCCTCCATTCGAGCTTTCGTTTGAATAATTTGTGCCACTTTACAAACTGTTTGCTCATCCTGGCTCGTTTTCATTTCAACAAGATAAAACAGACAAATAAGACGAGAAAACATAAAATACAAACCGCGCAGGTGAGACAAGGGAACCCCACGGGTCTTATAAAATCCTCCCAGCTGGGGAAAATGACATAGTCAATGAGAAGAGCAGAGCCAGTGTCTACAGAAAACAGCTCAACGTGGGCTGAATGTGTCACAGTGTATGAGCCTCATTTCTGCCGTTAGCACCAGGTAAGTAGGTTGCAACCTTACTCACCATAGGTATCTGCTGTCATTACTTTCAGTGTCGGTGGGATACGAATATGAGTCCTGTCTTGATGTGGTGCTTTGGGAGAAGAGGACAGCGGTGTTACAAGGCTATGAGCTGGATGCCTCCAACATGGGAGGGTGGATGTTGGACAAACACCACATACTGGACATTCAGAACGGTAAGAAATGTTCGCAGAAAAAGTTGGCCTTTTAGGGTTACAGGCAGGCAGTCCTCACCCTGAATCCCTGCAGTTAATATCTGAATGCGAATGAAATATGGTTTGTCATCCCATCTGGGGATAATAGAGCAGAGTTTTGAAAGGCTGATCATTCACAGTAATGATAGAATAAATCAAGGATTAAGTCACCAGGGTGCAAGGCTCACCGCACTTGCACACTGCTCAGCTATTTTAGGAAGAACATGGCCATGCGGCGACTGGTGACGGGTTATGCTTTTGATGAACAGGCGTCATGTTTAATTCTTGCATTAATCCAATAGAGTAAATTAATTTCTCGCTCTGTCATCAATCAGAATCGCTTTAATCGTTCAGTACAATAAATGGACAACGGTTTGTCTTTGTCAAGCTGCCTCAGAGATGAGAGAAAGTAAAACATAATGAAACTATCAGATGTACATATAGCGTTTTAAGTCTCTGCCGGGTTGTGGTACAAGGAGGTCAACACGCTGTAATCTGGAGAATTCAGTGCTATGTTACAACTGCTCTGGCAGTAATAGGACTACAATTATGAGAACTAGGCCTCGGGGTAGTGTGCATTGTCGGTTTGCCAGGCCGCTGTTTTGACATTAAACCCTCTCCAGCTCATAATTGTTGTTCCAGTTGTCTAATGCAATTTGTGTTCCTTTCATCTTGGAAGTAGTCAAGTTTGCCGTGGTGGACTTCAGCTGAGTCTTTAGTCTCACTCCGTCAGGCTGAATGTGTTGTAGTTGTGGATTTTCTTGCATCTTTGTTGTTGTTGTTTTTTATGTATTTATTTATATTGTTTGCTTTTACTCATTTTAATAAATGTGAATGGTAGAAATGTGTACAGAGAGAGAAAGAGGGCCAGAGAGCTCTGTAGATATTCAGACTGACTTTGTTTCTTTTGTCTTTCAGCTTCAGAGTCTGGGCATTTTCTTTGATAGATAGAAAGCGAGCATGAGAGGGGGAGCGATGATGACAGAGTGAGAGACAGACAGGCAGACAGGCAGACAGACAGACAGATAGAGAGACAGATAGAAAGAGTCTACATCTTGAATCAGAGAGTCTGGGGATTTTCTTTGACGATTCCTTCAGTGACAGTATCTCTGCAGAAGAGCTGGGCTTGCTTGTAATAGATTTTTTTTTTCTCCTTCTCATTTCACTCTGTTATTTTTGTCACAGAGGAAGAAAAAAACACCAAGCAGTGCAAATGTGAGAGACGGTTTTAATTTGTAGTTGTTGGCCACACGTGTTTGTTCATAGGAATGTTTTGGATCAGGTTCGGAGTGTCGGTCATCTTAGTTCTGAGAAAGATCATTTACATCAATCATTTTAAGAGGTAATATTCCTTAATGTGATCATTGGGAGGGGGTAATATAGTGGAATGTGAAATTATATGATATTATTAAGTAGTCTTAATGTTGCTACAGGACAGCATCTTGCATTGGATCTTGTGCCTCGGTGCTGTGTTATATTCTAAGGTTGTATTGAAAACCTCCACTCGCTCACTCAGGGGTCGTCCTATTCACCTAACAGGTGGGAGTATCTCACTTCTCTGATTCACTCCTCTCTGCAGTGCTCTGTAGGAGCTGAGATAAAGTCAATTTCCCCAAAAGCAGCAAAAACACACAAATTTAGCTCTCGGTGAGCTTTTATCGGGCAGCACTTTGGCCTTCAGTCAGCAGCTATCAACACTTCAATGTACATCTATATGGAGCTGCTTCTTTATTCCGGTGATTACTATGTCGCAGACACAAATATGTCCTGTGCAATAGATGGATAAAACACTTTATAATGAATTCAAATTTATCGTCTTTGACGAAAAATGCCTGCTACTCCTGCAGAGGTTAGTTTCCTTAATGACACAACATATCGGTATAAAATGGCACATTTTTCTCCCTTTAGTGTTTGATTAAATACGAGTTTGTAAGGCACCATCAGCGGACCAAGCAGGGTTGAAGAGGTTAATGAGATTCGCTGATTTAACAGCGCAATATTAAAGTGTTTGTGCGGCTAATTGTGCATGAAAATAGATGGAAAATTGATGGTGCTGATATGCAGTTTGCGTCGCCACATGTAATGAATTCTTTCGGTCCCCTCGGTCTTCAAAACGCATGCAACACAAGCTGACCAGTCATAATTTTTGTGGTCTCTATGTGGTATCTCTGTAGCGCTGATGAATAGTTACACATATGCAGAGGTTAACATGAGCCCTGGAGCCTCCTCACATGTCCTCTGCAGCTGCCTGACACGCAGTATAAATCCGGCTTTTGCCGCTGTGTCTCTTTGGCCCGGTCCATCAACCTTTATGCAAACCTCAGAGGTTATTTCTGTTACTAGATATTTTGGCAACTGGAGGAGGTCTGTTTTTTTTAAGGAGGGAAATTTATGCAGCCAGATCTCCGCGTACATCTTGACTCTATTCTTTTATAGCATCATGCATACACACCCACAATTGGCAGGAGCAAGGACACTCATTCCGCTGTACTGAGTGGGTTTTCACAGTGAAGTTATCCTACATGTATATGAGTTCCTTTCACATCTCGGCGATTGCGCAAGCTGTCTTTTGTCTGATGTGTTTGTGGAAAACATGTCAGTGAAACAGGAATCTTCCTTCACTTTGTTGAGACCTTGGTCTCTACTTTGTCCTTCTTCTTTGCTGAACGTTACTAGTACAGACATAAGGGCCCATAACGGAATCCAATCTGTCAAGCCATTCAGAACGTGAAGTTTGTGAAGCGCACAGAAGAACACTGAAACACGCCTCTAGCTTGACTGCTGCCGGTGCTTTGCTTTTCATCCCACCTGTCTCCAAGTACAACACACCCATCTCCAAAGCCTTTGCTGTGGCAGCATCAGAGTTGGAGCTGCAGTGTTTGTGATCAACAGATAGTCCATGTGATATGTTAATGCACGCCGCGTCCTTTATTAGACTGAGCAGCGTGCTTGGATTTAGCAGAAAACCGGATGTTACTGTGCACGAGAAATCATCGTGAACGTGGTTGTAGGCGGACATGGAAGCACTGATGACAGATGCAGCCTCCTCGAGGTTTGTGTTGTTTTTTTGTTTTTGTTTTTTTTATCTCCACACTATTCATTTGTCCTGAATGATCACCGCCCTGAAAATAAAAGTCTGACTAAATTTAAAAGATTCAGAAATAGTTTAGCAAACTCGTGTTGTTCTGTCTCATTTAACTCTGCCTGACAGGAGCTTAATCAATTTCTCAAAAGGGTTTCACACTACAATCCCATTAGCTCAGCCCAAAGACAGTGAGCTCTGTGAAATGAGTTTGGTAGTGACTTTGGTTTGCCAGTTCGTACAATGTTCCCATCAAAGTATCATTACTCTATCTGTAATCCCACCTGCCTTTAGCCTCACACATATTCATTTTTACTGCACAAGCTGTGAGTAGACACCTCAGTCCGAACTGAATTATTCACTTTTTGCATTCAGCCACTTTTGGACGTTTGAGATTAATGGCCCAGGTGTTCTTTTTGGGCAGGGAATGCAGTTCGATATCCTCGGTCGACATGAAGATGAATCCAAATATCACTGTTTGCCTTCATTGCTGCTCCAGTATTGATTCTTTAATGCTCCAAACCTTGACTAATGTCCTCACCCAACACGTTAGCAGGCGCCGGTTTTCTGCAGCTGCACGGGGGGTTTAGCTCCAGACATTTTCTATTCCTCTTTGGTGTGACTCCTGCTTCGTTTTCACGCTGCCTCCAACATGTGAGGACCTTTTCTCTCTGCATTTGTGGCAAAAGAGCCGGGCAAAAGCCGTCGCTCTCTGTCTCTCTGCCTCCACTCCAGAGCCTGTCAAAGTAGATAAGGCAAATTGATGGTGTCTGTGCTTTAGTCATGTCACCCCCCCCAAAAAAAAAAAAAAAAAAACTTCCCGTCATTACAAATAGATTTGCCCCAGCCCTATTCTATAATCTGCAGCTTGTCTCTATCTGGGGTAAGTGAATAGATTTTTACTACGCAGTGCCCAATAAGAATTTACTGTACACCTCCTGCACATGCTGCATTTGAAGCACTGAGACATTTCCTGCCCACTTTTAGCCTTGATGATGGCGAATCAGAGGAAAGCTGGTGATATGTTTGAGAATGACAAGTGAAAAGAAGAACAGAGAAGGACAAGGAGCAATTAAGTCTCTCCTGCTCCTCCCTGCCCAATCTCTGTACTCTCTGTATGTCACCAAGGTGACATTGCTCAGGGCGCTCCTAGTTTTTTATCAGGCATTGAGACTTGGCCTTGCATTTGTACCATTAATCATCGGGAAAGCTGTGATGTCGGCATTAAAGCGTTTTCTCACTACAGGACTTAACTTTGTCTTTTATCAAAGAAATGATTACCTTCTGTCCCAATTCCAAGAAGAGAATCAATTGAACAAATTGTAATCATCGAAGGAGTATGCATTTTTAGAGGTGGCGCTGAGGTAGCCTTGTCATTTGAGATGTTATGAGAAATGATCTTTTAAAGGAAGGAGGAATACAGCAGAATAGAATTGAATGGATGTAAATGTTTTGATTTGTTTTTCAATATTTTCCCATTATTATTTTGAGAAATTCACCGTTACTGCCAGCATCTAACTGTGTGTGAGTGTTTAATAATGCGGTAAATGCTGCGTGGCATGCAGTTACATTACATTACAGGCTGTATGATTATATTATATCAGAGTGATCTTGGAGGAAGAGACACAACAGATTCCCAGACTTTCTGAGAAGCCTCTGCTCACTGTGCCAAGCAAAACAGTGTGGTTTTTGTTGGTTTTTTTTTTGGTTTTTTTTTTTCTCCAATTTCTATCCAAAATTCCAACACGCCCCCACACAGTAATTTACTAATCAATGAGCAGACACGTCTCTAATGGTCGATCCATTCAGCTGCCATACTTATTTGGACTCGTAGATCTCCTCTACGAAATCTGCCGGGGGAGCATTAGTCTGTTCCAGTATGTGCAGAAAATCTGAACTTTATATAAATTGTATTTTTCTCACATAAGCTGTGTCAGAGAAAATTTAGTTTACACTTTTATGGATTCCATCCAAAGTCGTCGCTGAGGGAAGTAAATTTTGACTCTGGTTTCAGACTCTGAAACCATTTTAGTCTGGCCACCGTTGGAGTCCTCTTTCGGCCCACGGCGCCGTAGAGTCAGAAACCAAATTCCCATCAGCGCGGCTCACAAACTGAGACATCACAAGCTTGATCCTCGCAACAATCATCAGCAGTAATGTGTCATGACCAAGTGTCCTTGAGGGAAGAAAACCAAACCTTAATCCGCTCACTCGCTCTACAGCTGCTCCACAAAAAGGCGGTCAAAGTTGTGCATGTCTGAGAAAATCAAAGTGAGTGTCTGTACTAAGTGTGGACAGATCGTGGAGGGGTAACTGATGATTGATTTGTCTATTTAATCCATTCCATTATGCTGTCTGATAGCCTATGGTAAGACTTGTGTGTACAGTAAACTGTGATGGAAGTGTAAATAGAGAGGACCACGGCAGCTTGCCAGAATGACCTCAGCATTAATGTCTTTTTTTTTTTTTTTTTTTTTTTTTTTACTGAACACCAGCCAAACTGCTAGCTAGCTGTACTGCTGTAACTGATCCATGTCCTACACACTGCATTAAGCTCCTGGATATGAGAAACGTCTTTGTGTCTCTGCTGAATGTTAAGGAGATATTACAGAAACATGCATTGAAATTCTGGTCAGAGGAGACGGAGTGTTTGTTTGTTTGCAGCCATGTTTCTAGGTGCAGTGTAAACCCTCCATCTCATCGGAGAGTTTTCATCGCACTGTGTGTTTCATTAATTTAGCAGACACGTGCATCACAGATCAATTAAAGTCCCAAGGTCGCGCATTTGATGGCGTCACGCATAAAGCCATCCCCCAGACCTATTTGTCTTTGTTAGAGGCTCGTGCGTAGTGCTCTCGGATTCAAAAGACAGATTTTCTTTGGTCAGATTGTCCTGTCAGGAGTCTCGCCAGACCGTGGCTTCATTTGAATTTGCCCTTCAATCAATTAAATCAATGAGAGGTACTAATCAGAGAAAGGACAAGCAGCATGGCCACACGCTTGATTTCACATACACCAAGGGTTATGAAGGCTTACGGGATAACGTGGGAGAACAACATTATGGGGCAATTCAGTCAAGTCATAGATTCTCTAATTAGGACAGAGGCAGTGTGAACTCAGACAAGTTGTTGGATGTGAATAATGAAGTGCTTCCAGCATGCACTTCTTCACTTTGATGTATTTTTGCCCTTTGAAGAGGGTGCCACTGTATTCTCCCCCCCCCAAAAAAAAACCAAAACAAACAAACACACAAACAAAAACAAACAACAAACAAAAAAACTTAGTTTGCAGTGAAATGCATTTATACTCTCATCTCTCTGTGACCTGGGTAAGGCTTTCTCTCTCTCTCTTATGTACAAGCAATGGGATTTTAGATCAAATATGCTTCAAGATGAATCTGAATTAGGTTTATATCAGTCGAAATTACAATCATCTGTTTGGCCGTGTGGTGCCAACAACTCGTTGCGTCGTTTTATTCTGCTGTCTGGGTGTGAGTGGATGCAATGCTTTGGATCATGGTAGTGTAAAAGTAATTATCCAAAACCAATCAAACAGCCAATTACATTCTATTATAAACAAACCACGCAGTCAGTATTTTTTGATCGGGCCAAACATTTTAGGTCCAATGGAACGTGGTTACCTGAGTTTTAATTCTGCTTCCAAGTAGTGAAATTGCATTAAGACTGGAATAACTTAAGTCAGGTATTTCACACTTTGGTCATTAAGAACTATTTTAAATAAATGCCAAATATTGAACATGTTAAACATTTCTCTATGGTTGTTCCAGTTACAGTGTGCGTTGTGGTTTGAATGGAAGGTGCTCTTTGTAATTTCCCTTGATACAGTATTCAGTTACACATGTGTATTTAATATGAAAAGGCACAAGCATCTGGTCCTTCGTTGTCTTTTATTTTGTGGTTGTTGTTTGTTTGTTGTTGTTTTTTTTTTGGGGGGGGGGCCCTCTCTTGTAATAAAATGGTTTGACATTATGGAAAATGTGTTTGAAGTGCTGCTTTGAATTCAATCAAAAGGGTGTTATCATTCAGATGTGTGTGTGTGTGTTGAGTTTGGAGCTGGAGCCCTGAGTTGGTAAGATTAGCCCAACACAGGAAGGCAAACGCAAAAAAACATTTCACGGTAAATTACTGAACAGTTTACCTTTACGCAAACTGTTGATGCTAAGATAAGCTAATTGTCTCCAGGCCTTACCTATTGTCAACGTACAGACAGACGAGAGGCGGTCGACTTTTGTCATCGGACTGTACAAGAAAGCAAATGAGTGCATTACCAAAAATGTCAAATGCCTCCTCTAATGTGTGCGCATATGCGTATGTATAACATTGTAAACTGAGAGGCCATTTACTGTCATTCTAGCCGGCTCTGTCTCATAAAATGTATCTGGTATCTGAATAATGAGCACATTATCTGTGGCCAGTGACAAAAACAACTCATTGTATTACAACTGCTGTTTTGTCTCGCAGGCATTCTTTACAAAGGCAGTGGAGAGAACCAGTTCATCTCCCTCCAGCCCCCTGTGATCTCCACTGTCATGGGGAACGGTCGGCGCAGAAGCATCTCTTGCCCCAGCTGTAATGGACAGGCCCAAGGCAACAAACTGTTGGCGCCGGTGGCTTTGGCATGGGGCATCGATGGAAGTCTGTATGTTGGAGATTTTAACTACATCCGCCGCATTTACCCGTCTGGCAATGTCACAAGTATCATGGAGCTCAGGTAAGAGCGAGGCCTCGTTGCAGGGATTTTTGGGTGCATTGCCTACAGCCTATCACAGTCAGTGTTGTGTCCCACAATGCACAACTATTAACCCTGAACTGTGTGCGTCTTCAAAGTTTTTCAGTTATTATTTGTATTTCAACATTCATCTGCTGCAGCAAAGACTGCTTGACCCTAAAAAGGTTAAACATGACCAAAAAAAAAAAAAACAAAACACAGTTCCTACTTCTGCATTTAGTTTTTTCAAAGAAAAACTAAGATGGCATGGTAGACTAACATCCACTCATACACATCTTTCCCCCACCCATAGAAATTTGAAATCTTTTCCCCATCCGTCTCCATAATTAGGAAGGACATCCTGTCTTCAGCGTGTGATTGGGATGATTTTCCCTCTCCTGCCAAGTTGGCGTCTCTCTGCAGTGACTCTGTGATTCGGGCAGTTGGCTTATTTCAAAGTACCAGGTGTTGATTAAATGTACATTGGTCTATCATACTACATGAGACACATATATTAAAAACATATGAGGACCGCCACAAAAGGGCAGGGGTCACGGTGAAGTGAAAATTGTCTGGAAGTTAAAACACACATTTATACCTGCAGAATTATCCGTTACGACAGAATGATCTTCACTTTTGCAAAGGCTGCTGCAGTATGACTGGAAGGCAGGGTGCTTCTGCAAAGGAGCATGCACACTCAGCAAATATTTCCGAGATAAATTATGGTTTACCGACATTCTGAGTCTCCAAGCAGCTACTTCAGTCTGTTTACAAGGAGAGAAACACGACACGACAGTCAAGACATGTTTGTTCACCAAATGAAATTTAGTCTCACATTAAAGACACACCAAGGGCAATTTTAATGCTTATTAGATGCTAGTTGCAATCTGGATTTAAATCAATGCAGTTTAAAAAAAAAAAAAAAAAAAAAAAAAAAAAAATGCATGTTATCCTCTTTAAAACATTTAAAGACCAAAGCGGCTTCCATGTTTGGTATGTATGAGGCATGCTTGCTGTACAAGTGCCCAAATACTCCATGTGGGACTCCCTGAACGACTGCTGTTAGTGTAAAAGCTGCATTTACTGGCTTCAGCATCCATGGCAACATGTTGCACAATCAATATTTCAAGGAGCGGTCAAATTTACGAAAAGAGAGGCAATGCAGGACGACGCTGCGCATACACATTTTCGTCTATGGGGTTTTCAACGCTCAGCCACAGTCCCACGTCACCACCTTCTTCCAAACAGATTGTTGTGGCATGCAACTTTCTGCAGTGGCTGTTTGTTCTTCAATGGGATGTTTTAACTTTGTGCGTTTCGGCTGTTTGTTTTTTCCTTGCCAGACTCGGAGGGGCGGAGAGAAAAAAGAAAAAAGCTTTCGTGTTTGTAACTAAACTTTGAACCCTTGTTAGTGCCATGGTTGCTTATTTCTCATGACTAAAAAAAAAAAGAGAAAGAAAAAAAAAAGTGAAGGCTTTATTATGACAAGACGGGCGAAAAACAACCTTGAAAATGAGAAGTCAAAAGTATCCCTGTAAGAGTTCCCAATTTTGATTCTGGATTTTTTTTTTCTTCCTCTCTTCCTGCTCACTCTGTACCCTGTCATAGAAATAAAGACTTTAGACACAGGTAGGTGTCTTTTATCTTAGTGCATGTTTTCTATTTCCTGCCCATACATCATCATCTCTATCATCCATTTTACAGCAACACGAGTAACTCTCCCTTTTCACATTCACCTTTAGCACTTGTGATTACGATGTGTAATTATAACAAAACAATCAGAGCTTAATTACGTCTGCACAAGAAGAGTTACTAAAACTTTTTGTTTATTGATACAGTGGCCACAATATCCACTTGCACAGATAGAAAACATAAAGTCATTCATATTAAAAGAGAACGTCAATGTTAATACAATCGGCATCTATGTTTACGTTCTAATGCAGTCCAAGACAACAGTGCTCCAATTAACAGTGCCATTGCGAAGCTTATAATTACATTTCCAGTGATGGTGTTTGGCAGATGCTGTTACCCGTAGGGGCTTACACAACTGCTTTGTATTCATAATTAAGACGACAGCATCGGATCAAGTGACTGTGCAGATTGGTGGCAATTAGGTTGTCTCGGTGATTAACTTGACCATAAGTGCCAGAGGTGCAGCAGACAGCAAAGTGGAACGGCTTTATTAAGTTGGTTATCAAGGTGAAGCATCTGGTATGACAAAAAGATTATGTGATGTAGACATCTTCCTGTTGTTTTCGTTTAAAATCAGCAGCATTTATCCTGATGTGTTTGCACAAAGCACCGTTCCCCCACTCCAACCTCGCCCCCGCTGCACTCCCATTTTAACCCCAGCTCCATTTTTGATCAGCGACTGTATCTGAGTAGTTGCTTGCAATCTTTCATTGACCACCAAGAGTAATAAATCAAAGCCTTCTGGTGCAGTGAAGTGCAGCATGATTTGTCATCAGTGGGCAGAATGACAACAACAGTGTAGCTCACTGTGACTCTATGTGACATTAGTTTTGTTTGCGTGAATCCGTCCAACAACAGATCTGTTATTTGTTCACTGGTCCAAAGGGAACAAAGAAAGCTACATCTGTGTGCAGATGGGAGTCTCAATGCATAAAAAAACAAACAAAGAAACAAATGTTGTTCCCTCACATGGCTGCAAAGCATTCGTATAGCTTGTATGCGTGACGCAAAGGTTAACAGAGATGTTTGTGTTTATCATAGCAGAAGCATAATATCAGCAGGAGAGAGCTTTCCATAGTGCGTGGTTTGACAGTGGGCTGATTGCTGCCTGGTGATAGTCCACTCTCGGCAGTGTGGGGTTGCAACAACCTCTCAAACTTATAGCAGGGAAAGGAGCATAGCCACAGAGTTATGTGTGAAAGCAGAGGAGGCTGATGTGAGGGCTGCTTCTTTCCTGATCAGCTGGAGGCTTCTGGTTGCCCACTAGGTTTGCAAAGCCAATAATTAGGACACTGTGATGGTCTAATCAGGAGATGTTGAGTCCCTGGAACACAGTCTGATTTGCTGGTCAATTGGAAGTTGTTTAGTTGGTCTTGAAACTGCCAAAGAGCTGCCGATACGTTGCTGATCGTTTTCGTCCACTAGAAAAACACGAGCACACCGGAATGCCCTAAAAGTTGGTATGCACTGCCTTTAACATCAGCTGCTTCACAAAGGTATTATTTATTGCTGGACTGTTTTATAAGCCTGCATCATGTCATGCAAGTGTTTCATTTACTGTGTCCACCCCATGCAGGTCGACTGTAAAAGGAAAGGTTACTCACGCACATCTGGCTATATTCTTTCGAGGAACTTGATAGCAGCCACCTATTTTGGGCACATACTTTAACCCGTAAAAGCTGTCAAGGTTTACGACTCCATCTTTATCATTTTACAAAGATGTTTCATTGCCACATTTATTTTGCCATCACATCATCCTACTTCCAAAGCCAACTGGTATTGACTCAGGTACCATTAAGCTGGAGTATAACCAGAGAAGCCATGTTTATGACAGAACTGTAAAGCAAGCTATTTCTCATCTTAAGTGCCTCTGTTTTGAGCTGTTTAATGACACTTGAGCAACTGCTATGTATCAACTCTGGCTCAACAGAAAAAGTTCATTCAGTGTTGTGTGTGTGTGTGCGCGTGTTGTGAATTTCTTTAAAAGGGAAAAAATTAAAATGAAATTCTCTTTCTTTCATGTCTATCCATCAGTCAATTGTGTTGTAAAATCATTTGATGTTTAATCCTCTGAAGATTTCAAAGGGGGTTAAATTCATCATGAGACGGTAAAAAGAATGCAAATAAGCAGAAGCAGATGCAATCCCATTAGATGTTGCACTTTGTTAAGACAAGCCACTAACTTCCTTTAATTTCCAAAAGCTTCTTCCCACAAGGGAGTGATAACAACTGAAATGACCTGACTCACAAGTTGTCATTTCTGCTTTGTTTTGGTATCCTCTTAAATTCTCTTCTGACTTCCGTCTTTTCAACCTTTTCCATCTTTTCCTTGTTTATTCTCAAAGGCTTTGCCATTTTCTTTCTCCTGCTGTTAAAATTCTTTCTTTCTTTTTTTTTTTTTTCCACATAGAAAATAAACATTATTTCCTCCTTCAGTTCATAATGGGGTTATTTTAAGCTGCAGTTAAACTGGGAGGGGAGAGGAGGGGAGGAGGGGACAAGTTAGTTGCTGCAGAGAAAGACATGCTTAATGACAGCTTAATATAAGAGAAATGCCCTGATTGAACATCGGCACTTATTTACTTCCATTTCTTAAGATTCAATTAAAATACAAAGACACGAGTCTTGGGAAGCTTCTTTAATTCCATTACACTTGTAATAATGTATGCAAGATTGATGATGCTGTTCAAACAAATACAGACTGTCTATACTCATTTAATGTTCAGAGAATAGTTTCTGCAACTTTTTCTTTCTATTTATTTTCAAGAAAAAAAAAAACTTTAAAGAATGCAGTATTAGCTGAATGGATAGATATAAAGGAATCTGCTCTTGGTAGTAATTTGTGCTCACTCTGAGAAAAAAATCTGACTGAATTTCATCAAGAGTCAGTTAAAATGTGCAGGTTGGTTTCAGATTTAGGGATTATTCCATTAGGTCACACATTGGCACTATTTAAGGACTTTTTGACTGTACTGTCATGGTATTTATAGAAAAGACCCTGTTTGTCTGTGTTTAACCGAGTGGTTGTCTCAAATGCAGTAACAACCCAGCCCATCGCTACTACCTGACAACTCACCCAGTTACTGGCCACTTGTACGTGTCAGACACAAACTCCCGGAGGATCTACAGACCGAAGACCTTAACCGGGACCAAAGACCTGCAGTCCAACACAGAGGTGGTGGCTGGAACCGGCGAACACTGTTTGCCGTTTGATGAAAACCACTGTGGGGACGGAGGCAAAGCTCCCGAGGCGTCTCTCACTGGACCTAAAGGTACCATTTATAAAGTGATGAGGAGTTTTTAAGTTGAGCCGGGGAGGGGGTGATGATTTGATTTTTGTGTGCTTTGGGGCAACTGAAAGCCAGCTGATGGATTTCAATGCAGTGATTGATTGATGACTGCAGAACTTTTAAGCGGGACTGCCAGCTAAGACCAACACAGACGCTGCTGCCTATCAGAAGGTTGTTTCAACCTCCAGAAGTATAACACGTACTTCATTTGACATGATGGGAAAGTCCCATTAAAACCATTTTAACTTTTTGCTGGCATTCTTTAAGATCCCCCCCCCCCCCCCTCCCCAAACAGCTTTTTTGAAATTGGAAGTTTGAGGTGGCAGCCATCCACATGACAATAGCCACTACGCACAACTTGTTGTCCACATTTAAATGGCACATGACCATTTGTGTTTGGATTGCTCACTCTTCCACAAACTCTTCTGGATGAAAAGGCTAAGATGAATTGTTTTGCGCTACTCGTTGCCGGCTCTGAGCGCCAACTGCGACAGCTCAACTTTCGGCTGGGTGATCGAGGATTGAGTGAAGGCAATCTAACGGGGCGACTCTTAATGATTGAGTGGGTGGAAGCCGAGACCAGGGAAAAAAACAGCAGATGGCTCAGTTTTTTGTTTTTTTGTTGTTGTTGTTGTCATTTTTTTTCCTTTCTCTGCTCTCAGACATTTGGTGAACTCTGTTCAAATGTGACACTTTCCATCTGTCTGAAAATCTCAGACTGTCAAATAGCCGACTCACTGCTTCAGTGCTGGCTCCCTCAGGTTGTCAATGTTTTCACAAAAAGCCATCTCCGGTAGACCTAGCCACAGGTCAAACCAAACTACTCACCTTACACAGAGTCTTGGCCGGAAAAGAAACTGCTCCAGCGGTAAAACAAAACATCACACTGATTGAGAACAACTTGAATCCTCCAAAAACTACAGCACAGTTTTCCCAAGATCAGCGTCTCTCTGTCTCTGGAATTAAGCCCGGAGCACAGCAGGTTGAAACCAATGAGGAGAATGGAAAGCAGCCGTGCTGCATTCAATTCTGTACCAGCTCCGGTCGCACCTTACGACTCTGAGCTGACACTCAATCCTTGAGACAATTTAGTCCACAGTTGTCACCATGGCAACTGTCTGTCTTTCACCCCTTTCATCTAAAATTGGCCGAAGCTGTCATTTCCGCTCCCTCGCTCATTCATTTCCTCAAATGGTGTGCAGAGTGTTGATGATTGCTGCTGTCAAAAAAAAAAAACAACAAAAAAAAAAAAAGCCCCAAACGCACCACTCATTGACACCTCCACCTCACGAGGTCCTTTTTTTTTTGTTGTTTTTGAGGGAGAGAGAGAGGAGGGGGTTATGAGACGTGGCAAGTGCCCATATACAGTATGAATACAGCCTTTCCCACTTCTGCCTGAGAAATTATTTAATACCAGAAAAGCAGCCGGTGAATTATTGATAGATGTGCTTTTTGCAGTGACCTGAATAATGGGAAGGCAAGCTTGACACATGTAACCATCGTGTTCCATCCACAGAGTCATGCAAGCAGAGATGCCGCATATCTACTGTGCTCCCTTGTTATCACAGGTTTCTCTTTTTTTTCTCAGCCTTCTGTTCTCTTCTGTTCTCCTGTCTCAACAGGCATCGCCGTCGACAAGAATGGCCTGATTTATTTTGTTGACGGCACCACAATACGAAAGGTGGACCAGAACGGCATCATCTCCACTTTCCTGGGCTCCAACGACTTGACATCGGCCCGGCCTCTAACCTGCGACACCAGCATGGACATCAATCAGGTGACGGGTCTCTCACAGGCTGTACGACTCGCGCATCACAGCGCCGCCTCATGGTCCCCGCTTCGCCGATCCGCTCTGTTTGCACGCCCGTGACTCATCTTTGATTACATAACTGCACATATAATGCAGATGGTGTGCATCTCATATTTTCATGAATGATAATCTTTGAAGGGCTGCTGGTTTGTGAGTGAGACTTTCAGATGCTTTCTTCGGAATTTACCTTCCTTCATTGAACCTGGTAAAAGAGCCTTTTAACATGCAGCTCCTGCTGCCAAGAACCCTCTGCAATTAAATTTAAAATTGCAAAAACTGCTCTCTTTCTGGGAATCGGAATCATTGCAGCAGAAATTGTGTGCTCTCTGTTCAGGCTGCTGTTGGGAAGAGTATTCGAGAAGGGATGTTCTAGTGTAATCCAGTCATTGTTTGATAGCATTAGATCATTCTTACTTATTTATATTGACTGTTTTCAAATTGCCCCCTAGAATTTAGGGGGGACGGTTGGTCTTTTTTTTAAAGAACCCCCTTCGTTTGTTTGATTCTTAAATGGGTTCTTAATGGCATTTTCATTTCTGGTTTTATAAACCTATTTTACTTTAATTGTCATTTTGTCAGAAATATGGTTTTGTCTGCTTTGTGTTTTCGGTTTTTAACATTGTTATTGCTGCATGTCCAGACACAGACATGTTTGTTTGTTTGTTTTTTTTTTAATCTCACTGAAGATTCCCCGGTAAAATAAGTGTTGAATAAAATATTGGCATTTAACTGGCAGATCTTATCCAGAGAAAGTTATCGTGACATTAGTGGAATATGCTCCAATTCCTGGAAGAGCAATAAAATTGTTATAAGGTGCTTTGTGAAGAAACAACAGAGACAAAGAAAATGCTTTCTCTTCCTTTTTTTTTTTTATATTCCTTTTTTCTTTTTGTACTCGACTCTCAGCAACAACAGAACATTTTCTCTGAGAGTATTGGTGGAAAATATGTGCTTGGAGGAGGATGTAATTTAGGCAGGAAGTGGAGACATGAAGTGTTTATTGAAAAGATGAGTTTTCAGGTCACAGCAGAGGATATGAAGGGAAGAATAATTACTCCTTTTGGGGGGCCTGTTTTGATGTGGCTGAAGCTGAATTAATGTTTAGGGTTCCACTGAAAATTCACAGCATTGAGGACACTTAGACCAGACATGATAATGAAGCAGCACTCCATTGCGAGTTTCGCTGCCGATAAAACATTTTCTTCTGCAGCACCTGACGACAGCTGCCTTTGTCCGACTAAATTTACTATCTCCCTCTAAACAGGGCGACATAAAAACGGCGCCCGGTCGTTATCCTGCAGGTTATATCATTACCTCCGAAGCATAAGTGGAGCTTCTTGTGCTTGAACATGAATATCCCTCCTTACTTGACTCCTTCAGAGTTTGGAGACCAGACTTAAAATGAATAATGAAGTGAAATAAAACACAGAATTTTTTTTGTAATGAAAATAGAGGTTTTCGTGAGCTCTCCTCTGTGTCCGTTCACACAGTGAAGGGGGGAAAAGTGAATTTTTAGGTGCATTGAACATTCAAAGTGAAATTGCCGCAGGATCAGGTTCTCCCACCTCTTGCTTGTGCACCAGACATAACAGGTTTTTTGTTTTTTGTTTTTTTGAGGGGGTGGGGGGTTTGTTTTTTAAGCAACCAATTTACATTTTAATTAGATTTCTAATGTTCTAATGCAGATCAGTTTACAAAAAGAAATAGTACAAACAAAGCACTTAGTTGATAGGAAAGACTACAACAGTGGAAACCAGTGACCCTGACATCAGATTTCAAATATGTTTGGTTCCTTTTGTGAGATTAGCTACTCAAAAAAAAAAAAAAAAGTATTGAAAGTTTGGAAAAAAAAAAAGTGTTGGACAGAAAATGGAAGGGTGTTCTTGCAACATGAGAACATTTTAAATGCAAAAAGGGCAAAAAGCAATCTTTGTTTGTGCTAGTTTGTGGGTGGTGAACATGAGGGGGTAGAACATGAGAGAACAAGAAGACAAAGGATTAAGCTTGTCACTTTTTGCTAATTACTGCAGTCATTTGGTTCGAGCCAATAAAGACATGGGTTTGGCACGACTGTATGATCCTCGGGCATCTGAGCTCCAGAACTGGCTCAGTGCAGTTTAACCAGTAGCAGCCTTAAAGGGAAATTGTTTTATTATTAATCACCCTCTGGAAAAACACAATCCAGGAGCATTTTTTTTTTTTTTTAAGTTTAAACACACAGTTGTGTGTTTGATGCCCATTTGTGCTAAAAAAAAAAAAAAAAAAAAAAGAGTGCTTTTTTTATGCTCTGAAGTATTTCTGACTCACCACACAGGGACAAATAGATGGCCAAGTCTTCCTCACTTCTCCAAGATGTGTTCAATATTACTATCAAGCTTTGATCCGTGGAAAATATTTTTTACTTAATTTTGATTTCATTTGATGTACTCGATCGACCACCCTGCTGTGCCCTAGTTCGTACGACACGAATAGAACTGGAAGGCGTGAAGTTCACACAAAAGGTTACTTTTGTAGTTCTGCTGTAGTCACAAAGGGAGAAAAAGCCCAGATACTTCATTAAGTTTGGAATCGTCGCAGCATGTTTAAAAGTTGAATCATGCTTAAAATTCCTGTATCAGCCACGGAAAAACAACGCATGGATAAGAGATAAATGTATAACCCAAAGGTTTTATCATCACATTATCTTTTTCCTTCTGGGCTGTTGAAATTATACATTTTATGTTTGATAAACTAGCACAATGTAGAGAAAGACTGCATCTCTACTAAAATGTCATGTTCAATTCTTGCGCCAGCCAGTGTCTTAATCGTCAACTGGGTAGATTATGTTTCTTCCATTGAGAAGGGAGATAAAAGTAATCTTCTTTGAGTAAAGGCCAAGCCTAGAGGAACAGAGGACAGCTTGAAAGAGCTTGAAAGAGCAGGACACTGTATTCATGCTTTTTGAATTCAGTATATTGAGTTAGAACATCGGTACATTTGCTTGGATGTGCTTTATTGCGTGTGACCAGAGCTCATGTTTGAATCTTTATCACTGAGAAAAGATAAAGGAAATGAGAATACAAGAAATAAAAGAACACGCAATAATCTGTTCATGTCCTTTGTTTCAGGTGATTTTGGAGTGGCCCACAGACCTCGCAGTCAGCCCCATGGACAACTCGCTGTACGTCCTGGACAACAATATAGTGCTGCGCATCACACAGAACGGTCAAGTAAGCATCGCAGCCGGCCGCCCTATTCACTGCCCACTGGCTGGACTGGAGCGCGGTATGGCGGGCGGCCAGCGGGCGCAGTTGACCCCCCTAGAATCTGCCGTTTCCATCGCTGTATCTTTCCATGGTGCCATTTACATAGCGGAGACAGATGAGAGAAAGATGAGCAGGATCCGGAAGGTTTCTGTGGATGGAGAGATAACGCATTTGGCAGGAGCTCCTTCTGACTGCGACTGCAAGAATGATGCCAACTGTGACTGTTACCAGACAGGGGACGGCTATGCCAAAGATGCAAGGCTCAATGCTCCATCTTCTTTAGTGGCAGCTCCAGACGGAACACTCTACGTGGCAGACCTGGGCAACATCCGCATCCGGGCCATCTACAGAAACGGGCCGACTTTGACTTCCAGTGCCAGCACGTACGAGGTGGCTTCCCCTGATGCCCAGGAGCTGTACGTGTTCGACAGCAACGGCACCCACCAACACACTGCAAGCCTGCTCACCGGCGACTTGAAATACACCTTCAGCTACAGCACAGAGAACGATATCACGGCTGTTACTGACAGCAGCGGCAACACGCTGAGGATCCGCCGAGATCCGAATCGCATGCCGGTGCGTATTGTTGCCCCCGACAACCAGGTGATTTGGCTCACAATGGGGACCAACGGCAGACTGAAGACTCTGACCGCACAGGGCCAGGAGCTGGTGCTGCTCACCTACCACGGCAACAACGGCCTGCTGGCCACAAAGACGTCGGAGATCGGCTGGACAACTTTCTATGAGTGAGTATAATGCAGACATTCACCGGATAAGCTTTATCACTTCAGCAGAAGTCCGTCTGAGTTAGGCTGCAGCTGAATTTAGGCTTCCTTACAACTCGAACCTGCACACGCTGCAAATGAAGCGCTAGGACAAATAATGGAAACAAATTCATTTTGCATTCTGCCAGATAACATTATGTGTAGGAATAAGCACCCACAGACGAGGAGACAGTATCAACAGCCTCACTGTGGAAGAATTTATTAAACATTTGTTTGAGCTTGTTACCGACTGCAGAGCTGAGTTTGACACTAATATTTATCTTGCTTTTTAATTCTAAACTGAAACATCAAACCATGAGGTATAAAGACAACAAATGTTTTCCTCGTGTGCACCCGCATGCACAGATCCTGTGTGTGTGTGTGTGTGTGTGTGTGTGTGTGTGTGTGTGTGCACGCTGCCCGAGCTCACAGCTCAGCACAAGTTCAATCTATAATTAGTAACTGCAAATTGTTTTAGGTTCTGTGCATTTAATTGAAACCTAATTATAACATTTGCCTCAGTTCTATAAAATAGCATAGACGTAGCTGTGTTATCTTCCATAATGCACAGAGCAGCAGCAGAGATGTCAGTTGTAAAGGCCTGTTGTCTCGACTTTGTATGATACATTTTAGATTTGTATTTTTTTTTAGTTAAGTAGAACAAACAGACCAACTCATGATTTTATTTATTTATTTATTTTATATATATGACAACCCACCTTGCGTCTGTGTTGTAGTTAGTCTTTATTTTGGTACAATGGCCTCTCAGTGATTAAATGATTTTCTCCTTTGTGTAACTCACTGTCACTTCGCATTATATCATGGATGATATCCTCACCTAAAAAAAGAAGCAAAGCATTCAGTTGAGATTGTAATGACGCATCAATCATCCAAATAATTGAATTCATTACAAGTCTGCGGTTTTTATTTAAAACTGATAGCTGCGGAGATGTGTCACTCTCCCATTTCAAATATTTGGATTGTGTATCAGGTTGATACTGACACCTGCTCTCTCCTGATATGAAGAAAGAAAATGTGACATCTTAATTACAATAAAGTTAATGGATCTTACAAAACAGATAAAAAAAAAGCTGATAATTGAATGCACTGTGGCGCTAAGATCCCTCATACATATCCACGTTTTGCCGTTTCACACAGCTACGACAGTGAAGGACGGCTGATGAATGTGACGTTCCCCACCGGCATGGTGAACAATTTGTACACGGACATATACAGCGCTTTGACGGTGGACATCGAGAGCTCCGTTACTGACGAGGAAATCAGCATCACCACCAATACCTCCACCATCCGTGCCTTCTACACGCTGGCTCAGGGTGAGGCCGCGGCACACATCTCCCCCGACTCTGGCAGCTATTTTGTGAACGGTTATTTGTCATTGTTTCTGGGGTTAGTGGGGCAATGTTGAGTAAGCTTAAGTCGTGTATCATTAGAGCTCAGAGGCTCTGACAGATGACAGTGTAAGTGATTACTCCCTCAGTGTGTGGTTTTGGTGTCAGGGAGAGACATCAACGTTGTGTCTGAATGCTTTCTACTCTCTGCCAGAGCCAGATGGTCCACTGATTTCAGCCCATCGTGTCCATTCTTTTCATATGAAAATTGTCTAATTTAAAATACCGGAGACTTAAAGCGCGAGTACATGCAACGGATACTTACTTCAGGAAACTATCCATAACATTGACTTTAGTGCATAGTAACTCTTTCCTCCTGTTGGAAGTAGCACTTTATGTTCACTTTTTTGTTTACAGACCAATGTAGAAGTAGCTATCAGGTTGGCTTCGACAACTCACTGAGGATTACCTATGCCAACGGGATGGACACCCACTACCAGACAGAGCCCCACATCCTGGCAGGTGCTGCCAACCCAACTGTAGCCAGACGCAACATGAGCTTGCCAGGGGAGAGTGGGCAGAACTTGGTGGAGTGGCGCTTCCGCAAAGAACAAGCCAGAGGGAAAGTTATCGTGTTTGGACGCAAGCTCAGGGTATGTTTGATTTTTTTTTTTTTTTTTTTTTTCCCTTCTTCTTCTTCTTCTTCTTTCTCTTTTTTCCTTTTTGCCTTGAAGCAAATGCAAATGATCAACACATACATATAAAAGTCACTATTTCTGGTTCTGGGTCCTTGCTCAGCTCAGTGGGAGCATTGCAATGGCAATATTAAGTCTCGGGAATCAATAAACCCGTGCAGGTTACTTGTGCTGATAATCCGACAAATTGATCAAATAATGACATGATGTGGTGTGGCTGTGTCACTGTCCTTGTTATAACCTTGCAAAAAATTAAATAAAATAATGAAATTCTTGTGTTACATTTAAATGTATGGGTCCCATTAACATCCAGTTCTGTATGTTAGAGGGTTATCAATATTCTAGTAAAGTACATAAGTCCACCTCTTCTTATTTCTCCTTCTGTGAATCTGACTCTCTGATTTATGATTTACAAGACTTCATGAACTAAACTTGGGCGGTTACTTTGCTTCACAGTAATTTTCATCTCCACTAAATTTAGGAGGCTGTGATTTAAGAGTACCTGAACAATCGCCAGAGTGTCTCTCAGTTTAATGAGCCTCGTGAAAGGGGTGTTAATCTCTGTGACAACTCTAGTGAAAATCTTTCTGAATACTTTTAAGAACCTGCCACACAAAGAATAGTGATATCAAAACCAAGAATATGTTCTTCATACTTCATACTGTTGTGTAATATATGTACATGGGTTTTCTTTGACCGTTCATAGCAACATAATATAATCGGTAGTCTTTTTTTTTTTTTTTTTTCTTAAATCTAATCCTTCCTACAGGTGAATGGGCGGAACATTCTTTCTGTGGACTACGATCGCACCCTGCGGACGGAGAAGATTTATGATGACCACAGGAAGTTCCTCTTAAAGATTATGTACGACACAGCAGGCCACCCGGTGCTCTGGGTGCCCAGCAGTAAGCTCCTGCCGGTTAATGTGAGCCGCACAAGCAGCGGGCAAATCAGCGCCCTGCAGAGAGGTCCCACCACGGAGCGGCTGGAGTATGATAGCCAGGGCCGCCTGGTTTCCAGGGTTTTTGCTGATGGGAAGATATGGAGCTACACCTACCTGGAGCAGGTGAGAACACAAAAATAACCAGAGGAGACAAAAATATAAGATATACATTACTGCACGGCAGTCATTATCAGTACAGGGTGAATCCAGAGCGTGACCTCTAGCAGAGGTCACCATTTATTTTGCAATAATCTGCAGTTCCACGCACACAGTTCTGCTCACTACAAAGGTGCCCAGCAAACATAATATTCATTCCACACTAACAGCAGATTTATGAACATCATTTACAAGCTTTACATGTAAACAATGCTGCTCTGCGTCCACCGACACATCACACTCTGCTCAGAAAATAACAAGAGGCCTCTCTCGCTGCAGACGTGGCTGGTGCATTTAACGGCATAATGTCCGTGTTAGGAAGTCTTATTGTGTGAAAGCTGGCTCACTGAAATAGCGGAGGCACTTAACACAAGTGAGTCATTGTTGTTAATGTTATTAATTAATTGCGCTTCTCCTGATAGGACGAGTCAAAAGTCTCTTTTGAAAGAAGCCTAATCCAGGACGACCAGAAACCACAGAAATGGTCTCCAGGGATATTTTAAACAGTGAGGCTGTTGGCTGTCTCCACCTTTGTGACATAATTCCCCTTTTGCAAAACAGGCCAGGGACTGAAAGCAAACATTATCAAACAAAGAGTTGACACCCCACACATAACTGCCACAAAAATTTCCAAATTACAATCAAGGCAGCTGAGCATTATGTCTTCAAGCATTAGAGCTAATTATGAAAACAAATAAACAGCTGGAAAAATAGCGAGATCTGCTGTAAATGAGACAGCAACCGTTCATTTACTCACCAGTTTATTGCGGATGAAGTTCGCTTACCTTCATCTCTGTGCACAGTTTAGTTTTTGTCACCATTATCTCGTCCAGATTTAACAACTTTCCTTAATTTCTTCCTTCCTTTCAAAATGGATTGTAAAAATTACAGACATGAACTCCATCTCATAAATGCTGGGTTGTTGTTTTTTTTTTTTTTTTCAACACATAGTTGATATCCTTGCAGGATTTTAGCAGTTGCCTAATGACTGTAATTATAACCGATCTGCTGCCCATTGTGTTGTTTCTGTATTTAGCGAGTTGTTAAATATGTGCTCCTTTCTCACTGCTAAAGCCTGAGAAAGTGTCTTCGTTGCTGGAAGCAGTCGAGTGATTGTCTTTGTCGCATTCACATCTGTCTCTGGCTTTAGCGTTCACTTTATAAATTACAGTATTCTGTTTCTGTGCTAAGAAACAATAATCCTAAACTACAATGAATCTCGATTTCAAAAGTAAATAGCGGAGCATGTATACAAAGGGGGGGGAAAAAAAAAACTTTTCTCAGACACTTCTGGCTGCATCTTATTCATTGCGTGACCTCGAGGAACCGTGTCAACACTAGGACAAGGAACACAGAGCTCAGGGAACCTCGGTGTAGTAACGGATGATTGGATGTGACATTTTAACTGAAAACATGGGGAACCGCTTGAAGACAGTACACACTCCAAACTGCGTATGCTGTAAATAAATTAAACCAGTCACAGTGTAAATAGAGAGGAAAGGAAACATTGCTCGTCAGCACATATATGTTAGGCGTCTCTCCACACGGGGATGTGAAGTGAATATTTAATCTCATATTTACCATCAATATATTTTCAATGTATTTATTATCACATCAAAACAAATGCCGTACAATCATGGCAGCAGTGAGAGTTAACACCACCTACTGCATTCTGCATTTTGTCTCTCTCACTTTTCTTCTAATTCAGTTCTCACTCAGCTTGGATGATGTTAGAAATGCATTAAACCTGAGAAAGCACTTCCCGTTTTGCTCTTTTCCCCTTCAGTCTATGGTTCTCCTGCTGCACAGTCAGCGCCAGTACATCTTTGATTTCGACTCTCTGGAAAGGCTCTCTGCTGTCACCATGCCAAGCGTGGCGCGTTACACCATGCAGACCATCCGTTCGGTGGGTTACTACAGGAACCTGTATCACCCCCCAGAGAGCAACGCCTCAGTGGCGGTGGACTACAGCGAAGACGGCCTCCTGCTGAGGGTGGCTCACTTCGGTACGGGGCGCAGGGTGGTGTACAGGTACCGAAGGCAGAACAAACTGTCCGAGATCCTGTATGACAGCACAAGAGTCAGCTTCACCTACGACGAGATGGCAGGCGTGCTGAAGACTGTCAACCTGCAGAATGAAGGCTTCATCTGCTCCATCCGCTATCGCCAAGTGGGTCCTCTGGTCGACCGGCAAATTTTCCGCTTCAGCGAGGACGGCATGGTCAATGCACGCTTCGATTACACCTATGACAGCAGCCTGCGCGTCACCAGCGTGCAAGGTGTCATCAACGAAACTCCTCTACCCATAGATCTGTACCAGTTTGATGACATCTCTGGGAAGGTTGAGCAGTTTGGAAAGTTTGGCGTGATCTACTATGATATAAATCAGATCATCTCGACGGCAGTCATGACCTACACGAAGCACTTTGACGCTCATGGACGTATCAAGGAGATCCAGTATGAGATCTTTCGCTCGCTCATGTACTGGATCACTTTCCAGTATGACGATGTGGGCCGAGTCACCAGGCGAGAGATCAAGATTGGCCCCTTTGCCAACACCACGAAGTACAGCTACGAGTACGACGTGGATGGCCAGCTCCAGACCGTGTACTTGAATGACAAAGTGATGTGGCGCTACACGTACGACCTGAACGGAAACCTGCACCTGCTGAACGCAGGAAACAGCGCCAGACTTCTCCCTCTGCGTTACGACTTGAGAGACCGCATCACCCGCCTCGGAGACATCCAGTACAGAATGGATGAAGACGGCTTCCTACGTCAGAGGGGAGCAGAAATCTTTGAGTACAACTCCAAAGGACTCTTAGTGCGGGTCTACAGCAAGAGCGGCGGCTGGACAATTCAGTACCGCTACGATGGACTCGGACGCAGAGTTTCCACCAAAAGCAGCCTGGGCCAACACCTGCAGTACTTTTATGCTGACCTGAGCTACCCGGCCAGGATTACACACGTGTACAACCACTCCAGTTCAGAGATCACCTCACTCTACTATGACCTCCAAGGCCATCTGTTTGCTATGGAGATCAGCAGCGGGGAGGAGTTCTACATCGCCTGCGATAACACCGGCACACCTTTGGCGGTCTTCACCAGCAACGGGCTCCTGGTGAAACAGCTCCAGTACACAGCATACGGCGAGGTCTACTTTGACTCGAACCCAGACTTCCAGCTTGTGCTCGGGTTTCATGGAGGACTGTATGACCCTCTGACTAAACTGCTGCACTTTGGGGAGCAGGATTACGACATAATGTCAGGAAGGTGGACCATTCCAGATGTCTCTACTTGGAAAAAAGTTAGCAAAGAGCCTGTCCCTTTTAATTTGTACATGTTTAGAAATAACAACCCGATCAGCAAAGTCCATGAAGTGAGAGAGTATGTTGCAGGTAAGTGAGTGTAGTTGAATGTTTATTTTCATTATTGAATTTTTCTGCTGCTGAATTTTTCCATTCATTGTTTTTTATATATAAGCTGGCAGAAACTAGTAAAAAAAAAAAAAAAATACCCATCATTCAGCAGTTATCATTGGTGTATCTGTCCATTCATCACAACATTGAGCTTCAAATAGTACATGGCAATGAAAAGGAGCAGATGTTCACAGTTTTAATGTTGAAAGCATTTAATTTTTGTCATTTGTGTTCAGAAAATGAATATGTATGAATGTAATAGCAAATAATAGTGACCCTTTCATTGTCAATCGGCGCTTAGTTAAGCACTGACCTTATGGTTGTTTTTAGCAGAAAGGAATAAATTTTTTCTTGTACATCTATGAAAAGAATTCGCTGAGATTGGAACTAAATGCTGTTGGAAGAATTTGAACTTTTAAAAAGCGTTTTGTGACCTCTACTTGTTTCTGCATATAGCACGAACTTTGTAACAACATAACTCAAAAAATAGTTTTGCCAATGTGAAAGTATGAGGTCGGGACCAAAGGTTTACACTTGAAACTTTCTAAATTTAATATCTTTTTCTCGCACAGATGTGAACAGCTGGCTTGTAACCTTTGGCTTTCATCTTCACAACACCATTCCTGGGTTTCCAGTCCCAAAATTTGATTTAAGCATGCCCTCCTATGAGCTGAGGAAGAGTCAGCTGTGGGATGATCTGCCGGTGGGTAAAATGAAACGTCTCATATGCACACTGTAGACAAAATAAACAGGGTAGCAAAACCAAACCAAACTATTTTGCACTTCAAGCCAACATGCTGAGCGCTTTTAATAGTGTAGGGGTTCAGACAGACCAAAAAAATTTTTTTTCTGTTTTATATCAGTATTTTAAAGCTGCCATCTCTTAATTGGATTGCTATGCATTTCATAAAATAGCAGTCTTAATTGGGCCATACTTGCATAATAATATGTATAATAAGGAAAGTGTACTTGCTCTGTCGTGTTGTTTTAGTTACAACTGCAAACGTTTTAACACTTTCTAGCTTTGAATAAAATAATACATAATATTTTGGTGTTGCCACTTTTCAAACAATCTTTTGAAGCTATTTATGCTGGGCTTCTTTATTCTAATGCCCTAACATATAAAATGTTGCTGTAAAATTGTCATGGGGGATTTATCTACTTTTGGCTTGAGAACACAGCTTGAAAAACACCATTATCTTAAGATGGGGATGAAAAACTCTCTGAAGCAGAGCAATAGCTGATTCTAAATGGCCTGGAGAGTTGGGTTCTGCCATGTTCAGGCGTTAACGTTTCACTGCACTTTTCCTACAGTCTATCTCTGGGGTCCAGCAGGAAGTAACCCGGCAAGCCCACTCGCTCTTGTCATTCGAGCGTCTGCCAGAGGTCCAGCTCAGTCGAGGTCACAGAGGTGAAAAGTCTTGGCTGTGGTTCTCAGCAGCAATGTCACCCATCGGAAGAGCTGTTATGTTCGCCATCTACAAGGGCAGCATCCACACTCACACACTCAACGTGGCCAGCGAGGACTGCATCAAGGTTGCGACAATCCTCAACAACGCCTTCTATCTGGAAGACCTGCACTTCACGATAGAAGGCCGGGACACGCACTACTTCGTCAAGCCAGGCCTTCCGGATGCCGACCTTAACGCGTTGCACCTCACGAGCGGACACAAGACTTTGGAGAACGGCGTCAACGTGACTGTTTCCCAGTCCACCACAGTCATGGATAGCCGGACTCGCCGTTTCGCAGATGTGGAGATTCGTGCTGGCGCCCTAGCACTTCACATCCGCTATGGATCCACGGTGGACGAGGAGAAAGCTCGGGTTGTTGAGCTCGCTCGTCAGCGCGCCCTTGCGGGGGCGTGGGCCAGGGAGCAGCAACGAGTACGTGATGGCGAGGAAGGGATCCGCCCTTGGACAGAGGGGGAGAAAAGGCAGCTCCTGAGCAGTGGGAAGGTTTTGGGGTATGATGGGTACTACGTGCTCTCTATTGAGCAGTACCCAGAGTTGGCAGACAGCGCCAACAACATCCACTTTCTTCGGCAAAGCGAAATTGGGAAAAGGTAACAATACGAGGAGCATTTTCTGCCAAAGAGACTGAGATTTGGCAGAGACAGCCTCGAGGACGCAATGAAAAGCAGCTGTCGTTGAAGGCTGCCAATATGTACCCTGAGTGTCTGTGTGTTTTTATAATAAATAAAGAAAAAAAAATAGGAAAAGAAAAAAAGAATCCAAGCGGTTAATAGCAATGCTGTGCATTGTGACCTAGGGACTACAGAGTAAATGTATAACTACACCAAGCCTTAACATGGCGAATTACAGGTCAGTTCCTCTGTAGCACAAGCCTTTTGGACTCCGGACTCTCAAGCAGAGGAATTGTGGTGTCTTTGGAGAAACAGTGAGCTAGTTTAGGTGTCCCATGTTTGTTTTTGTTTTTATCGAGAAAAGCGTGGCTCTCCGGAAGGTATTCTGGGAGAAAAAGGAAATGTTTACATTATGCATATCTGCACTCTAGACGTGCAGGCCCCACGAGTTCACCTGCCTCAAGGAAGTAGTGTCGTTGAGCAGCTGTTTTTTTTTTTCTTTGCTTTTTGTTAAAACAGAGACTTCTGACATTAGACAGGTTTTTAACCAAACAGCCACTATGTATACCAGATTTAGCACTGTAAACATCAAAATGTCTTATTCTCTTTGAGATGCTTTTAAACTGAAAAAAGAAACAGTTTCCATGTTTAAATACCCAGTATTCATGGTGGAGAAAAAAAAAACAAAAAAAAAAACATAAGGACAGCAACGGTATGAAGAACTCTGTTGGGAGAGAAGGCAGCACAGTTGTGTCTGTGTGGATAGCACAGGGACACTATGTTTTGTAAATTATGCAAGAGTTTTATGGCGTTTTTTTAAGAAACTGAATAAATGTCTGTATTAGTCATATTAACAGTAATTTATGTTGTGTTTATACATAAAGTCCAGCAGTTTTATTTTTTTTAAATCTTAGTTTTTCCTTATTTCATTTGTTTTTCAGACATGTATTTCTTTTTTTTCTTTTTTTTTATTCTAATATGGCTAATGTTGGGCTTCTTCACAATGCTCTGTTTAAGTAATTAACAGAAACCTGTGCATGTAGTGACAAGTATTTACAAGTGGTGATGTATCTATAACATGCAGTCAACTATTATTTCCACTAAATTTAATGTTTATTGGGCATAATGCCTTTTGACCCGGCTTCCTGTCCAATGAATATTTCATCAACACAAATATTTCATGAACCCATCTCACATAAACAAGGTTACAGTGGATCCAAGTATAGATCACATCCATGTTCTCAGTAGGTATAATTTTTTTGAATGTTAAATGCACTCATGGATTAAAATGATATTGGGGTTCTTTTTGGTGTGATGATTTTTTAAGAACTGGGTGATTTTTTTATTTCTTTTTTTTGTGTGTTAAATCAACTGCTGAGTCTGGAAATTAATAATAAGAGCTGGCAGATGCAGTACGAAGCATTGCATTAGTCGGACACAAATTTTGATATAATGCTTGCTTGAGAAAGCCTTGCCAGATATTTATGTATCCACAGCCTCAATATTCCATAAAAACATCAAAATCACAAATTACATTAAGGATTTAAAAAAAAAAAAAAAGAAAAATCTCCCACTACAAATCCAAAGACAAATGCAGCACTACTCTGAAGTCAGCTGCTTGAAACGTGTAAATGTGACTGAAGAAAGTTTCAGTGCAGCTCATCTGAAATGTAGACTGTTATATATAGATGTACAATGTGCTCGGTCAGCAGCGCAGCCATAGAGAACGTTAGGTGTACATTAACGTGTGAATATTAAATAGCTCTTCTTTTTTCTAAATGAATACACAGGTTGTGATCATCCTTCCTGTCTTCATGCTAAATGTTATTCATCAAAGCACAGAAGAGGTTTGATGATAGAATGCATAGTTGTGAAAACAGCGTCTGGCCATGAAAGTGATTTCCTTTTTCATGGTAAACTTCAAACAGTATCTCAAACCAAATGGGAGTCGAATATTCTTCCCTCAAAGGTTGTTTCATGCTTCTGTTTTTGACCTTTTCATTGCTCCTCCAGCATCCCATAGACACTTTATGTTGTTTCAGAGGTTTAAAAAAATAAATAAATACTTGATGACATAAAGAGCTTAACAAAACTACATCTCTTTGAATATTGCTCAGCTCCAAAGCTGAAATGCACGCCGTCCAAGTTCTCATCACACTCCCTTAGGGAAAACCAGCCCTCTTCCATTTTCATGTTCCTTCACACCGAAATTACAGTGAACTTATACAAACCCTCCATTTGTTTTGATATATCCATACAAAGAGTTTTAAACCCCCGCTGAAAAATCTTCCATAACAAATTCAGCTCCACCAAGTACGACACATTGAAATTTTTCACTCTCTTAAAAGTCCTTTGATGCTCCCTAGTGGTACAAAGTGCATAGTTCATACAGTCATTCAGCTGACTCTTCATCTATACATCTTACAGCAGTACACTTCTTATAACCACAGCCACCATTAAACTTCCACAGAGGACAGAAAAACATTGTTCCTTTGAGCTCCAGCTCCAGATAATTCAAATTCTATTCATCAGTGACCCGACTGTTCAGCAAAAACACACTTTTAGATATTTCAGGTTCATTTAGCCAGACATCAAATGGAATACAGTATGAACATGAGTCCTATTGCAGTATCACACTGTGACCACAGAAGGCACTGCCTGAGCAACAGCACACCCTATCAGGACGCAGCGCAGCGCAGCCAGACCTGCTTCAAAGGCTCATATTAAAGAGATGGCACGACTTTGCAAGAACATCAAAGACCTAAAAGCATCACGCGGTAACCACATCAGAGGGCTGCGAAAACCTAGTTTGTTTCATAATTCAGTAAATCAACAGTTAATGGACGTAACACAGAGGTAACCGTGCGGAGTCACACCGCCAAATGTGGGCTAAGTTTGCAAGCTTTGCGTCCCACAGTGGACTCACAATCTTACTTAACGGCTAATACATTCATTCTGTTTGATCCCCGAGTTTGTCGTAGTACAACTCAGGCTTATTTAGATGCGTGGTTTGGACCGGTGTGCAGCACGGTGGCCTTAGGTCCAACAGTTTGTTACCGCAGCGAATCATCTCTGACGATAAATTTTACATCCGTCCGGGCTGAGGTTTGATGGATGAACAGGTTTTCACTGCCGTTTGAATGTTTTACGAGAAAAAAAAAAAAAAAAAGCTCCCAACTCAAAATCAATCAGGTTCATATGATGTAAAGCATAGAGAGGGGAAATCTGCAGTAATTTAAAGTGAATTTGAATTTTTAGTGGCGATGCTGCAATTATTAATGTGATATTAGCAATGCATGATCAAGTGCATCAACTGGGCAGATTAGATAATTATGAACATAAAATAGTCAACAGCCTGAGCGCTCTAATGAGCTCCTAGTAAATAAAATAACTGTGTGTAACTGATTGCTTCTCCAAGGGCATCACACAGCCGAAGTCTTGAACGTGCACACCGTTTCACCGATTGTACATTCAAAAACTGTGATGCGTATTATTTATGTAAAAACTGTATTTTTCCGTGTTGCTCCCTCAATCAGTCTGTCAGTTTTCACCAGTTTTTCTGCCAACTGGTCTTATTAGATTTTCACAAGCGCACACACAAGATGTTCATTATAACTTTTTCTCACCCTTTGCTGACAACCTGTGAACCATCTCTTCAAAAACTCCAACAGTACCTGGAGATAAATGGAAATAAATCTGAGGGAAGAGAACAGAAAGAAAAGAAAATCGGATCCGTTCGTTTTAACTGTATGTTTTAAAGACTTTTTGGAACATGTACAAAATGGATTTAATAAGGGAAGAGGTGAATTCGGGAAGATTGTAAAAAAGATCAAATTGATTTAAAAATCCCAGCAATGCATTCAGTGGCAAGAAGAAGGAAGCAGCGTCCCTTTTATTGCATTATGCTTCTGAATGAATTTGCATTTAATGAATAAAAAGAATAAAAACTATGAAAAGGCTGGGTTTCATTGTGCTACAATTAATCAAGCAGTCACACTTATGACATAGCTGTGTTAAAAAATTCTGCCATTTATACAATAGCAAAATGCCTTAAATGAAAAAAAATGTGGGTAATGGTGTTCACGGAGACACGGTGACAAAAACAATCACTCAAATTGTTGAAACTTTCTCCAAGGACAATATGTGAAAGCGGAAAATCTGATTATTTTTCAGACAGACCATTTCTTACTTATTTTACTGTCATTTCAGTGGGAGTTTAAAAAAAAAAAAAAAAAAAAAAAAAAATTTCTTGACATAAGATGAACTTACTCTGTCTCTGTGTGTTGGCCTTGCGATGGACTGGCGACCTGTTCAGGGTGACCCCGCCCTCGGCCGGTGTGAGCTGGGATTGGTTCCAGCAGCCCCCAAGACCTGGAAACAGATAAACAGCAGAATCTGAATGAATGATTCTTCCATAAGCAGCAGACGTGCAGTAATTTAAGTATTTTCACTTTATGTAGCTTGAACCGAGAATTTTAAAATTCATACATGACGCATGAGCAGTCTGGATCTGTTCACATAATAGTCCAATAATATAGTTTAATAGTTAAACTAAAATATGATGACTAAAGATTAAACATTGACAAATTAGTTTCTTCAAGTCGCATTCAACTTTTCATTGAATTTCCTTTTTTTATAGAATTTTTGTTCAACACAATCATTCCAAGGCAGTCTTATTTACTTATTAACGCTATACATTAGTTTATTAAATATATTTATATACACATACACACATATGTAGATAGATAATTCAAATGTGTGTTCACTGTAAATGTGGTGTGAAACCAGACATATAAGTCTTTATATCAGACGTCTGTTGATTATATCTGATGATAATATCCGTTTTTTAAATCTGAACATTAGCGATCTAATGATCCTGCAAACTGGATTAGTTTATATTACACTATATCATCTCTGGATCAAAAATAATGATTCCAAACTGTGAATTACTACAGAAAGCAATAATTTACATTATAATGATCTTTTCTAGCTGAGAGACGGAGCAACGGGCTGATTTTTCTGATAATACAAATACACTCGGTTCACTTCTCTCTCCAAACAATCGCACTGATTTTGGGATTCGGTTGCTGTCAAAGCTCCCACAATAGCTGGAGAGTCACAAGGAGTCTCAAACCTGATGTGGAAATGAAGACAGAGGATGACACATGACAAACACACCTCCATCAGGAAGCTCCGACTGCCAAGTTCAAGGGCAGAGGGCTGACTGAAGGAAAGTGTTGAAAATTCATGGCAATAACGCAAAAAACAGGGCGCCTCCCTGTTTTCTTTTAATGAGTGTTTCACTCAGACCTTGGACATAGCGTGTCACGTGCATTGTGAGCTGGACAGGCCTTTTAAAGCTTCGAGGTCTTACACCGACAGCTCTCCAGCGCTCTCATCTAAAGTACCCTTCTCCTCACTCTTCACCATCATCCCATTCATCCTGGTTAAATGGGAACGAGAGCAAAGAAATTTCTGCTCTTTTTGCTCCGTCTGCCGCCTTATATTGCTCGGCTTGTTCCATATTCCAATTCAGAAATAGCTGCTTGTTATCATCTCTCTGATCTTCTGAGGACAGTTGCACAGGCTGTTGAGACTCTGCTTGAGTGTGGGTGAAAAACAAGGGAGCTAATGATCTTGAAGAGATTGAGAGGATTTTGGCTTACTCTGGCGAAACTGGGTTAACTGTTGTTCCAAAAAAGAAGTCGCCTTTTGTGAGCCAACAGTCCGGGCGGTTGGGTTGGGACATTATTCTCTACCCAGCCGGTAAATTCTGAGTGAAAACAAATAAACATGAACCACGTACGACAGCTGGTAATACAGACCTTACAAAAAGGACAATTCTGCGGCCCGAGCAGTATGTACAGTGTATCCTTTCACTGGAAATAACAAAAACATAAGCAAATAAAATACACATTACCTGCAGTCCACACACTCACAATAACCTTGTGCAACTAAATTATTAACTAAATTCCAAATATTTACGGATGAGTCCAATGACCTACAGCATGGCATCAATGATTCCCAGAGAGCACCATGATGGAAATGTGGAAGTCAGACAAACTTCAGCTTTCATTTATGATGACTTGTTTAAGCTTTATTGCTGGACAAATATTGTCCAAATTTAAGATCCTTGGTTGATGATTACTGTTGTCTTCGACATAACCCAATCTATTTCAAGTAGGCTTTGTGA